>NC_136508.1:74915474-74957974 GCF_053919585.1 Euprymna scolopes
ATAAGAAATTCTTCTACTTCAATAATCGCTTCCCCAAAACTGCTAAACTTTGGAAATCCCTTCCGGATTTCTGCTTTCCCAATGCAAAAATTTAAGTGTAATGTAGACGAACATCTGGCTACTAATCCCCCTTCATAATATCCTTGCAACTTATGTCCCCGATATTAGCCCCCTACTTCAAAGTGGCAATATGCCTTGTTTTTAGATGAAAATTGAATATTTTTTTTAATTCCGTACAGATTCCAGAATTTAACAGAAATATTTCCTAATTAGAGAAGATGTACCTGTCGGAGTTCAGATTGTGTGAGATTAACACATGGGAAATGAGTTTATTGTACCGTCTTATTTCTTTTTTTAAATCGGAACAAATATTGTATAAAAAGAAAGTCACATAGGAAAAAAAAACTTTGGCATTAGTTTGTTTCAAGTTTAAAGAAAAGTTGTTTATTTGCTCCGTTTACAACCCAAATCGCTGACACATATTTGCAACACGATAAGTGCGTTTTCCCTTTCTTGTTCTTATTCATCAAATAGCAGATATTTTCTTAAGCTACAACCAGCTGTGATTTTGCTGTAAAATCTATCTATAACTCATAGGTCAACCGGCTCGCTTTCTAGAGTCTTTGAGAAGCAGCAGGAGGAGACTCACGTCATTGTCGAGCGTACCTTTAAAATCACCATGCGTGTTTTACTTGTTCAATTTCTTCCCACTTTTCATTCAAATATTTATACTTATATATGCATTTCATTCTGTGAGTTCACGCTTACGCCACGTCTTAAACTGATGATGTGTTAACTCGGCACGTGAGTCGTCAATATCCGTAGCTTAGTCATTTATTGACGGAGTCAGCGACTATGTTACAGCAATACAAACCGAAAATTGTAAGAATAACACTGAAGATCAGAAAATTATCGGTCAGTGTAAACATTAGGTTGGTAAGAAGGTTTTAGTGTGTTTTTTTTTTCAATTCAAATGATATATTTTTAAATAAGTTTTTGTTATAATACACTTACTTTATATATCATTGTAAACACGTTTTGCGCTAATAGTTTAAATTGCAATCGTTTTTAACAAATGGGTCTTCTTTTCAGAACGTAGAATACAAGATGAAAAAATACAAATTCGCACAATTTTCTTATTCTAGAAACGCCGAAAAGCTGCAAAAACAGCTCGCGATGTTAACGAAGCGTTTGTCCCAGTTACTACTACTGAAACACTGCACAATGGTGGTTTTCGAAGTTTTGTAGCAACGACAAGAATCATGAAGATGATAAGCGTAATAATTGATCACTGGCTATCGAATGTTGCCAGTGATCAATTAGGAGCCTTAGTCGAAACTAATCAACGCACAACTATTCGAGAACTAGCTTTTGAATTATAACGTATACTACGATTTACAACCACTTTATAAAGATTTCAAAGACAAAAATTCTGATAAATGGGTGCCCCTAGCGAACTGAACGACAACGAAAACAAACGTCGTTATGATACGTCATCTTCCCTTCTTTAATGCGACAATAACGACCTGTTACTCGATCATGTTGTTACTTGCGATGAAAACTGGGCTCCTAATGAATACCTACGACGCTCTGCTCAGTGGTTAGACGCCAACGAAGTTCCACGAAACTTTCTGAAGCCAGAGTTGCACCTAAAGAAGGTCCTGCTAACTGTTTGGTGGTCCAAGACCGGTTTCATCTATTAAAGTTTTTCGAATGCATACAAAATCATTACGACGGAGAAGTACTATAAACTAATGGTGAAATGCATCAGAAACTTCTACAACAAACACCCAGCATTAGTCAACCGAAAAGGTCAAATTAGCCTCCATAAAAATGCCCGACCCCACGTTGCTACACCGACCCTGTGGAATTTGAACGAATTAGGCTACGAAACTTTGTCTCATCTGCCACACTCTCCAGACTTCTCTCCTACTGACTACCTCTTTATTCAAGCATCCTGGTTACTTTCTGCGTGAGAAATGCTTCAAAAACCTAAGTGGTATCAAAAACGCATTCAGTGACTTTATGGTCACCAGAACCCAAGATTTTTGGGTTAGTTGCATAGGTACACTTGCTCTGCATTGGTTCTGATCGTGTTTAATTCGATCAATAAATGTTTGTTTGGGCCGAAATATGTTCATCTGAATTTAAATGATAAAAACCGCAATAACTTTTTTACCAAATTAATAATAGAAATTATCACTTTTTCTCTTCCCAATTGAGAAACATTATAGTCTTAATATATGTATTCGCTGTGGCCTATCAGCGACAATATAAGATGATGATTGGTAAAAAGTATACATTTGTAAACTTTATCCATAGCTACTTTTTGCGTAATCAAGCAAAAGGTTTACACAACTAGATATGCATAAATAAATGTGATGTTTTTCATAAATATTATATATTTAATGTGATTTTTAAATTTCCATATTAATTATTATTAATTTCGAAGTTTTTAATAAAAATTAATGACACAAACATAAGCGGAGTTTTCTCTTCGCGCCGTGGTAATTGATTCTCATGGCTGTCTCATTAAAAGTACAAGATCAAAAGTACAAAATACTGTGAACGGATGTTGAAAGTCAGCGTAATTTCAATGATAAAATGTTAATGCTGCTTTTAATTTTGTCATTTTGATGTGCGTAACTTGTTTTATTAAAAAGACGAAATTAAGGGAAACATTAATATTTTAACATTGCAATTACGCAGTCTTTCAACGTCAGTTCACATTTTTTTTTTTTATTTTAAACGAATCGTGAAAACGAACGTAAACAAAAATACAAAACTAAAAGAGCCAGAATCCACTTGGATGAATAATTTTAATGACAGAATTGCAAATGGCGGCTGAAAACATTGAAAAAAAAAACACCCGCATACATAAACGGGGCGATAAATGTAAGTATACATTTTAACATTTCGTAAGTTTATATATAATAATTCACAAGTGTTCAATATTCTAGATGAAAGAAGGTTCGGTTAAAAGTACCGCTGCCAGGAACAAAGACATTATTTATATTTGATTAACTCAGAATGATGCAGTATTATATTGGGTCAATGATATAAGTTCATACAAGACGGTTAATATGCTGCATAGAGCAGATATGTTTATCCGATCGTGCTCTCGAATTATCAATATAATTTACGAGTAATTTTAATTAGAGCATGTAATTTTACTCTATATTTCTCGGGATTCAGTAACTTACAGAGGATTTAATGAATAAAATTATTAGTGGCTGGATATAAAATTAAATAAAGATGCGAATATATCACAATTATTTGTATATGTAATAATTACTTATTTATATATTAATACGGTAGCGTGTGTGTTATTTTCTGTGTCCCGCTTACATCCGTGTCATTAAACTGGTATGTACTTCCATTTCTTGTTATAAATAATTTTATGAAGAGTTCTTCATAAGTTTGGTTTCGGTTTTGAGTATGGTTGGTCACACTTAAGTCATCTTTTTTTTTATAGATAATTTTATCAAGAATTCTTCAAAATTTTTGGTTTCGGTTTCCATTATAACTGATGGCACTCCAGGGATCCATTTCTTTTATAAATAATTATATCAAGAATTCTTCATAATTTTGGTATCGGTTTCGATTATGGCTGAAGAAACTCAAGTTATATATATATATATATATATATATATATATATATATATATATATATATATATATATATATATATATATATATATTCACAAGTTTTTATTTCGGTTTCCATTCAAGCTAATGCCACATGGATATATATATATTTTTTTAATTTTTGAAATCGAAACTTTATAATATATAAAAATCGATAGACCATTAACTCTATAATAATATACACGAAATCTGCAAGAATTAAAATATCATATTTAAGCGTACTTTACGACCGGGCCTGTTCAAGCGTTCGTTCTACCTTAGATTAATATTTTTGCTATTAGCTACAATAATATCAGAACATATCCATTTACACTGAACATCTACAGAATGTCAACATCAATATATTACATATGAATGAGTCCCCTGTAAAATTTCTACAGATCCCGCTAGTATTAGAATAAAGTTAATTGTACAATACACCTTGTTGTTTTTTAATATTTGTTACTGAAACATTTTATCCGTATAATCTGGTTATTTTCAAAGTATTTATAGACCACTATATTCCAATGTTATTAAACAATGCGTTCTGCGTATTTTTCTAATAAATCATAATCACGAATGTTGTAACACAACACGGAAGCGCCTATAGCAGTAGCAGCAGCCGTAGCAACAGCCTACGTATGCAAATACCGAATTGTGTGGCAGGTGTCACAGCGAGAAAGAAAGAAGGAACAAGATTATAAAGAAAGAAAAACGTGACAGGGAAACGACACTGAAAAGGACGCGTTATACACGCGTGCCGAGAAGCGACAGGAAGATATCCGTCCTAAACAATATCGCACAAAGACAGAATACCACGTATTCCAGAGAGCATAGTCTTGTTAAGAACATTGGGGTAAGAGAAAACATTTGGACGTAGGCAGGTAAGCATTATTCTGGAAAGTACCTCTAAATAAATGGTAGTGAATTAAATTCTGTCCTCGTTTTTCTTTCTTTGCGAATTGCGTACAACGTGTGGGTCCCGATTGTGGAGATGTAACAATTATGGTATATGACAAAAACACTTGCGAAAACGATTGTTTTTTTTTTTAGGGGAACGTATAAAAACACGATGTGAGGATTGGACAAATTATGCTCTTTTACCACAATCATGTCAACGCATCGTTTATCGTTAGATTACAAAAGTTAAACGACGTTAACTTTCTTCAGTACACAATGGGTTACAATTTCAGAATATCAGGCACTTTATGGAGGTTGATGGCGAGAAAAAATGTAATAGACTTACTTCCTAAAAAATATCTCCTCTGACCGAGATACGCATGTGATTGTGGACCGTTTGTGAATTTGGTATTTTGATTGAACATTGTGAACATTGCTATAGTTCGCATTGTGAAACGAGGATGGGAGGGGGAAACACCTGAAAGCGTAACATGTTGGCTTCTATTTCTTAATAAATACGTGTGGTTGAAATTTTCAGGGAATAACTCTGATTCTAAAACTCGACAGATCAGAAGTTACTGAATAAAAAATTTTAGTGAAAATCTGGGTGGGGGTTCGGTACAAACGTACAGAAAGAACATTAACTTATTATAAAGTTTCCTAATGTCTCTCTGTCTGTGTGTGTGACGCGGTTTATCTCGGCGTACAGGCAACCCACCAAGGCTAGTAAGGTACCGAAATAAAGCTTATGCCCTGGCAGATGTTTTAGTGATATTTATATCCATGTTTGGTGTATGGAAATGCAAAAAGAAAATGCAAAAAAATAACGATTTATTAAACAACATTATATTTACTGGATATTTTTCCGGTACAAGAACTCAAGTTTGTCCAAGTGGGCAAACTTGGGTTCTTGTACTATAAATAATGGTCCACTACACAAACGATGGAGCAGAAGCATAAAAATAATGGCGACAGTATTTTCTCTGTTGATACTTTGTTGTAGTAACTACGTTCGCCTCCTTTTTTTGTTGTAGTAACTACGTTCGTCTCCTTTGTTTTTTGTTTTTTTTTGGTTGTAGTAAGTACGTTCGTCTCCTTTTTTTTTGTTGTAGTAACTACGTTCGTCTCCTTTGTTTTTTGCCTCTCATTCTTGAACTGATTTACTGTAGAAATGACCCACAATAAACAGCAGCGCTGGTCGACGGTTCTTGACATAAAGGTTAACATACATATTTCAGAATTTACAACTGAATCGATCACTCACAATGAATAAAAGAAGGGAGTATAGAAAGATATAATTCGGTTAAAGTACTGTTAACAGATATTTCCGTATGGTTTTACGATGTTCGCTATAGTCACTACAGGAATCTCACATTAATAAGAATACCTTTATATTCTTATGCGAAAAAACATTTTTAGTATGCATATTCTTAGATATACAAACATTGTTAGAAAGATGTCCATAAACAGGCATGACCAATGCGTGTTTTTTTTTTCATAAATGATCTTACTATTCATGCTTTCCGACTGAGTTTATTGCTTTCATTGTTCATATTCCAGATATTCAGATCACGTGCAACGATTTAACGGTGATGCAACTTTGTCCATAAAATACCAAAAATAAAAAAAACGGTTTTAGAACGTGCCAGTAAATTCCGTCATGAATCAATTATAATGTGTTCCTTTCATGCACGCTTGAAAATCATAGCACTGTTTTGTCCTCATGAAAAGCGTAATAAAATAGCGCTACCCACGTTAAATACGATGGGCGTTTCAAAAGAAAAGTTCTTTATTATTGACTAGCAAGGGTGCCCAGCGTTGACCGGGTGTTTGGAGGTGTGTGATTAGAAAAGAAAAGTGGTAGTAGGCAGGTAAGCAGGCTTGAGATCGTACCACGAAGAAATTAAAGAACGTGAAAAAAGTGACGTCATTGCCGTTGCGACCATTGCCAAACCGGAAGTGCCGAAGCTTTCGATTAAGGCTAGTCAATCGAGAAAATGAGATGACTTTAGAAAATATCGGCGAAAAAAGTGACCACTCCTTATAAAAATGAGCCCACTTGAGGGTGTAAGAATTAATGGTTTAATCCAATTTTTCGATATTTGTAGTCCGAAAAGCTGTGCTTTAAAACGAGAATCGTGAAACTCTGTCGCCTCCGTCGAAAGTTTTAGGCATACATACATACATACATACATGAATTTAAACAAGCAGGTGAGATTTATATAATAGACAAGCCTGGGTTCCCGGCGTTGCCCGGGTGTTTGTAGGTGTGTGTTGAGCAAAAGAAAAGTTGTAGTAGGCAGGCAGGTTCGAACCCGTACCACTAAGGAAGAAAAGAATGTGAAAAAAAAACGTGATGCGTTAGCCAGTGCGTACATCGCCAAACCAGAAGTTACGTAGGTTTAAAGTAAGGCTAGACAATCGAAAAGAGGTGATGACTCTCGACAATATCGGCGAAAAAAGTGACCCCTTCCTGTAGAAAAGTGCTTAGTTGAGGGTGAAGGAATTAATGTTTTTAGCCAATTAGTCGCCTCTGTCGAAAGTTTTAGGCATACATACATACATACATACATACATACATATATACATACATATACACATACATACATATATACACACACACACACATTTAAACAGACAGGTGATATTTATATTATAGATGAATGGATAACACGGGGATAGAAACATCATTGTAATATTGACTAAATATAAGTGTTAATGAGTGAAAAGTTTCATGTATCTGTTCCAGATATTAACGGTGTGAGACTCGAAGAAAACAACTCCTGCGAAACACTTGCATCAGAAGCAGAAATATATAATTGAATTCCTGGCCAAATTACATTGATGGTGATTATGTAGAAGAACACATTCCGAAGCACATAAAGTAGATTGCTTTAATTGGATAACTACTGTCTTCGTAGCTCTTAAACTTTTGTATATGTGTTGTTTTTACTTTTCGAACGATGCTCATATGAAAAGGTGCGCTTTTGACTTTTATACAAAGCTATTATTCACGCTGGTAAAAATGCATTGAGGGTGGCGCTGACTATATAAAAGAATACATGCTGGAATGCAACATGTCGCTCGTTTCAATGGTCTTATTTACGTCTTCGTAACTTTTCAACTTTTTTGTGTTAAACATAGGAGACTTTACTTTCGGAACGACTCTCGCATGAAAATGTGTGTAATAAAGAGGAGATCCAATTGTCTATACACTACAACTCATCAGTTAAGTGTCTATCTCTTTGAGTGCTTGTGAGGTTTTGATATAAACCTGCTACTGATAGAAGAAAATGTGTTATGTGGTGCCTTTAAATCATCACCTTGAATAAGTATGATTGGCGAAACGAAAAATACGTCTGGAAACTGTTCTCTATAACGGTCATAATCATCGCGATGTAACTGAAACCATGTGTATCAGATAATTTAAAGAGACTATTCCTATAATGATAACAGTGTCAGCAGCCTGTGTGTGGCACAATGACGTAGCTCCCATTTGGTGTGTATGGGGTGGGGCTTATACATTTATAAACCTTGTTCCTAATTTGTTCTGTACTTGTGTGGATGTAAACATACACATATTTAAGTGAGTACACATTTTTAAAGTCTGTCACTGTCTGCACACGAAAATTAACATCTGTTTATGAATTCAGTGCACAATGAAAGTTGAACTATGTTGACATTATAATTTGAAAAACAAAATATGGGCAACAATCTATCTATCTATCTATCTATCTATTTCTATCTTTCTATCTCTATTTCTCTATTTCACTTCCTTTCTATTTCTTTCTTCATTGAAAGAGAGAACTGAATATAATTGTATCGTTTTAAACAGCTGAAGCTTCGATTCTGACCGCGGCGGACGCGACCTAGTAGTTTAGCTGCATACGACTGATTTCAACTAGGCTTTATTTAAATATGCTCCGCCAGTGTTTAACGTAAAATAAATTTATGTCTTTATAAAAATGCATTTGTTCGCTATTTTTGTACAAGCGTTAAATTTTAGCAGGCTGTCTCTTCCATTTCTGCATGCTGTCTCTGCCGACGATTGAACTGCTGCCTGTAACGACGCAATGAAGACTCAAAAAGCGACATATGCCAGCCGGTTATAACCTGCGACATCTCGACCTACTGCTGTTTCTATGTGTCTCTCGTTTGATATCGTTTATTCTCCCGGGGAACTGGTTGCGCTCCCAGGACATTCCTCAACCAAGTAACTCTCCCCGGGAACAATGGTGTAATTTGTTTTATCTGTAGGTTTCTATTGTCATTGTCAACACTAAAAAGCTCTATCGAAAAATACCTACAGATCCATTGTTTGCTACTTCCTATCTATTGATTGTAGGATATTTTCTATTTCTTTGTCTATTGCCACCCCAAGTCCACTTTATAGTAACACAGTAGTAAACAGCAAGTCATTGGAATTTGATATTTTTGGGATCACAGCTACCAGAAAATTTATGCAACAGAGTACTGAAGTACAACATTCTACAAAAAGCTTGTGCAGAATATAGTAAACAGCCACAAGCCTGGATTGAGAATTGATGGTCAATTCATTACTCAGAAGGAGAATGGGGGCCACCAAAAGGGCCTGGTCCCATAGTGGCAGTCATCCAGCAGAACAAAGTAACTTGCTTGACTATTAATTTTTCTAAGACTAAAATCTACCATTTTCATAATTGTTCTTTTTTTACTACGTTTTAACAGTTCACAAATAAATAAATGCACAATTACTCATCTCTAAATGATTCCAATAAAAAAAAACAATAATGTATATTATTATTCGGTACGAACCTGATCATGAAATACCAAATGAGAACGAAAACTTGGCTTTATCAGACCATAAAATCAAACCTTTATCGCGCTTCAGGAACCCTGGCGCAGTGGATAGATGCGTTGACTCTCTGTGGTTCCAAGTGAGCGTAACCTGAAGATAACGGTGTTAATCCTACACAAAGTAGGTCAAAGGATTAGTTGGCCAAAATGGAAAGCAGTAATTACTGAGAATACAGTTACAAGAGCCAGCATTTCTATTCCGTCGTGGTTAATCACCTGAAGAAAGGCAGACAACGAAACAACAACTATAAAGATGAGGAGGATTGCAGTAAAACATAAATAAATAAAAGCTACCAATTAATTTTTTATAAATTGATATGAGAACATTTATAAATGCTAATGGCAAATTCGTGGGCATCACCAAGGCCACATTCCTGTGAGCGAGGAGTCGGCTGATTGTCTACTTGTGATGCATGATGGTGGCAATGCACATCTACTTTGCATAGCATCCCTCACCCCAAACTTAAACTACAAAACGACAGCTAAATCCAAAATAACGATTAAACATGACACCCACGCAAACCTCCCTTGAGGCTCGCAATTACAAATGACTGCGGACTTAGAACTAACTTATACGAATTAAAATCATTTCTCCTAGCAAACTCCCCGGATATCTTAGCGCTAAATGAAACTAACTTGCGCTCCTCCATCCCCTCTAACCGGTTTAACATGTCCAGTTATCTTCAACTTTGTCGTAAGGACTCTGACAGACACATCTACGGACTTGAAGTTTATGTTCATGACATCCTCCACATGACTAGAGAATCAAAATTAGAATCAGACGACCAGGCCTCCATGCGCTTTAGACTAGTTTTATAATAGAGCGTTTCGTTACTTATATTTTCTTCATCGCTCTCCCTCGACCCAGGACTGAACTCTAATCACCTACGTCTCGGAAGGTATAAATATAGCACTCCCCCTAGAAATTACCACCCAAATATATGTATTTGGTGACTTTCATGTTTACAACAGTAATTGGATTGGTTTCTCTAAGTAGATTGGCGCAGCTGGTAGCAGCACATATACCTTTTCTATATCCGTTTCTTTGACACAGAAAGTAACGTTTCTGGCCCGTCTCTCAGATCGTCAGGGCCAGCAAACCTTATTCTGGACTTATTTCTAACTACAATTCCAAAGAATGTCGTAACAAATGTCTATTTCCCTCTCGGGAATGCTGATCATACTGTGATAATGATCGATATCAGCCTAAACTCTCATTCCTAATTGAGGAGCCACTGCTTAAAACGACAAGGTACTACAATAGGGCTGACTGGGAGGTGATCAGGGATTACACCAGAGATGATCCATATGCAAATACCTTTTCTCCCCATGCTGAACAGTGCGAAAATAAGACAAGCGAATGGTTCAAAGCTGCAATTAAAGCACACGTTCCTACACGTAATATAGCAGATCCCACTCTCCCCAATAATTTACCTCTAGTTGTGCCGCTGCCATTGCTCAAAGACAGCCTCCATACCGCAAATGTATCCGACATTACTCCAGCCTATACAGACAAAAGTTTATAGAATCTAGAAGTAATTGTAAGACGATAATAGTCACAGCCAAGAGAGAATATACCGAAGCCACCAGAATGCGCATTGAAGCACAGAAATTAAGTACTCGTGACTTCTGGAAAATCTATAACAGTATAGACAATAATGGACAATAAACAATTCTTCCACTATCCAACAATTTTGAAGTTGTTTGCATGGCAACCGAGAAGGCTAATCTTCTTTCCCATCGGTTTGCCTGCAACTCTACTTCGGACTCAGAAAACCACTTCCTCACATTTTTTTCTCTGCAGACAGAAACCACACTAGACGATCTAAAAATTACCCTTTCTTATTGAAAAACCTAGACACCTCAAAACCACGTGGGTCTGATCTTATCCCGGCTGCACTATTAAAACATGCCCCACCGAGGCAAACTTTCCAACAAATGTCTTAATGAATCTTGCTTTCCTGGCTTCTGTGGTACCAATTTACAAGAATTCCGCGAAAGAACTAACTCATTTAAACATCGCCGATTTAGCCTCTCTTCCTTTTTTCGCCAAAATATTTGAGTCCATAATTAATCAAGCTCTAGTTCATCACCTCACAGACGCTAAACTTCTATCCGATCAACAGTATGGGTTTAAACAAGCCTGTTTTACAGCAGCTATTCTAACTGTAATCTCTGACCGTATATATAATGCACTGGATAAAACAGGGGAACTAGAGCAGTAGTCCTAGATATATCTAAAGCCTTTAACAGGGTATGCCATGATGGTCTTCTAATGAAAATCAGATCCTATTGTGTTACTGAACAGATACTTAACATAATTAAATCCTTCTTAAGTAAGAAAATAATCCAAGTTGTCCTTGATGGTCGTACGTCAAAATTATATGATATAAATGCAGGTGTGTCGTATCGCAGAAGTCGATCCTTGAACTTGTATTATTCATGCTATTCATAAATGGCCTCCCTGATAAAATTGTCTCCGAGATGGGTATATTTTTTGACGACACAACATTCTATAACAGACATAAGGGGTTAGCAGATGATTACGCATAAAAGGAAATGGCAGTCACCCAAGAGGAAGACCTCTTGTCTGTGGTGGAATGGGGACAAAATCGATGGTCACATTGGATGCTGCCAGGGTTAAGCCCCTTTATTTTAATAACTACAAGAAACCTTCTCAACCACTAAAAGACATAACTAATGATGCATTACCTTGAAGTAGCTCGTTCAAACACTTAGGCTTAATATTCACGAGGAGCATGAGTTGGAACAGATAAATTGAGTACATTGCCAAGGCTGCCGCAAAGAATGTGGCCTTTCTCTAACGTGCTAGAAAGCTATACGCCTGAGAGTATCCTGTATCTTTACCAGGCCACCATTCCCCCACGTATGGAGCATGTTCCCACCTTTGGGCTGGTTCATCTTCTACTAGTTTCTCCATCTTCGACAGTGTTCAAAAGAGAGTCGCTAACCAATAGGTCCCGAGCTATCAGGTGGGTTTCAATTGTTATCCCATCGATGAAATGCTGTATCCGCCTGTCTCTTTTACAGGTACATTTATGGCAGATGCTCCGATGAACTACAAGCCCTAGTACAATCTCGACATAAATACTTCCGACAACTCTGACAAGCAGCAAATTTCCACCCTATACAGTAGAAATCCTTAGGTATAAGAAAGTCTTCTACTCCAATAGTTTCTTCCCTAGGACTACTAGACTTTGAAATTCCTTCCGGGTACTTTTTTACCCCAACTGTACTGACATGCAGAAGTTCAAATATTGTGTAAACAGACATCTTGCTGCTCAGCTCCCCACATAGTACTCCTACAAATTATGTCCCAGATACATCAAAGTCACGTTGTGCTTTCTTTGGGGAGAAAATTCAATTAAAAATAGAGATTGCCAGTTCGATGAATAACATATATTGCAAGACTTGAGAAGGATCGATCCCATATAACACAATTCTATTATTAATTTTGTCGGACTGAAAAATCATTTTGTAGTTTTTTCTCAGATGAAAGTTCTTTGAAATAAACAATTCATGGAAGTAACAGTTGATTTCAGGTGAAAAGTGAAAATAAAGTTTCTATGACTGGTAGATACTCCTTGCTGTGATATTTGTCCGATCACGTAGTAAATAAACACGTGTAATGTTGTCTCTATGTCCTTTAATAAACTTTTATTTGCTAAAAACAATTAAAAAATAAAATAAGGAAACAACGTCTGTTGAGAAGTGAAAGCGGTTAATATATGCGGTTCGTCTGGACAAATATGTCTTCAACCAATCGAATATACCAGTAGACCCCAGTACGTGAGAATTCTTAAATAACTTTCGTCTATTAATGACCAACCACACAGTGACAATTGTAAATTGAGTTAGCTTTATGAGTTACTCTCCATCACAGCCATTCAAATATATACCTTGAGCTGTCTGTTGACGTGTCAACCCATCATGACTCCAGAAGACTCTCATTAATTTGCATATTCCCACTTTCTCCACGTGCTTACCTCTACTAGAATCAGACGGTTTATTAAATATTTACATTTGCTCTCTAAAATTTATTTTATTTCACTAAAAGTAAATTAAATTACTAAATAAACAGAACATTTTGATATGATTTGGCCAGTGAAAATACTCTAAATAATGTCAATGATTGAACTAATATTTGCGGCAACAAGGATGTCATTGGGTTTTAAAATCTGCAGCAAGAATTAGTTTTTATACTCACATATATGTTTATCTTTGAAGTTTCTGAATTTTTCAGATGAGGGCGTGTTATTCGTATTATTTGGATTCATCCGACTACTGTTCTCATCTTGAGTGTGATTTTCACAACGTTTGGGTCGATGTAACCTCCGACCTTCTTCAGGTGTATCTTATCGAACTTGGGAATATTTTTGTCGAACTCGGGAATTTTTACGAGATTTTGAGCGGAACCTTTGATTTACTTCAAGGGAGTATCATGTTCTTGTTCCGTCAGCCATGACTGCATAGCGATCCTAAGTAATTCGAAATTGTATTTTCGGTCGCCCACACTAGGGATTGAACCTTCAACCTTCAGGAGAATATCACTTTTAACAATTGATTTTTCCAAGTACTCTAAGCACTGCGCCATGGGTCCTTGTGGAGAAATCCAGTCAAAATTCTTGAGTTCGACAGAAATATCCCTGAGTTCGACACCTGAAGAAGGGTGGAGGTTACATCGATCGACATGTTGTGAAAAACACACTCAAGATAAGAACAGTAGTCCGATGAATAAACATAATACGAATAACAGTTCATCTTTGATTTATTGTTAGAAGTTTACTGCACGTCAGAACAATCTTTTATACGCTGTAGACTTGTTGCTTTAATCTTAAATATACAAGGAATATAAATCACATTAGGAAAGCAATCTCTGTGCTGTTTATAACAAAGAATATGAATTTCCTCCACAAATTAAAAGCTCGCGTGATGGTAATAATATTGCTTCGGATCAATGGATCCCTAGACATGGTTTAGGATTTATCTAAATGAAGTCTTAGTAGCAATGAAAAATTTATATAAAATTTGTCTGTGCTATTTTAGTTTTAGTTTCTGCACTGTACACGTGATAACGGTGAAAAGCAAGCTATTAAACACCCTTATTAATAATTATCCTTCCTACCGATAATGTGAATTTTATTTTCTTCGTGTTAAGAAAGACTTATTTTTTGTCTGTTTGGGCATGTGTAACTATACAGTCATATAGAGAGCGGAAACCGGAAGTTGTTTTAAATAGCAGAAATGTGTACTAACAATAATTAATGAACCAAAATTATATTTTCCTTTCATTATCTTATTTAGAAAAAGATTTCATGAATAATCCTATCTACATAATCATATTTTATTCACAGAAACACAAATCCTAATGAAAGCTTGGATTACGCTTATAAAATGTTTACGAATTTCTTTCAAATATTGCCCTGCCATTGTATAACGATCAATAGTTGATTAAACACTATACTTTAAATAATAATCTCTTCAGGCAAGAAACTGGTCTACTTGATGTAAAAAATATATATGGTAAGAACAGAAAATGCTTGTTGGACGTAGTCTTAAAAATACGAATACATAAGTAGAGGGAAGCCGTCAGCTTTACATCGTCAACGCTCTGATCCTCATCTGGCATCAGTTGAAATGAATGGCTTTCGTCTTGGGGAGGCTTCATGTTTTGACAAGCTTTTGGGCTTGACCTTTATTTCTGAACCGAAATGGAGCCTATACATCAAATCCTTTGCCAAGATTGCTGAAAAAAAAATGATGGGATGCTTCCATCGGTCCAGTAGATATCTCACTGCTGGTGCAATTCTCTACCTATATAAGAGCCAGGTACGTCCAAGAATGGAGTACTGTTGACACATCTGGACAGGAGCTGGTAGGAAAAACTTGTACTGCCTTGATAGAGTTCAAAATAGACTTTGTTGCCTAGTAGAGGGTGTCGTTTTCTCTTCCATACAACGTCTTTCTCACAGAAGAGGCGTTGCGAGCCTGTCTGCTTTAACTTTCACGAGAAACAAAGAATAGTTCGACAAGCTATTGGAAGAGAAAGCATTACGATTATATGCAATTACAATGGGTTATCGAAACAGCGAATTACGGGAGACTACGAGACCAACCAATAAAACAAGCTGGAATGAAGGGAGTCAGGATGTATCACTTAATTCCGAAGTACATCCTATAATATATTAATAGGAAAATATAAGATAGCGTCACATCTTTTAGTGACAAAATAGAGAGAAGACACACACTTGTTACCAGATGATCAAATATTATAACTTAAACAAAATTATTTACGAATGTAATTAGTATTATCTCTCTCATTTAAGTGTATTTGGTCGCGTGACAAATTTAATACTTTTTATATTCTTTTATATTAATATTTTTACTACTGCGACAATGAATATCCAGTTTTATAGTCATTGTGAACGCTCGGAAAGACAAATGCGTTGGTTAGAAATTTTGTATATCCCTTATTTAACACATAGAAAAATATATCTATTATAAGTCGAGATTTGTACAAATTATAAAAGCCTAAAAGGTACTCGAGGATAATTAATGGGATCATTAGTCAGTGAGAATCAAGATTGTAGGGGTTGAGAAAAATAATTGAAGAAATTGCTATGACGTTATTATTTAAGTAAATAGCTGGACAAGTAATTGTTAATAGTTTTTGACGAATCGCAATTGAGAATAACAAATTACAAGAAAGACACATGCCAATTGGCTAATCAGAATTTTTAAAAATATTTGATCTCATATATTACTTAAGCGTTAGTGTTTAAATCATATAATATTTATGATTATTTTTTTATCACACGCATTTAATTTTCTATATAGAATTATTAATATCTGCTTCCACATCTGGGCGGGAGCTGCTAAAAACAGCCTATCCTGCCTTGACAGAGTACAAAGTAGACTTCGTGGCTTGGTGGGGGATGCCCTTTTCTCTACCCTGCAACCTCTTTCCCACAGAAGAGACGTAGCGAGCCTGTCGTTGTTCTATCGTTATTTCCATGGCAATTGCTCGTCTGAGCTCCATTCTCTGGTCCCCTCTCGCCAATATTTTTCAAAAAACACCCGACTAGCTGAAACCACCGTCAATAATTTTCCCCACTCCCTATCTGTGCCTAAATCAAAACGTAGATTCCACGAGCAAAGCTTTTTTCTTAGAACTGCACGTCTGTGGAACTCTGTTCCGCTTGCCTGTTTCCCTCCCGATTTCAACCTGGATGTATTCAAGCCCAACACAAACGAATTCCTGATGAAGCGCCCCCCCTAAGTAATGACACCTTACCAATTTTCCAATACTATTGCTACACTATCCCTTTGATTACTGTACACACAATAACCCTTATCCCCGAGTGGCCATTGGGCCTTGATAAGTGGTGAACTCCATGTAAAAAAAAAATTAATAATTAAAAACCTCATTTGCAGGATGAAATCCTAAAATGTTCTTCCTAGAAATGCTTACATGATTACATTTCCGTTTGATGAAAACCGGTTCTCTTTTTTCTTTTTTTTTCTTTTTTTTTTTGGTGCAGGCCATATATTAGTTGGCCAGTTGTGTCTAAATCCAACAGACACTAGTAGTTTTCTATCAGGTCTGAAAGTAACACAAAGTTCAACGAGCGAGATCGGAGATGCGCCGCTGTACAACTCATCCTCCCTACTTCTAGCAACATGAACATTGCCAGCATCTTCAAAACTTTAATGCGAACGGTTCAACGATTGACGACACAATTCTCTGAAGTTTCCATCCAGGGTTAAAGTCTTTTGTGTGGTTTCAAGTGTGGGCCACATCATACTACCTCATATTTTCGAAGTCGGCTTGAAAGTCAACACCAAAGTGTATCTGGATTTGCTGAAGAGTGTGCTGATCCTCTGGTGCAATTCGGTTACCGCCATCAGACCCTAAATGTGACAGCAGGAGTCAGCGCCGACTCACAACTCCAAAGAGTGTTAATGTCAGAACTTAAGAAGGAGTGCTATTACTTTGGACTCTTCTCTAACTGGGCCCGCTCCTCACACCACCTAAACTTCTGGACTAATTCGTTTTGCCATACGTCGAGAATATCATCAATATGACCTTCCATAACACCAAAGTCAGCCTAATCCCGCCATCCGCCGAATATTCGCCGAGCTCCCGCAGGTGCTTGTGGAAAAGACATGCTCTTTGTTCTGGGCGTGTATCGAGTCGGTGATTGGGGTTGAAGGCGGCTACATTGAATAGATGTCAGCTCTACTACTTAGTCAAATTACCTGAATTGATGTTTGCAATGAACGTTATAAAATAAATCTGTAGTGTTGTTTTCTTTGGGGCGACAAATTTATCGTTCCACCACGTAATTCATATTGCGTTTCCAAAGATGTTAAAAATATTTGATACGCTTAATGCAAGATAATATTTATATTTTTGCTATAGGAAACACGTTACTAAATTAGGAAACGATGAGAAACGGATAAACATGGTGCCGTTGGGAGGAAAGATTTGCTCTTTGTAGCATCCTTTGAAGGATGTATTATATTTAATAAAGTGATGATCGGATCCTTGGAAAATAAGTAATAAAAATGTTCTTATTTTTACCAGTTCTCCTCTTTGTTCTCTCAAGGCTACGGTCAAAACAACCGAGAACTCATAATCTAGTCGGGTATGCATTTAAGAATATCATCTAGGTTTCACAAAAGAGAAAACGCTATTTTAAGATACGTCTATATTGATGGTCTAAATGCATACGTTACAGTGTAATGAAATACCATTTAAAATCTAAGCATAACAAAAACCGATAATGCTCTTACAAGTGCACACCTGACTGTTAACCAAGAATTCTATTAAAAAATGTAGACGTAACAAACAAACGAAAAAATAGTCAACATTCATACGTAATAGGTCAATAAAACTGAACTTTTAAACTTTACGAAAAATATTTCAAATGCATACGTTATCTTATAAATAAATGCAGGCTTATATGTAAGGCGGCAGTTCAATAAAAAAAAAACAGGTTATTCTTATGAATGCCTGGTTTATCTTTTATAAATATATAGAAGTCTTATCTGACATTTTCATGTCTACAACAACAGATTTATAAAATAAAAATCGGAACTTTCCAGAACCTTCAATAAAAGTTGAGAGTGTTCTAGAATATTCTGCTACTACGTATAGCCATCTATAAAAGAGTTATTCTTAACTATACAGTTGTTGGTTTGTCAAAATAATAAGTTTGTAAAGGATATCGCTCTGGATAAGGCATGGAACCAATGATGTAAGGAGCTAAATGTACTACTTCAGGGTGAAAAACAATATAGATTCGCATTCAGAAAACAGCAATTCTTCTTCCTTTGTCAGATCATTGCCAGTGAAAGGACAAAAATACAAAATTAATGAGGCGAGAGTTACGTGGCTGCCAAAAGTAAAGCCACGGTCAACTTTCAGCAGTTTTGCAGTAATGCCCGGCTAAGTCAAAAACAAGTTCAACTAGTGCAGAAGGGGCATATCCCGATGTTACACAGTTAAATCAGGATATTAGGAATCATTACGAATTTGATCTTATAGAAAATTATGTTAAACTAATTTGACGTAAATACTTGATCAGTAAATAAAACGAACAACATATCAATTTGTATATATTATAACTATTCATTGAACAGAAAAACGAACAAAATAAAATAGAAAACCGGGAGAAATAAATCACGTAAAGACTTGATTAAATAAACGAACAAAATATAAAATTTTATATACAAAAATAAAACAGAAATTTGAAAATTAAGCAAGTTAATAAACGGTATTGTTGTCTTATGCTCTTTATTAATTTCGACTGCTGCATTTGATATTAAACTTTTAAGAGATTGTCCAGTAGAGATATTTACTTACTCTATTGTGTAACGTCATGTATAGTTGCCGTACTTCAGTAGAACCATACACTTGGATTGGAGGCGGTTCATACTAAAGTGTAACTAGTTAACGAAATTTATATTCCAAATACATGCGTGAGAGAGCAACAAAAATGCAATTGTAAACGTTAAGGTGACAGATAACAGAAAATGCTATTTGAAATGTAAGTGTAATGCAACAACGAAAATAATGTCCCCATTTCCAGTGTGACGGACTACGTAGATTGTTATTTCAAATAGCGTGACAAACGAACATTGTATTTAAAACTATGACATAATATTATAACGCTACTTTAAGTGAAGCGCAGTAGACTTAGATAATGCAAATTTTATCAGAATAATTGGATAAAATCTACGTTGACTGAACAAGGAAATCAATTTTTAACACGTAAGATTGCCATACGAATGCATACAGTGTTTCAAAAAATATATATTTAAAATTAAAAAAAAATAAACAGACATATAAATCGACATATCTTCAGTCTTATTTCTGAAATAAACATGCGCGTTTATTGATGGATACATTATATAAAACTAATGGCTTGAGATCAACAGACAATGCCTCACACAGAATTGCAGGGGCGTTATAAAACCGAATAGGTAAGAAAATAGATTGGGCAGGAGTATATTCTCCTATTTTGATATTATTATTGATAACAGACGATCGCCCAGGAAGTATAATTGAATATCGATTTTCTGATAATCAACAAACTTATGATATCAGATGAACTTGTGTAAAAGAAGAAATCTAAATAAGGAATCTTGTGTGAAAATAAAATGCATTGTATATCGTCAAACGCATACACACATACACGCACACACGCATAAAAATCCGCCCAAACACACACGCACAATCAAGCACACAATATATAGGTTTTATTACGGAGTCACCGTTTATTAAGGCGCAGAGGCCACTCAAAAATAAGGTTTACTGAGTGTCAGTTGGCTGCTGCTTAAACATGGCGATGGGTTAATAATGGTGAAAATTTGGTATGATTTGATTATTTAAAACTCCAACCTAACTAGACACTGTACGCATTAAACTTCAAAACAGTTATGTAACAAACATATGGGCCCTGTTGTACTGTGTATCAAAAAGGAGTAATTATAGGAAAGGCTTTGTTTATTGAATTTTATTTTTACATTTTAGCACATGTATTTACTAAATTAAAATATAAATATATATATATATATATATATTTATCTATCCACCTATCTATCTATCTATTTATATATATATATATATATATATATATATATATAACGAAATCTGTGTGTGTTAATTTATTCCCTGCGAACTCTGAAACGGCTTGGTCTATATTTTTTTATATTAGATACAAATTTTAAAGTATTGGGGGATAAATAAGGCGATTATTGAGAGGATCAGTCCTTTCACCAAAGCTCCTTTGCACTGTTACCATTAAGAAGACATGGTTCAGCTAGGCATTTGTTGTAGAGTTTGAAAAGCACAGGAGCAAGCTCATGAAATAGTTGCAGTCAAAAACTGCGCATTTAAAATGCTGAAAGAAATAAAACGGCATAATGAACAATGCCCTGGTATTTGGAATATAACTCTTTTGTCATCTAGTTGTATATGCTTTGTGATTGTATTTAGCATAAATCGGACTTCACAAATAAAAGGAGTTGTATATATGAAAACGTTTAAATATAATTGAATAAGCATATATTCCCATGAACACACAAAAACCCGCGCGCACACACACACGCGCACACACACACGCGCACACACACATGTGCACACACACACACACATATATATGTATGTGTATTTGTATAATTTTTCCTGCAAGTCATTTTGCAAGCACTTCTGATTGAATACGACAAAGTTATTCTTTTTCCGATCTTTCTCGATATGTTTTTCCTTTTAGTGAGCCGTCTTTTTAAAATGAATAAGAAAAACAATTGTTTTAAATTATAAAAACACAAAGCCTCTAAGAAAAAGGGGAGAAAAGATAACAACAACTATCGCTCCTGATGATAGAAGCTGCTTTACAAGATATATGGCTGAACAACAACTTTGGGGCACCATTTTATACAACATGACAACTGAAATTTAAAATAACCTCACGGCAAATAGAAAAGAAATCCAGAAAGATCGAAAAAAAAAATTACTCAGTCGCGCTCAATCAAAATTGCTTCTTGCATATATATATATATATATATATATATATATATATATATATATATATATATATAGTAAGTTATAAAATATATATGGCGATTAAGCTACACTGAATATTCCGCGTTTCATCCAGTCTAGGACTCTTCAGGCTTATGCGCATAAGCCTGAAGAGTCCTAGACTGGATGAAACGCGGAATATTCAGTGTAGCTTAATCGCCATATATATTTTATAACTTACTAACTAGCTCTACCTACGTATTGAGCACTTTCGAAGTAAATACTTAAAGTTTACGCATGAATTTATACTTTCGTATATTAATTTTATGTGAGTAAATGAAGTAGTTATATATATATATATATATATATATGTATATACACATATGTATATAACCATACATATATATAGTGACATAAGATATTAATTATAAATGAATAACACCAAGCATTTACTTATTATGAATAGTTTGATAGATTGTAATGCAGATTGGACATGAAATAAAAGAGTTTAAGTTGTCTATAAAATTATGCAATGTATTTTAAATTAGTATATTGTACTATTGTTTCAAATAATAATGAAACGTTTTGATAGCAATATAAGTGTGATACATGAAACATAGATTTTCCGCACTCATTCATAAAGGTAAATTATATGTACTCTTGTTTCCAACTCTAAACCTAGCCATATTCTGGTTCTCGTATTTGTATTTCTGGATTTCCATAACTTTAACCCCTATCTGTGTAGGTTTATCCGCCTTGAACGATAACGCACAACATTGCCATACTGCTTAATACTAATCAATACTATCATTGGATAACTCACCTTTGGCTCGCGTAAAAAGAGATTTTTTTTGTTTGTTTTTTTTGTTGTTGTTTTTTTTTTTTTTACTGTGACCGAGTAGAGACAAAGAGAAAAGCTATAGCATTTATATTATAGATTAATGCTGCATGTAACTCTAAACGGCGGTCAAAAACACTTTACGTAAACACCAACTTCGTTCTCGTTTGGAAATGTCAAATTGAGAAAAATAACCGGGATCAACACCGCTGAGACCAATTGAAACCAATTATGGCCTAGGATCATTAGTCAATGACAATTGAGCGAAAAGTTTTCGTCAGACAGCGAGTAAAAGCAATTATCATCCGAGCGTGCTTTGCCGGGTCGCAGGTTGTGTACGAACGAATCGCAAACGACATCATGATGTAAGAGGAGATATTGTCTGGCCTTTGAGATTTCGTCGTAAATAACCGCTGGATATTGAAGCTTTGTCTGAAGTGGAATTAATCGGCTGGTAGACGTGCCTGGGATGATGGCACTGCTTCTGTGACAAACTAAGATGGCGCTAGCCTTGTGATAATGTGCTGGCGCTAGTCTTTTGACAAAGCATTGAGAAATGAGAAATTAGTTTTCTCACGGTAAATCATAAATCGTGCGGATAGAAGTCTACGTAAGATGCCAATTACTAAAGATAAGAATTAAAGCTAAGCTTTCCTTAAATACCGTGCCTAGAATCAAGAGAATTTCCAATTGTTATGCGCACAGGACTTGCATAATAGGGAAAATAGTTTCATAACAAAAATTCTATTTCTTTATATAATAAACTGGCTATACCGTATCCCGGCATTGCACGAGATAAAATATGAGATAATCATTTAACTATAAAGAAATATGAGTAAAATATTTTAACTATCAGTATCAGAGATCGCATTGGGTAGATTTGGTGAGGAGATAAAAGTAAGTATTTGTTTTTATCGATTCTTCTACACAAGGACAAGGTAACTAAACTAGATTAGAAACGGAAAATAAACTTACTTTAAGGGATGATAAAGAGTATTTTCAGATCATGTATTTAATGCGTAAGCGTGAGTTTAGTTTTGGGTATTTTTTAGGGTAGAAAAAAAATGTCAGTACACTTAGGCCGGTAATGTGCCGTTTGCTTTGTTTAAATAAGAGCATCATAAACATATATTCACAACCCTAATATTATCGTTCTTAAATTGAGAAATAAGTTTGTTTTGATGTTGTTGTTGTTGTTTTTTTACTAACGTTATGTTACATTAATATCGGAAATGTATATATTAAAATGTAAAAAAAAAAAAAACTTAGTCTTTGTAATTCATTTTTGCGAAAGAATTTTACGACAGTTGAAATAAAAATTTTAAAAGAAATTCATCCAAACAAAGGAAAATGTTTCAGACTAACTCGTAGATTTAAGTCAATAAGATGTACGATATTAACTGCTATCAACACTTATGAGTGTACAATTTCATTCTCTCACTAAAGACCTACGAAAATATGTATAGTCATAATATGTAATATTTTTAAGCGAAAATGCATCAGTAAAGTATTTTTTTTTATTCTTATGTACGCGGTTTGTGTTTGGTTAAAGGAATTTTAATTTTGTTTTAATCTATTGGCGCACAGAAAAAAAAACGGGAATAACAAGTAATATTAAAAACATTGCGACAAAACAAATAGAGAAAATTCAACCTATAGAGTCGTTTCCCCGAAGAACCCACGCATGTGTATGTAAATATAAAGCATGCTGCTAACATATCTAAACATTAACATTTAAATAATACCGAAGACATTTCAGATTAATTAGTGTTATGAAAATCCATTTTTGCCCAGTAATAGAAAAAGTGAATAAAAAAGCAAACAGTTATATAGATTTACAGATGGAATACGCGTATTACATTCCCTGACGAAGAATGCATAAAAGAAACAATTTTCCGAGGAAAATCATATTATTAGTTTAATGAACAAATAACATTATTTATGTTTGTGCTACAGCGTGAATTACTACAAGTGGTAACATTAGGAGTAATTAATTTTTAGCTGTTTCTCTAATGTAAAAAAGCGTGTACGAATATGTACTGCCTGCAATATTTTTTAATATTAAATTGAAAAATTAACTTCCAAAACATATGCTTGTGAACTGAAACACAGCAGGCATAAAACGTGTTCGTAAAAACTGAACGCATTTAATATAAATGTAGATGGTTGAGCAACCAAAATTAACAATAGAAGTACGAGGACCATGCAATATAAATGTGTTGACATTTTATTTTCACTTATATAGACATAAGAATCGGTGGAGAGTTGTGGCGTGTTAGTAAATTTTTAATAGAGAGGGGCATGATTTCTTCCTTCGATTAAAATGGCGTTTAGGGCGAAATAAATGAAATAATTTTCATTAAGTTAGTATGTAAATAATAAATAAGGAATATTTGCATTTCTATGCTGAATATAGAGTGGAAAAAAGGATTCGTGTTATATATATATATATATATATATATATATATATATATATATATAGATAGATAGATAGATAGATAGATAGATAGATAGATAGATATAAAAAGAGAGACAGATAATTCATTGTGAAATTATTAATCACGTAATTATAGAGGAAACTAATTAATGATCGTTTCGGTAACGATATCCCTTTATTCATTTTATATTTACAAATAAACGTATCTAGAAATAAAATTACAAATTTCTGGATATCGTCACTTCGTCAACATAACTGGGTGAGAAGTTTGATTAAGATTGGGAAAGACACCAAAATTAAACTATTCTTTTGAAGTAAACAGTTTATTTTGTTTTAAAAAAATTGGTTACAAATACCAACGATCTCTTTTAAATGTAAGAAATATCTTCATCAATGTAGTTTAGATGACCGGGAGGCCTTTGTAGGGGTGTTGTAAAAAGATTATTTTGGAACAGCTTCCTCACAAAGGTTCACCAACTACATTTACTTTACTGATATCAATACACACAAATTTTTTTATAGGAGTATATATATATATATATATATATATATATATATATATATATATATATATATATATATATATATATATATGAAGTTATATATTTGGATTTTACCGTCACTGGATTATTTATCTTTTTCTTTTCTTTTGAGGCTTAGTGTATTTATATTTTTTTTCATTGGCTGAAACGGTGGATATGGAAGGGTTGGGGGTGCACCCACCTTTATAGCCAATTAATATATATATATATATATATATATATATATATATATATATATATATATACAGCAAGCCTAAAAAAAAAAGAAAAGGCAAAAACAGCAACAATTGCTCCGGACGACAATCGAATGCCCGATGAAAAGCGCTTGAGAAAAATATGGCCGACCAACAACTTATGGGTCCCATCTGATATTGGACTTCCCAGGTTGATATCCTTTTTCTATGACATTTAAGTGTCATTTAAATAACTTTTAAATAACATTTTCAATATACATGCTGATAACATTTCGCTATATATTGAGCTTCATCTTTTTGGCTAGAATCATAATGAAATTATTACCTCATTGTAATATCTAATAGGACAATTTACTTGATTTCTAATCTGTGGCTCATATTAAAACTAATAATCTCATGTTACTTCCTTAAACGTAGGTAACAGGGTGAAGTTAATGAACTACATGTTTTAGCATTCTCTAAGCATTTTTCATTTGACTAAATTTTTTGAAAAATCTGTGTACGTCTTCAGCGTCCCAGTTGGGTTTTTTCGCGTTAAAATTAAAAGATATAACAAAATTTGAATTTAATTTTAAGTATTATGGTATCTGTTCAGTGCACATTTACCTATAAGTATGGCAAACCACTTATAATTCAATGGCTGTAAGTTTTTCTTTCAAAAATAAACAATTATAAACAGAACGACTCATAGATATCTATATTCTTTTTTTTCATTTCAATATACTTTCATAGAAATGTTTCTGTTATGTCACAAAAATATTTTCTTTACGTCACAAGTGCCACGCTCATACATTAATTCCATAGCTCATATAACACACTTACCCAACGGGTCACGGGTAGTTTAGTATATATATATATATATATATATATATATATATATATATATATATATATATATATATTGTACTTAAAGCAAACTTATAATTTAAATTCAAATCTATATTTTACTCTATTTCTTTTCTATCTCTCACCCATATTAATTTTCTTATAAATTTTAAATCCAGACCTTTTATTTCATTTTTTTTTCAGATACACCTGCCTTACTTTTAATGCTAGGTTTATTTATGGTGTCCTTTAATTTTAATAAAAACCCTTCAAAATTTGCTGAGGAGGAGACGGTGCTTATTAAAAAACTATATGTAATAATTATTGTACGTAACTTGATGTCTACCACAATAAAAAGCATTGTTTTCCGAAACGATCGTACAGATAATTGATTTGGTTGTTGTTCCTTCTTATGAAACGGATTTTTAATTTAATTATAATTTGATTTTTAAATTTTAAATCATCAATCACATTACTTAATATATGTATACATATATATATATATATATATATATATATATATATATATATATATCCAGTTCGTCCACTTCGTAGTTTTTACTTACTGTGAGATCTTCAGTATAAAGAAAAATAGTTCGTCCAATCTTAGTGAGTTTTATTTATTGTATTGTTTAATTAACGAAGCACAATCTACAGAACTTTATTTTGTATTATCTGTCTTTTTTTTGACAAGGTTAAAACTTATTTTCAAAAACCCTCATGTGACACTAGTTCTTCCTACTTATAGCTTAGTCGTGTTTTTTTTCAAGTCATTCGATTATTTTCGCAAAATCAATACCGTGCTCGTTAAAATTCAATATGTCTGACTTCTTCATCTCTTGAGAAACAAATAATCAGACTTCATCCCTGAATTATAAAAGAACAATTCAATTGTGGTAAATAAAAAAAAATTGAGTTTTCCATTGCGTGTGTTCGGGGTAATTTTAATTTTGTTTTATTTTCGTATTTGATCTGAATATCTTGTTAAAGTCGTTCGAAAAAAATATTATACTAAACAAATTCGAGGACCTTGTTTCTAGTTTTGTTGTACGTAGATATAAAATAGCTGATTTTAGTGTGTGCGACACATGTTGTATTAAATCCTAAACTTTATTGTTTCGGGATGTAGTTCTTGAATCTTTTCGCAAATCTTCTTGCAATGTACGTGTCGAATCTCTCGTCGCCTGGTTTCTGGCCTCGCTGAACGTTAATTATCAAGTCTAATAGTATGTACTTACAAAAGTAAATTATGAAAGTATATGTTATAACGGTGCTTAATTCTTTCCTACCGCAGGAATATATTGCGCAATGCTAGAAGGGGCGAATAATAAAACCAGCACTACTACAGTAGCACTCTGGCATTTTGAAAGATTGCCTGACTTCATAACTCTCTTAAAATATGTCCAGCTTACATTATTAATAGCAATTCCAAGAAAAACTATTAACCAAGTAGGTATTAGTCATTCTTCTTTCAAATTAGCAACACGATTAGTGTCCTTGTTTTCGATATATATTTTTTTTACCCCAAACAAATCATATTGCCAATAACAACTCTTTTGAATACTGTCCAACAATGGACTGTAAGATATTGAGCAGTTCACATTACATTTTCGCTTCTGCGGGTTTGTAATTGGAATAATAAACATAGGGAAATTAAAAGTCTTAATGTTGCAAGGAAGAGACTTTTTAATAAGAGGTATTCCAGCATCTGTGAACTACAAGAGTAAAGGATTGTGATTTTACTGTTTGTCGAGTGAGTAACGAGTATGTATGTCGATAGAGTACAAGTGCCATGAGTTCATCGGAGCACATTCCATTAAAATAGTTGCAAAGTAGGCGCAGGGATACAGCATTGGGACGATGGAAAACGGGTTGGATCTTTGCCTATAACACAGAACCTTTTAGGTTTTAGACCTTTTTTAACCTTATCTAAGAATGAGAGACTACTGCTAGATAAACCAGTCTTTATGTGTAGGTGAACCGTAGTTTTATAAGCATACATATATTCGGACTATATCATTTGTATTTCTTAATATATTCGGACTATAGTATGTCGATTTCTTAATATATCGGACTATAGTATGTCGATTTCTTAATATATTCAGACTATATTATGTCGATTTCTTGATATATTCGGACTATATTATGTCGATTTCTTAATATATTCGGACTATAGTATGTGGATTGCTTAATATATAGGGACTATAGTATTTCGATTTCTTAATATATTTGGACTATAGCATGTCGATTTCTTAATATAATCGGACTATAGTATGTCGATTCCTTGATATATTCGGACTATATTATGTCGATTTCTTAATATATCGGACTATAGTATGTCGATTTCTTCATATATTCGGACTATTATGTCGATTTTGTTATATGTTCGGACTATAGTATGTCGATTTCCTGATATATTCGGACTATAGTATGTCGATTTCCTGATATATTCGGACTATAGTATGTCGATTTCCTGATATATTCGGACTATAGTATGTCGATTTCTTGATATATTCGGACTATAGTAGACTGTTTCGGGCGATAAAAAAAAGTGCTTTTATTTTTAAGTACACAATATTTTTTTTAGAGCATACGCTATCATTTCTAGGTTCGTCGTCAATTTGATACATTCAGATAATATGTGTGTATTATTTATAGGTTGTAACTTACAATAAATTCTGAAAAAAAAATTTTACGAAATATATGATAAAAATACGCAGGAGTCTCATGTTTTATTTAAATAGCATAGTTGAAAAGAAGATAGTCACTTTTATTCGGTTTGTATATTCTCACAATATCATTTGTCATGCAATTAACGACAGTAGAGTTTAAATGCTGTATTTCTTCCACTTTAAAGGTAAATCTTACTGGAACTTTTAAATATCGACGAAAACGCTTAATCATAAATGATTAATAAATAGTTCGTGTGAATGTAATTATTAGATAAATGAACCTCAAGAGAAGCCGACGCGCAATGCACTCATGATAACGATATTGCAATTTAACTATTAAAACGTATGCTGATTTCCAAACTGTTGCATTATAGAACACTAGCGGGGGTACTCGGCATTACCGGGGTGTAGTGAGGTGGGGAGTAAATTAAAACAAAATGGAAAATAAAGAATAAGCGATCGTAATAACCAAGTTTTAATATTATAAAAAAAACAGCAAAATAAAGAATAAGCGAACGATGTTAAAACTTAATAATAAAATCGGAAAAACAAAAAAATAGCGAACGTAATGCAAAACAATAAAGAAACGAAATATGCTAAAACATCTTTAAAAAATCGGGGGAAAATTTTTTTTTTTAAATAGCGATCATGATGGAAAAGTAAAAAAAAAAAGAACGAAAAATGGCATAAATAATCAGGTTTCAATATTTAAAATTTAAAAATCGAAAAAAAATTATATCTGACATCTCAGCTTGAAAGTGTAATCTTAAGATAACGACGCTGCTACTATGACGACTGGTTTATGACCGCGTGAGGAAATTATGTTGTTTTTTTTATATTTAAATTAATTCAAGAAAAGACGTTTTTGCGCATGCGTGTTTGGCTAAATTGTCATGAAGGAACGTTTCTATTTGTTTTGTTTTGCTTGTTTCTGCTACCCCTTCTTATAAAAACGTTCTTAGTTGAGGGGGGGGGGATTTATTTTTTCATAAAAATCGTCTGTCGAAAGTGTTTGCGAGACATACATACATACATACATACATATATACATCCACACATTTAAACAGACAGATGAGATGTTGTATCATAGATAGCTTATAAACTAGAAGGCGGTATTTCAATACTAACTTTGTTCAAAGAACTATTTTTTACATTGTATTCGTTACTTTTTATACAATTCGGCTATCAAATTAAATTAGTTATGCTAAATTTTATCGCATAAAAATAATAGTTTGCTTTAGTTTTTTTTAAACACTATCACGTAATATACTTTGTACACATGTCTTATTTTATTAGGTTTTCAAAAAATATTTATTTTTATTACATTTCCAAATAATAATTTTCTAGATATATTATTTATGCAACTGTTGATGTTCTGGTTACAACTACATTCAGTATATTGTTCCTTCTTTTAGCATCGATTTTCATGGAATTATTGGCATCGCTGTAAATAGTTCAAAATGCATTATTTTTTTTACATAGGAATCACAACTTATCAAGCCCCAGAGACCATTCGAGGTTAAGGGTTAAGAGTGTACAGTAGTCAATTGGACAATATAGTAACCGTTAGTAATGGAAATTCGGTAAATTTGTTAACAAGTGGAACGGCTCATCAAGAACTTGCTTACGTTGGACTTGAAGACAATCAGATTGTAGTCAGCTGGAAAGCAGGAAAACGGAAGACAGTTCCACAGGCGTGTAGTTCTAAGAAAGAAGCTTTGTTCATGGAATCTACGTTTAGATTTAGGCACAGATAGAGAGTGGGGGGATTATTGATACTGTTTTCAGCTAGACAAGCGTTTCTTGTGAGAGTTTGGCGAGAGGGGAGCATAGATTGAAGTTGAGCACTTGCAATGAAAATAACATTTTGATAATTAACATGCTTACATTATACGCACATACGAATAGCATAACGACAGATACGCAATATTCACATATTTCATCATTAAAATTAAGAACAAATTATGATATTGCCAACTAATGAAATTATTCTTACGTAAACCAGCATATTTTCTTTTGTATTTTCATTAAGCAAATTCTATAAATTATACTTGTATGGCAAACATTTGAAGTTAGATTTTACAATTTTTTTAGTGTGTAACGTATAGATTTTTAAAGGGTTAAAATACCCGTGATTTAACGCGAGATTATAATTATAACTTTTGTTTACATGCGTGACATTACGGAATACATTCTATTATTGAGAATTAACGTATTGCGGTGTCTGCTAACTAAATGTCGATGACATTACATAGTAGTAGTCCGGCTATACTTTCGCAGCCTACTGTGTTTTATTTAAAACTGGCAGGGGTGCCCGGCGTTGCACGGGTGTTTAGGTAGTGTAGTAAGGATTCCCGGGGATCTCAAAACAACAGTACCGGAGGTGACAGGGTGTGTTTAGGTGGTGTACTAAGGAACCCCGGGGTGTACAAAAGGGGTAGTAGCGAGGGAATCAAAACTACAGTAGGCAGACGTGTTAAAAAATTTTTTAAGTGGTAGGAGGTATATAGGCAGGCTCGAACACGTAACGCGATGGAGTAAAAAAAGGTGACGTCTTAGCTGGTGTCTCTATCGCCCGAGCGAGAGTTCGGAACGTTGAAATTAAGCGTAGTCAATCCAAGCGATACGATGAGTTTCGAAAATGGCAACGCAAAACCGCCCCCCCTGGTAGAAAACTGTCTTGTTTAGAATGAAGGAATTAATTTTGGGGCCGAATATTTTATATTCGTTGACTGAAGGATCTAAGTTTATAACGACACCAGTTTTGTCACGTTCCGACGCGTCTGTCAAAAGTTTTTGGCAGAGGTACAAACACACACACAAACACACACACGAACACACATACAAACACACACATAGAAACACGTACACGCAGACACTTTTTGCCTTTTATATTATAGATGAATCACGTCTCCAAACTCAATGGCTGATAATCATCCACAGCCTTAATACATTCTTTTTGACGTATGAGTTACTAGGGGTGTGTTATCAATAAAAAAATGGCGATATTTGCACATACAAAAGTATGATCGTAAAAATTACAACTTGAACAGCATAGGAGAGTTACATTTCCTTCACTGTGACCAACTTAGTAGTAATTTGCACCCAAATCTATTTTGAAAACAATAAGTAAGGCATGATTATTGCTTAAAACTATGTCTTTGCGGATTCAGATTTCAGCTACTGGAGGGAACATGATGGTATAAAAGTGAGACTCACCTAAAACCTTTAAGAGATTACATCGGCCACAACATAACGTCTTCCAGTATTCAAATACTAATTATTTTAATCAATTGTTGAGCTTTCACTTCAATTTAGAGTAGCATTACTAATTTAAGTTGGTAGCCACGTTATAAAAGTTAAACTTTTATAATGTGGACAATCCACCAGCAATTTGAAAACACACCATTTAAACAAACGCAGACAACACGATTTTAGCCCGCCTTACGCGATTTCCAAGTGAATATCCGCTTCCGGTCCAGACGAGCCGTTCGATTTTCTTTTTCATCTCAGACTTTCATCGTCGTTATCGCTCACATCCGGAAATACATGCGCACATCGCTAACAACGCCTCCAGATATTTTAAATACGAGACAATTTCGCCCTTTTGTCATATTGACTGTTTCCTCACGAACTGATTCGAAACTGTAAAAGAAAACTACTTTGTTTTATGTTTTCTTGTATTCGTTGAGAGGAAACTTTATTTCACCTCGGGTTTTATGAAAGATAGAGAATAGAGTGAAAGCATAAAAAGAAATGGACATATAGCCTAAGTTTTACAATAAAGTATATGCCCATATATATTCCTGGACATATATATATATATATATATATATATATATATATATATATATATATAAATATATATATAAATATATATATATATGACGAGTTCTCACGAGAATGAAACGCGGATATTCTGTGTAGCTTAGTCACCATATATAGTTTATAAGTTAATCTACATATATATGTATGTAATGTATGTATGTATGTATGTATATATATATATATATATATATATATATATATATATATATATACATATATATATATATACATACATATACATTACATAACAACACACATATATATACATACATATATATTTTTGGGGTACTCTATGACCATTCTGAAAGAAACCCAATCTACAGTAGATTCTTTATTGATCAATAATCCAGAATTGATTGTGGATCGTTGAGAATGATGGCATTGTCTGCTGCGAGATATATTCCAGTTGAGGTTCTGATATGGTCAAAAATGTCTTTTACATCAGCATAGAAATTTCTAAGCTCGCGTGTTTCCACAAAATTCTCGACTTCTTAAGCTTTCATAAAATATATAGTAAGTTATAAAATATATAGACTGATTAGGCTACACAGCATATCCGCGTTTCATTCTCGTGAGAACTCGTCATATATATATATATATATATATATATATATATATATATATATATATATATGGCATATTTTATTAAATAAAATAGAGGTTTTTGTTGTGTATCAATTCTATTTTTGACCATTACCAACTTCCGCATAACAGTCTTCACTTCTGGCGGGGACTGGCTGATGTAATAACTATATTTATCATACGTCCGAGCACTTTCCAATCCTTCAGGGTTCATCGTCAGGGATAAATTAATCTAACATGGGTTGAACAATTTAGAAAGTTCATTTTTTTCTCTTCGTTTGTTAATTGTTTATTCTTTTTTTTCAATTGATTTACATTAGTTAATTATTCATCCTTGTTTTTTTCCTATTCGTTAAAATTAATAGCATCCTGAAATGTTTGCAAAGCTATTAAAATAAATAACTCTACAAACACCTCATCATGTTCTTGTCCTTTGTCCCAATTCAGAAAAATTTTAGTTGACAACACCGCTATACTTGAACAAACTAATAATAAACAGAAAACTTGAAATACTAGAAGCATTACCTATAAAATCTAAAAAACAAAAACAAAAAAAAACTATTAATAAAATAAACTTTAGCAATAGTAATAACACCCTGAAATGTTTGTAAAGTATTTTTTTTTAATTATTGCATCAGCCAGTCCCCGTCAGAAGTGAAGACTGTTATGAGGAAGTTGGAAAGGATCGGAAATAGAATTAATAGAATAAAAACGTCCACTTTATTTAATAAAATATGCCATAAGGTAAAAATGCAGCCTTAATATACATATAAATATATATGATTATATATATATATATATATGTGTGTATGTGTGTAAACATATATTTATATATACATATAATACACACATATATCATTCAAACAGGTAGTGCTTTATATATGTGGTTAAGTGGCAGTTTTAGTATTTAGTACTGCTTTAAAGCTTTACCGCTCAATCATTTCACGACCAAATTTCAAACAATTATTACAGTTTATAGATCACCTCATCAATATTGTGAAAAAATATTTTCGATTTTCGTCCAGTAAAACAAAATTATGATGAATATTTTGGTGTTCAAAATCGTTAAAATCTGTAAGGAGATGAGCGACGAATTTTATGACTGGTTTCACCGACTAGTGTTGCTTCTAATTCACCGCTCTCGCAAAAAGGGAAGTGAAACAGAGAAAATGAAAGCAGACGAGTGCTGCACATTGTTTTACATATGTGTATATTATGTGTATGGGGATTAAAAAAAGACTGAACTTAAACAAACAACAAGTGAATTTTCTGAAAGCCTGAAAAACTCATGGATTACAATAGAAAAATGCGAGCATAAAAAGTAATAAGGTTAAGCGTAAACATGGAAAAAAGAACAAGATATTCTAGTAAAAAATATCATAAATTTGTAACTTAAAATATTGCATCATTAAGATGTATTTTAATTCAATTTAATATTGTATAATCAATTCTTAATGCTGTAATATTTTAAGTTATAAATTCATTATATTTTTTACTAGAATATCTTGTCCTTTTCTTTTCCATGTTTAAGTTTAACTATATTACTTTTCATGCTCGCATTTTTATTGTAATATATATATATATATATATATATATATATATATATATATATATATATATATATATATATATATAATATTCTATGTTTCCACATTTAAGGTTATAAAGTCATGTAATATATACCCGATGTGTTAATTTTCAGTATTTACTTAAACAGTTCTTAATATAAAAGTTGGTCGAGGTAGTAACTTATGAAAATATAGTTAAAGTAATTAAGCTACACAAACGCTGAATCGTTTCATCGTCTGCAAGAAATTAGTATTACCTGGTGCTTTTGTATAGACGTACAGTTTATGTTAGCTCACTAATTAATCAGCTTTATTATTATTATTATTATTATTATTATTATTATTATTATTATTATTATTATTATCATTGTTGTTGTTTTTGTTGTTGTTATTATTCATCGCTATTGGTTAATGTTTCCAATAGCTGTTATTATTGTCTCTGAGACAAATGTTCAGAAAATTGTTACTTTTTCTTCTTTTGTTCTTTTTGTTTTGTAGCTGTACCGCTTGGTTTTTGTGAATGCGTCGAATTAATAGGGGGAGCTTATTTTAAGATGTCGTCGGCGGTCGATTTATCGCATCCGAGAATTTCAATTTCCTCTTCTTATAGTGTTTAGTTTGTAGATGGTTTCCCGGACAAATTTGCGTGAGCAGAGAATGGAGGCAACAGTTGGAGAGAGGGGGGGATGTTTTGCTCGTTTTTTTTGGGGGGGGGTCCTGTTTGTTTGTTTGGGTTGCCGCTTAATCTCTACCAAGCTTCTTTCTATTTCATATCCTGTTATACCGGATATGATTGATCGGCGCCACCGGTGATGGTCCTGCAATGTTGTTTTCTGGGCGTGAATGTCAAACCAGAATAGTTTTGAGTTGGTCGTTACATCGTTGTTGAGAGCCACCAAGGGTATTTATTCCTGCGACTAGGTCTGGTGATGTCAAGGGAGCCTGCTCTCATTAATTCTTGAACGTTCCCCACCTAAGGGAGGCTGTTCCTTATCATGGTGGCCACAATACTGCAGTTTTTGTTCTCTCAAGAACGCTTGCGCTGATTATGTCGTCATACCATTTAACATTTAATATATCTCGAAGCTTTTGCTATAGGAATATTTCTAATATAGTAAAGTCACGTAGGTACAGAGTCTAGATTTCACACGCATACAAACGCATAAGTATAAAAAACCACGTTGTACATCATGAGCTTTATTTTTATTATGCGATATTTATTTTTGAAGGTGCGCTTTATTAGTTTGTCGAATGCTCCGAAGGAGAAGCCGATCTGGTTTTTAATTTCTTTCTCAATTAAACACTTGATATTATAAATCTAAGATATAGAAAATAATATACTTGCTCAAGAGTGGTGTAATTTAAGTAAATATTTATGTTGTGTAAGATGATGGTGGGTGCTTGCTGTACTTGGACATTCGTTTTTTTTCAGTGAGTCCAAAGTAGAGATAGACTGCTATAAAGTTGTTTACATATCTTTGGATGCCTTCGTTGAAGTGTCAAAAGACTGGAATGTTACCTGTGTAGTATAGTTCTGTGATAAGTTGGAAGTCCACAAAACTTTTAAATTTTCCATCGTAACGATACCTGATATCTACGGTCGGGTTATCCGGTAAATGTTCATGCAACATAACAACAATATACAAGGAAAAAGATTTCAACCTTGTTGTAGTCAATCCTCTTGATTTATTGTCCTAGTGCGACACATACCCTATAATGCAATCATGCAGTGACTGGATGAATTCTACAAAGTTATTTGAGAATCCAAATTGCCTCTATTGTAACGCTATCGAATGCTTTTTGTAGGTCAGAAAATAAAAATGAGGTTTATCCTCTGCGCGACTCTTCTCGTGCAGCTGTCTAACGCAGAGAATCACTTCGTTCGTGCCCTCGAAGCACGGGATCCGCATCGAGATTATGGTAAAACGATTCTGTTACATTCAGCAAACGATTTTTTACTCATGATGGACAAAAGAGCAATTCCTACGGTAATTACCACATGATTTTCGATCAAGGTTTTTGAAGTACTTGGCCAACCGAATTTCTTCATTATTTTCCACAGACCATCCCGACTGACTGTGTCACATGCGTTGGCTAAGTCGATAAAGGTTGTCTAAATATCTCGGTGCTGTTCGATGCATTTGTCTTGAAGCTGACGGGCGGCAAAGATCATATCAGTGGTCTCCCGACCGGCGTGGAAACCACATTGACTCTCAATGCTATTTGACGCTTTCAGCGACCAGTCACCAAGCATCAACATTAAATCAGAACAGACAGAAAGCTGATTAACCCAGGGAGACTGCAGGTTGTGACAAAGGTGAAGGAAGTAGTGCTGAGTGACTTTCTTTTTGCTGATGATTGCGCCCTCAATGCCAGCAACGAACGAGATGAACAAATTCTCCGCAGCCTGTGACAACTTCAGCCTCACAATTAGCACCAAGAAGACCGAAGTTATGTTCCAACCAGCTCCCAGAAATCTGTATCATGAGCCAAGTATCTCAGTCAAGAGACAGAACCTTCAAGCGGTTGAGACCTTCACCTATCTGGGCAGCACTCTATCTCGGACAGCCACAACCAATCTCGAAATCAACAACAGAATCGCCAAGGCAAGCAGCGCGTTCGAGAGACTCAGAAGCAAAGTCTGGGAAAGGAGAGGAATCAGCATTGACACCAAGCTGAAGGTTTACAGAGCAGTTGTCCTCACCATATTGTTCTATGGCTCAGAAACCTGGATTACCTACAGAAGGCACGAAAAAACGTTGAACCACTTCCACCTGCGATGTATCCGAAATCTCTTCCATATCAGATGGCAAGACAGTCCTTGATACAGAGGTCCTGAAAAGTGCTACTCTTCCCAGTATAACTACTACCATTCGAAAGACCCAACTGAGATGGGCAGGTCATGTCTCCCGCATGCCAGATGAAAGAATCTCAAAACAACTCCTGTATGGCGAGCTGTGCCAAGGAAAACGTACAGTCGGAGCACCAAGAAAACGCTTTAACGACAACCTCAAAGTCTCCCTCAAAGACTTCAACATCAGTACCGAGTCCTGGAAATCGCTTGCATCAGAAAGACCTCATTGGCGTCATCTCATCAACAAAGGAGCTGAAAAGGCTGAAGAGAGAAGAACCCCCAAAGTAGAACAGAAGCGTACAACCCGCAAAGCCAGAGCAACAAGCTCTGTTACCACAACACCTGCTCACCACTGTCCAGCTGGTGAGAGAGCCTTCCATGCCCGGGTCGGCCTTATAAGTCATCTCCGGAAGCACAAAACAATACTTCTACTCACTGATGCCACAGTCATCTTCGACTTCGAAGGACGAAAACACATGATTATTACTGCATATGTCAAATATTTTAGGACTTTACGTTCTTCTCACATCTTAACGATAAGAGTGAACAATCTTCCTGGAAACTTTTGTCCGCCTTGTAGGTATAAGCTCCAAATAGATATTATCATTCCAGTGGGCTTTATCTACTTTTATTTGCTTCATGCCAAACTTTAACTTTTTGGGGTACTCTGGGACCATTCTGAAAGAACCCTCAACAGCAGATTCTTTATTGATCAATAATCCAGAATTGATTGTGGATCGTCTGCTGCGAGATATATTCCAATTGAGGTTCTGATATGGTCAAAAATGTATTTTACATCAGCATAGAAATTTCTAAGCTCGCGTGTTTCCACAAAATTCTCGACTTCTTAAGCTTTCATCTGCCACCATTTGTTTACTAGCGCCTGTAATCTTTATTGAACTTTCTTCTTTTTGTTTCTTTTTTTGGGGGGGGATTCCTGAAAATGTTGTTCTTATGCGTGTTTTGATGGTTTTGTTTATGTGTGCTGCGAGTATTTATCTTCTCTTGAATGAGTAGATTAATTTCAGTACTGTTTTCATAAAACCAGTATTGACCTTTCTTTTATTTGAAACCAAGTGTGACTGTTGCTGACTCGTTAATGATCAAAATGATTGGCAACCATTCCTTTTCCAGGTCATGAGAATTGATTGTATTTGTGCGATGGTTTTTGTTGGGTGGTTTTGTTAGATGGTTTTGTTGGAAGGGTTTGTTGGGTGGTTTGTTGATATTCTGCTTTTACATATTGTATGTGATAGTTTGAGATGTATTTTTTTCGAAGTTGTTGCTTTAGGTCAAATTGTAGTATATTTAGCACGTGTGATGACGAAACGGCGGTTAGTCGAACGATCAGCTGCATTAAATGCTGATATCCTTCTAATCCTTCTGGCAAACGATAGCATTGTCAAGAAGGGTACGGACGTTTCCACGTAGACTTAAATCTATTTAGGAGTATAATTGAGTGTTGGCAATATGTAGTTTATATTCTGAGCAAAGTCTTAACCATAGAAAACTGTTTCCATTGCATTTACTAAGTCCATGCTTCCCAATGACAGTTCCAGCGTCAATAATCTTTGTCCACCCTCGCGTTTATTCGCCGAATAGCATTAGTTTATCGTGTGGTGAGACTCTGGTTATGAAATTGCCAAGCTGCTGATATAATATTCGTTTTACTTTATTGACGGCGTCTAGGGTTTGCGTTTATGCCGAGATGACAATACGGAAGTTATTAAAACGCAGTGGGACACTAAAAGTCATGTCTCTCATTTATGACCGATGGTATTCACTGAAGGTCACTACGATACGTTAGAATCTTCTACTACTCCAAGACCCTCTAGCATTTAGTCTGGCACACGGAGGTTATCGTTATTTTCATGGCAAATGCTTGTCTGAGCTCAAATCTCTGGTCCCCTCTCTCCAATCTTTCACGAAAAACGCCAGTCTGGGTTAAATCACTGTCAGTAATTCCCCCATTCTTTATCGGTGACTAAATCCAAGCGTAGATTCCATGAGCAGAGCTTCTTTCTTAGAAATGAACGACTGTGGAACTCTGTTCCGTTTGCCTGTTTCTTCGCCTGACTACAACTTGAATATCTTCAAGTCCAACATAAACAAATTCCTGACTAATCGCCCCCTTAAGTAAGACACTTTATCAAATCTCTAATACTACCGATTACGACGATACTATCCCATTAATTACTGTACACGCAATAACCCTTATCCCCGAGTGGCTTTCGGGCCTTGAAAAATGGTGATATCCATGTAAAAAAAAATCCCTGTGTGGCAATAGGGAGGAATATCAGTAGTCTTAAGAATGAGAGGCTAACTGTACTGACAGGGAAGACTTCTTCATTGCACTTCATTTTGACCGAAAGGGAAGCCAGCAGCGGTAGTTAGAAGTGAGACGGCATGAAAGCAAGCACTTCGCATTAACACTTCTACACTAGACGCTTCACAGATTAAAAGCACATACACACACCTTTTAACACGTATATATATATACACGTATATATATATATATATATATATATATATATATATATACTGTAGAAAATAGCTAACGAAAATATTAATTAAAAATTTCTGTACCCCATAGGGTTTTGACATTAAAAATCCAAAAATTCTATACGGCTTTAAAAGTTACAAAAAAGTGCGTCTAGGTATGACTTATTTTCCTTATTTATTTTATTATACAAAATTGTTTCCGAATTTTTGGTGAGTATGAACTTTATCTTTATACTCAACGAATTTTTGAACAACAGACATGATTTTTTCAATATAGGATATTCAGTCATATGAGAAACTTTTTTAATCCGTGTGCAACAGGAAAAAAATGGCTGCTAACGGGTCAAAATTGAGAAAACGTTACGTGGGACTCATCGGATTTTTGTGTGCTAACTGTTTCACGAACCTGCATGCGTGAATAGTCCACATTACAGATTACGTATATTAAGAATAAGTAATTTGAAAAAAAAACCTTTTTACTGATGGTTCCTCGCTAGCCTAATGGTGATAGTATTTATAGTATTTGACTCACTTGCTTTAGGTTTTGTATATATATATATATATATATATATATATATATATATATTTTACACAGTAATCACCACTTATCAAGGCCCGGAAGCCACTCAGGGATAAGGGTTATTGCAAGTACATTACGTTAGTGAGGAGATTTGATGAAGTGTTTACTTAAGGGGGCGGTTCATTAGGAATTTGTTAACATTAGACTTGAAGACATCCAAGTTGTAGTCAGGAGGGAAGCAGGCAGACGGAACAGAGTTCCACAGGTGTGCAGTTCTAAGAAAGAAGCTTTGTTCATGAAATCCGCGTTTTGATTTAGGCACAGATATAGAGTGGGGGAAATTTTTCACAGTGGATTCAGCTATATATATATTACATTTTGAAATCACAGATATATTTATTTTATTGCTGGTATGATACGGCTTACATGTGTTTGTTGAATGGTAGAAATCCACCAAAAACCGAACCGGAGATCCACATAAGAAAATATAATTTTTCCTTGGATTGAAAATGACAAAATGTTTTTATATTATAATACAGATTTAAATGAATAAAGGCCTAATATATATTTGATGCTTATATTAATCTGTAGACAATAATGAACACGTAACTGTAAAGAATAAACATTTGGTTAGATCAGCAAATAAATAAAATAAAATGCTAAAAGCTTAAGTTACACCTAGAAAATAAACAATACTTATACGAATCGATTTACTTACATATGAGATTTTAGGTAAGTTTCTCCTAGGTCTATGCAATTTTCACCCTAGTATGCAAATATATTTTGCATACAGACCTTAGAGCATTTACTTAAATTGTCGTGAGAAAATAGATTTCAGGCTGCAAGGTTGGTTGAATTTTAAGTTGTAAATTGAATTAGATGTTTTTCTCCAAGCTAAGTACAGATTCTGTTGTATTGTACCACTGCAAGAACTTTGACACCAGGATCGGAAAGTGGGATTAAAAAGTCAGCGCTCTCCGGTGATAGGGCACTAGGACCTTGAAAATGCATGGGCAGCCCCCACGGCATTTCTCGGTGACGGCGACTCAGCGATTAGCTATAAACTGACTCTTTCTCAAGGAAAGATGATAAAGCCTGGGAAAGGTGACCTCCTAGAATTGCACAGAACTAAACTCCCATGGAAAAATCAACAGGGATCGGATCATTACGGGAATGGCTCAATCTCTGCTGATTGCGGTGGCCGAGGATAAAATCCCTACATAGAGGAAATTAAAAAGTTGTACAATAATAATACTAGTATGTACATTTACTTGTTAATGATAATTGCATTTTATAAGTTGTTAGAACCTGTTTTAAAGTTCGGCATAGGTTTTAAACGTTTCTTCGTTAAATACAAACTGATATGCATGTAAGTGTGAATTTGTAAAAATTGGTTTGGAATTGACCATGGAGAGAATGAAACATGTCTCGGTTTTAATGTGTCTTTGAGGCTCATGTGCATGCATCAGTGTGTTTTGCGTTTTTTACTGAATATGTTATCAAGATTTTTTTCAATTCGGATTTCCAAGACGATGCTCCGAAAATTAATGTTCTTCTCACGAAATAGAATGTGTCTTTAAGTTATATTTTTTACTTATTTAAATTTAAAAAAAAAAAACGTTTACAAGTGTTTTTGATATAAATGTACATAAGAATACTTTGATAAGTATGTTTAACTTATATAGGGATGGTATAATAAAATTGTGCGGTCTGCGTTCGCGCCTGA
>NC_136508.1:74962974-75390474 GCF_053919585.1 Euprymna scolopes
ATACCGTCAGGGCCAGTTGCTTTACTGGAATCAAGGTTCTTGATTAGCTTGGCGACCTCAGGCACAGATATGTGTATGTTGCATAATGTGTTGTCTGCTGTAGCAGGAAATACGGGGAGTTGATGACCTTCGCCGCATAGGGTAGAATTTGCTGCAAAGTTCTTGGCAAATAGTTTGGCCTTGTCGGATGCTGACGAGATGACGTCTGGACCATTGATAATGGTTGGGATAGAACGCACGCTTCTGTTCAGGATCCTATTTGCTATTTGCCAGAACTGGTGGGAACCAAGCCGCCGCTCAGCTACTTTGGATTTAACGGATTGAGCATATAGCTCTCTTGCATTTTTATTATTCTTTTACAGTGGTTGCTGGCGGTCCTGAAAGCAGCTTTAGTCTCAGTGCATCTATTACGTTGGTAGTTATGGAAAAAGTGATTTCTATGTGCGATAGCAGCAGCACATTCAGGCTGGCTGTTAGGTTTTTGTTGGAATTTTTTGGATGGTATGAATTGGTCGATGCCAACAAGTAACCATTCGGTCAGGTATGATGTTATAGAGGACACTTCCTTTTTAAACATGGAATGGAGAGGTAGATCGGATATGAATGTACGGAAGCTATCCTAGTCAGCCATAGAGTATCGGTATACAGTATGGAGGAGAGGTACATCTGTAGACTTATTATATTTCATTTTTATCTTAACTGATACAACGGAGTGGTCGGAGGATCCCAGAGGAGATAGAACGTAACATGAGCATAGCTTCGTGGAGGTGGAGAGAAAAAGGTTTAGAAGGCTTGCGTACTGACCTGTAGTATCAGGCACACGGGTGGACTCCCGAACTATCTGAGTGAGGTCATAGGCAATGGCAAAATCATGACAGAACCTCCCCTCATCGTCAGTCTTATTTGAGTGGCTCAGCCATTCAATATTGTGGACGTTGAAGTCACCGCAAATGTGAATGTTAGCTGCGGGATGAGCAGACAGGATGTGGTCAATTTTCTCCAATATACTCTTAAAGATAGTAACTCCGCTTTTGAAAACTCCTAGTGCGTAATACTAGTAATATCAATAATAGTAAGAGCAATAACAAAATGTCAATCGTAATAAGACAAATAGTAATCACAGTAATAATAATAGTAGTAGCAAACTTGTTAATAATAATAGTAACTGTATTCATCATAGTATGCATTATTAATAAATAGTAATGATTACGGTTCTTACAAGAGAATATTCTTATCATTGCGTTGATCTCGAGTATATATTCGATATAGTTAGACACAGGTAATCAATCGAGAACCACATCACTTTATCTAAAAACATATAAGATATTAACTGATATATACTCGAGAGTCAAAATAATGAAAAGAATATTCACTTGTCATAGCCCTAATAATCTAAGTAATAATAACTGTAGTAGCACAGTTATTAATTATTATAGTAGCAATCGCAGTATAAATAATAGCACTAATATTAGTAATAATAATAGTAATTGTGGTAATAACAATAGTAGTAAAATCGTAATAAAAATAATATTAATATCAGTAATAAGAGTAATAGTAATTGTAGTAGCACTAATAATAATAATATTAATAATAATAATAATAATAATAATAACTACAATTATAATAATAGTAATCGCAGTAATAATAATAGTATTTTCATGTTAAGCGTGACAGTCCAAATGAAATGTTTCATACCTAAGTGTGACAGACCAAAGGACATGATGTTTTAAGTTAAGTATTTTAGATTTGAGAAAAATCTATTTCAGATTATAGTGTGCCAGATCGAGCAACGAACTAACATTTACTTGTAAATGTGGAACATGTCTAAGTATATAATTTAAAACTAAAACATTAGAGATAAATAAAATTGATAGCTCAAACGTAAGCGCCGCAACGCAATCCAACGGACACGAAACTGATGGACCTGCCCATCGAGATGAATTATGAATCTATTATGAGCCATTTAGTCATCGACTTAGTTAAGTCTATGTTATAAATGAAAACGTTGCGGTAGATACGGTTTACGCGTAGTGCTCAGTTAAAGCTACTAGATGACCACTAAGAGATTTCTAAGAAATTTAAAAAGAAATATACGACTCGATACTACACCTCGTGACCCGAATGTATTCATTTGACTTGCGAAATCTCCTTCTGGTTCAAATATGAGAACAAAGTTTATCCAAGAAGGTTGGCAAAGAGATTAATTAAGATATAATTCGGAAATGAAGTGCTAAAAATCAAACGAGGATGATGAGTGAAATAAAAATTGGGCAATAAACATGTCTGTTTATTTAAGCGCGAATCATTCGATGGATAATTGCTAGGCTTATGTAGAATATTGATTGTGTCAAGTAATTAAGAGGCAAGAGAGCGTTTTCAAAATGGCGGTGTCGTTCGTGACTGGATTGAAATTAAGAGTTATTCGATTGCAGCGTTTTTTTTTTATTGCCTCCATTAGTTATAACCTCCTTTTTAGTCTACCTCCATGTTCTCTCTTTCCATAGACTGCCTTTCTAAATCTCTCTATCTATCCACGTTTCACAAGCTCTTCCTTCTCCTCCATATCTTTTGATTACAATATTCTTCTAAGTATCTTCCGGTACTCTCTCTCTCCTTGTTTTCTCCACTGCCAATATCAGTATTTCTGTCCACTTCAATGATCTTTTATCTACTTTTCTTTCTTTCTTTCGCTTTCTCTCTCTCTCTCTCTATCTCTCTATCTCTCTCTCTATATATATATATAAAGTACCTCAATAACACCAGGCAGAGGCAAATATAAGGTAGTTGAACATTATCAGTTTCTTAAAAGAAAGCACCAGAGTTGACAAATCTGAGAGAAATGCATTTCTGTTCTTCGAAGATGATGTTCTCTCTCATACGATTTCTTTCGGAGTGAAAACAGATACTACACTTTGAAGTTAAGCTAAAGCATGGATATAATTACCTTATGATCACTGCGCCAACATTAAAATTTCTGAAAATAATTAGTTTCAGATGTTTTAATCAAATTACTTTAAAATTAAAAAAATGCTTCCTTTTAAAACAATTCCGATAGCCATTAGTCGCGTGCTCTCGTGTAATGAATGAATGCGTGCATGTAGGATTGACATGAAATTCTTAAAGATAAACAAAACTGACCGAAAATGGGCTGAAATGTCTTCAATAAATAAAAAGTAAATGACTTAGAATGACTTTAATGAACTTAAGGATGAATTGAATGACCTTAAGAATGAATTGAATGCTTAAAAAACAAGGCCGATAGCTATTAGTCGCGTGCTCTCGTGTAAGGAATGAATGCGTGAATGTAGGATTGACATGAAATGCTTCAAGATAAACTAAAATGACCGAAAAATGGGCTGAAATGACTTAAATAAATGAAAAGTAAATGACTTAGAATAAGTTTAATGAACTTAAGGATGAATTGAATGAACTTAAGAATCACTTGAATGCTTAAAAAATAGCTGGAATCCTTCAAAAACAACTTGCATGATCTGGAGAATGACTTGAATGGTTTGAGACTGACTGGTTGTGAAGTGGGTGATCATTTTATATCAAATTAATACAGAAAAGTGATCCCCCACTTTATATCACAAAGTTACAAACGTAAGTACAGCATGTAGTAAGAACAGATACTACACTATGATATTGGCCAAAAAGCCAAGAAAGGGATATTTATTTGCTCCCCCAGCGAGCAAATTAGGCACAAGGCTGATTTTTAATGTGAGGAGTGAAGTGGAAATGGGGACCGACTCCCCGGGGAGTAGGGGAGCTGGATAGTGACAATTGGTATGAAGGGTTGCCCCTACATTGACCAAGGTCTTATATGTGGGGCTGCCCCCACATATGGTCTTTGCTTGAAATATCTGCCGGAACAGATACTACACTTTGATCTTCATATTTAATTTATTCCGTTTAAAGAAAAAAATACAGTTAAAAAAATTTCAATATAAAATTTAAAAATTTAAAAAGGTAACATCTCCAAAAGACAAAACAAATTTAGGCATAAGGCCCTTTAAGATCTGAGAGGGGAGTGTTGCAGGGTCTTTGTAACTAAAGTAAAAATTGGAGTATTTGGCGACTTTACTCTTGACTGGCAACATTTACCACAATACCTCATTCACTATGTAGACTCTAAACTAACTAATGAAAACCCCAGCGTTTTTGCAAGAAAGGATATATATACAATTTCTGTATGTGTGTGTGTGTGTGTGTGTGTGTGTGTGTGCAATTTTTTAAAAAGCTTAGGACAGCATCTATTAACAACAAACCGTTGATTTTAACCAAAATGGCCAAGCACAAAAGTGTTACAGACAGACCGGCCGACTGATCGACCGACCGACGGAGTGACTTATAGAGTCGCTTGCACGCGACTAATAAAATGGTGGACAATTTGAAATATTGATACATAATGGACATAGTTTCAAACAAATGATGCAAAGAATAGTACGAAAGTGAATATTATTTCCTTTGCTTGTTACAGTGTTGAAACGAAATTAAGATGACCATACGCACACAGACAAACACTTATCCTTTTTCTACTATTATATAAAAAACACTTTGAATCCGTGTGTGAGTATGTGTTCCTAACTCATAGATTCCGAAACGGCTGAGTGTATCTTTGCAAATTTCACACAAAGCTAATTTTTATGCTTGGAAGTGTTCTTAGATATGTCTTGTACAGAAATTCGTCCTATAAATATCGAAAATTGAAAAAAAAAATCGATCTTTAAAATAGCTGTTCTCTTACAAATAAAAAAGGATAATTTTTACAGGGAATATTTTCTGTTACACTGGCCAGTGGAGATAATAAAATTTCAACAAATCATTTTTTTCTAATGGATATCTTATAATCTGGAGATATAGCTTAGTTGTACAGCACTCGACTACAGATAGATTGATTGATAGATTGACCCCCTGTTTAAGCCCAGGTGTACCTCACCATGTAATTTTAATTTTTTTCTAATTAATGAGTTCAATTTACAAAAAAAAAAAAAGACGTACAGTTCAAAATAGCCGCAAATCATTTTTCATTTTCATATTTTAAAACTAAACACTTATCAGAAATGACTTTTCTAGGATATTCGTTGTCAAGGCGAAATATCAGATGACGTGATATTGTAAGTAAACATAGACGGCATTTGATGAACGACATTATCATTTCTTTTCTTTTTTTGCCGGGCAAATTATTCCTCGTAATATATAATAATCAATAGAAAATTGATTCTATAATAATACATATGAAATCTGCATAAGTTAAAATATCATCTTTAATCGTATTGTTCGACTGGGTAACGCCAGGCTGCCAGCAAGTATATTATAATAATTCGTACTTCCATCTCTTTGTTTGTTCACAATTTGATTCATATGTATAAATAGTTTCACAATCAAATTCTCATATTAAAAACGAACTCATATGCGTTTTTCTTCCATCATAAGTTCTGTATATATATATTATGTATTGAAAAGTTATCTATATTGAGTGAGTACCCTCATTTGTATATTACATTAAAGTAAATAAAGTTTCAGTTTCTATTTGTTTGTTGAATAGAATTGTTTTAATTGTTCTATTAAGATATATTATTTATATTTGATTTATTTAATTTATTTTTAATTTAATTTATATTTAATTTTATTGATTTTCCCTTATGAATTACTTAAAATAGTTTCGATTAAAACCAAGAGTAAGTTATTTATTTAAGCTATGAGAGTTATTTCCTGTTTAACCTATGAAAGTTAGTTTGCGTTTGATTTTCATGGATCAAAGTTGACATGTTTTAATCTTCGCTAAATTTGACATGTGATTATTTTTTGTAAAAACTTATGATTTTCGGTGCATCTTATATAGTATGTGATCTCTTTGTCCGGTAATATGTGCTAACCGGGCAAGGCCGGATATATACAGCTAGTTTACTTATATATATATTTATACTTTCAGAATATTCATAGATGCCAAAGATGCATTCATGTACGAGGGTCGTTCCAGCACTGAAGTTGAAGAGCTAATAAAGCAGGAGTTGCACCATTAAAACGAACTATCGTTTGTGTTTCAGAATTTATTTTTTTACAGTCACCACTATTCTCAATGCATTTTTAAGCGAAAATCTCAGGCTGCGCAAAAGCGTCCAGATTGCATTTTGTATCGCAAAGGTCCTTTCAAAAGTAAAGGCTCCTATTTTCTGTTTAACTCAAAAACTTGAAAAGCCACGAGGACGAGAGTGGTACCATTAAAACGAGCGATTTTGGCTGCTCCAAAACTCATTTTCAACGTAGTCATCACCATGGTCAATACACTTTTGCCAGTAATTCACTGATGCATCTTTGTTTCTTACATGACAAGGGTTGGTTTCTTAGAGTCTCACACAGTCAATAAGTGCAACAGTAATATGAAACTTTCAGTTCATGAATACATAAGTTCAGTCATCATAACAATGTAAGTTGCTGCCTACAATGATCCATTCGGCGAGATACAATGTAAAAAAGAATACCTATAGAACTCCACTCGTATATATATATATATACCTATAGAACTCCACTCGTATATATATATATATATATATATTTATATATATATATATATGTGTGTGTGTGTGTGTGTGTGTGTGTGTATGCTACTTGTACCATGTAAGCCAGTACTACCTGCCTCATGGTCGGATCGCCGACGACTAAACTGGTTTCCCCACCAGACTTGTTTGGTGAGGAGGGCGGCTAGTCTCCCTGAAGGATTAAAAACAAGACCTTTCAAAGGGCGAATGAACCCTTTTTCAGGGTCAATGGCCAACTAGCACCGTGTATATTTGTGTATATGTATATATGTGTTGGGGTGGAGAGGGCTCCCGTAAGCCGTGGTGAAGGCAACCTTTCTAGGAGAAGCAAATCTCTGATTTTAGAAAAACCATAAAGCGGGAGACCAGTACCCGCATTAAGCTGGTCTGCAGTTTAATTTGTTGCTGGCTATCTTTCTCTTGCTTGTTGCTGGATCTCAACCGAGAGAGAGATTTAGCTGTCGTACAAAGCTAAGACTCTGTAACATCATCTTTGTATAGATACTCCCTCAGGGATTTGGTTCATGGACTTTAAGTGTCCGAGGGAGTGGCACTCGTCTGGCAAGACGTTGCAATCATATATATATATATATATATATACTAGAACAGTCTTGACCTTAATCTTTGATCTTGACCTATAAAAATAGTGTGCATGATCCCTAGGTCCTATCATCATGTCAAGTTTGGTCCTGATAGGTTTACTGATGTGGGTTGTAAGAGACTATATATACATAGGCTATGACTCTTAATCATTTCCTAGAAAAATTGTGTGCATCGTCCGTAGGTGGAGGACTACCATTATGCCAAGTGTTTGGACTGTAAAGTAGTCTATATACATGGGCTATGACTTGACTATTGACTTTTCCCTTTAAAAAGTGTTTGCACTATCCCTAGATAGGGGGCTACCATCATACAAACTTTGATCATGATCAGTCGTATAATTCTCAAGATTGACGCCTTTTTATGGACATTTCCAAAATAAGTTTTAAATATATTTTTCTTCACAAGAGCAACTTAAATGGATCAGACCATCTAGGTCATTCAGCGACCCTCGAAGAAAAATATGATGAAATCAAATTAGTCCTGAAAAAGATGCCATACAGAAAGCACCAATGAATAATATGTGTTGATTGTGGGGTTTGTCCCTGGCTTGTAGAGCGTTCTGAAATTCTGTTTTCTCCTCTTTTCATAAAGCTTAGCTTCACGAAACAGTTTGTGAAGGCTCATGACAAAGATGGCGACTGTTTAAAATATATTCACATGTAATTCCCAGGCATAACTATAGAGAAATTTAAAACTGGATTTTTTATGGACCCAGATTCAAATTTTCTGTAATTTTATGACTCCTGTAGAATTGAGTGCTTGGACAGCATTTACGAATGTAGTAAAATTCTTCTTGAGAAAAGTAAAGTCCGTCTTTTCAAAGAGCTGGTTGAATCATTACTAATGAGTATCCATCAACTGGGTGCAGACATTAGAATTAAGTTACATATTCGCACAGCTATCTTGCCAGTTTTCCAGAAAATATAGGTGAAGTGAGCAACGAGCAAGGGAAGCACTTCTATCAAAACCTCAGCGACCTGGAAGTTCGCTATCAAAGTCGTTTGGATGCCACCATACTAGCAGAGTTCTATTACACCTCCAATCTTTAATTGTGAATATTTTGGTGTGATTTCATGAATATGTGTCTTAAGTTTACATAAACATTTTGTTTCTTTGATTTGTCTGTTTATAATGTAGCTATCTTTCAGATGGTTTGTATACGCTAGCAGAAAAAAAGTTGAGCTGATAGAAAAAAAAGTGAGAGCATTCCTGGAATCAGCACCCCCAAATTAGGTTAAACAAGTTGAAACATCTTAAGAACCATGATAATTCTCTTGCTATTCAGTGTAATCAGCCTCTATAGTTTTTAAACCAACGTTAAAATGTACTGACTGTATAAAAACATTCGAAATAATGATCAATACTTCACGTAGTATAAAACAATAATAGAAAATTAATAACTTTTTTGCATATATTATTGAAGTAATAATGAGACAGAGTAGAATATATCAATATTTGTAATGATATATGTAAAAGATAATCAAACGCGTAATAATGATCAAGCAAGTAGGATGGGGGTTTTCGGCTTATCTAAAAGTAGTTTTTGAAGACTATACAGGGTAAAATATAAAGAAAAATATAAAGAAAACCAATCAAAATTATATATAAATATGAATGAAGGAACAAATCATATTATATTTCCATTAAAGTTTCCTATTTAGTTCATGAGGATAATTGATTGACAAAATGGCCTCTTCGATCCGATTGCATATCGGCTGTGCATGACCCATAAATTGTTTGTATTGCTTAATCATTGTGAACGGATTCACTAAGTGGCCAGAAATTGTTACGTGCAGGAATCTAATTACAACAAATACAATACATGCACTTAGATTTTTAGTCTTTTTATGCTCCACAAAACATCAGTCAAAAACAATGGAACCCAGTTCACTGGATATTAATTTAAAGAGTGTTGCAAATCATTGCCCATTGAACACGTGACCATGGATGTATATAAACCATAATTGAACAACTAATCATAAATATTTGTAGACAAATTTAAACACATTCTGATTAAGTATAAAAGCATAGACAAAAATGAGAACCGTATTCATAAATGTAGGGCAGTTTGAATGATCACACCAAACCTTAATGCAATATCACGTTCATGTATACAAAAAAATTGTAATCGGCGTTTTATAGCCTGTCCGTATATTATGGCGAAAAGACAATATACAATATAATAACAGATGAAGATAAAGTGACAGTTTTTATTTTGAAGGACATTATCTGAAAGCATCCATTGGCAATAAGGAATTGTAACCAAATAAATTAAATCTTCATATCGTAAAGGGAGGTATGTTTCTGTTAAAAGGGCACTAAAATAAATTGCGATTAAGGCACACAAGAGGTCAGGATAAATACTGAGGAGATTCACAGGGAATTCGTGTATGGCGCGTTTGAAACTTCTGTACGTAATAGTCAACATTCTTAACGGGTGGTTTTCAGCACTCGATGCCAGAGAAATAAGTGGTGTCATAAACCTTAGCATTGCAAAGGGGATTACGAAGAAAAATTCTTAGAAAATTAGTAATAGATTATTTCCAGTATCTATAAAGAATATATATATATATATATATATATATATATATATATATATATATATATATATATATATAACTACTTCATTTACTTACATAAAATTAATATACAAAAGTATAAATTTATGCGTAAATTTTAAGTATTTCCATCAAAAGTGCTCAATACGTAGGTACAGCTAGTTAGTAATTCATAAATTATATAAGGGGATTAAGCTACACTGAATATTCTGCGTTTCATCCACTCTAAGCCTGAAGAATCCTAGAGTGGATGAAACGCGGAATATTCAGTGTAGCTTAATTGCCATATATATTTTATAAATTACTTACTATATATATATATATATATATATATATATATATATATATATATATATATATATTAAAAGGTAATGGTGATGTTTTTTGGATACAATCCATGATAAAAAGAAGGACGGAGGGAAAATTTTTGATTGAGCTTAAGAAATAAAATAGATAATGCGGTAGAGTCGGCCGACCAGATTTCGCCCTCACTTTTCAAAGCCGAATCGAGGGTTTTTCTATTATAGGAAAACGAATTTAAACGGGGCGTAGGGCAACTAAATTAAAATCAAATTATCGGGGGAAGAAAAAAATGGAGAAACTACTAACAATCTATCGTTATGATAATTGTACAATGGAGAGAAAACGGGGCAATGGGCTCGGCCCTTGGACCAATAATGGCGAATATATTTGTGGGTTTCTAGTAAAAACAATTGCTATCTGGGCCCATAAAACCGCTACTCTACTTTCGAGATGGAGATTATAGATTTTGCCTATTTAATAATCAAACAGAGGTAAAAAAAAAAAAATCTTCATTTTGCTCAACAAAATGCATCCTGTATTAAAGTAATTCTAATGTAGCCTTCCTTTATGTATTGATAAAAATTTCATGACATTATTTGACATCAATTTACTTGTATACACGCTGGAATTCATTTTGCCCTAACAAATGAAAGTATCATTTTATTTGGACCTTAACTCATCGTGCCCTCATGATTTGTTCACAATCTAAATTGGATGAAGAACTAAAAACGATCACTTATACGTTGTCCAATAATGAGTAACACCGTCATTAAAAGGAAAATAAATCATTTTTCTCAAATAAAATCTAAGATGGCAGCTAAATGTCCAATTTAAATTCGTTTACCTTGGTTAGGAATAATAAGTGACAAATTAGCCAAACAGATTACCTCAGCTGTGGACCATTGCTATTTTGCCTCCAATGTACGTATGGTGTTTGCGACGAACCCATTATTGCCATTCTCTCGAAAGGATGTTCACCCTTCCATCATATGAATAAAGTTATTTATCAATTTAAATGTAATTGCAGTGCCAACTACGTGGGCAGAACAACTCTCAAGTTAGATGGTCGCGTCCAACAACATATACCTAGTAAAATCCGGAATGGAATCTACCAACCAATGGACATCTTGAGCAATACGTATAGTTCTGCTATAACGGGCCATTTGCTTCAAAACTCATGATGTCAAATGCATTTCAGCTCACTCATTATTTCATAGGAAGGTCTTGGAGACTATTAACGTCCGGCCTTCTCTCTGTAAGCAGAAGGATTATCTTTTGGTTTAGACGTGATTTGTCTCTAAGGCGTTTTCTCTCCATTGTACAATTATACTAACGATAGATTTATTTTAGTCGTTTCTCCATTTTTTTCCTCCGCCCGATAATTTTATTTCATTTCAGTCGCTCCCATCGTTTAAATTAGTTTTCCTATAATAGAAAAAGAAAACCCTCGATTCAAGTTTTTGAAAAGTGAGGGCGAAACCTGGTCGGCTGACTCTACCCAATTATTAATCTATATTTTTCATAACCTCCATCAAATGTTTTTCCTCCGTCCTTCTTTTTATCATGGACATAAAAAAGAAGTCTTCCCTTTTTAATAGCTATAATAAAGTTTTTTACCCCATCCCCCCCAAATATATATATATATATATATATATATATATATATATATATATATATATATATATATATATATATATATATATATATAATTAGTGACGGGACGATTCCAAATTTTTTCCTGATTTCAATAATATTACAGATTCCATCTTAAATTTCCGATTCCGATACGATTCTCGATTCCGATTCTTTTAAAATTAATGAATAGTTAATTAGAAATTTGTTGTTTGTTTGTTTGTTTTTTGTTTTGTTTTTTTGGGTTTTTTTATTTCAAATTTCCAGGTAGCTTCAGCCTAAATTTTTTCTCAAATGTTTTACTTGTAATTGATTGAAAATTATGAGACAACAAAAGACTTAATTGGATTTTAAAACAAAGCCAGATTGTATTAATTCGTCGTTGCTGTACAACATGCTACTTGAAAGTTTTCATAAACAGTTGAAAACAGTTGACGATTTGGAGGCAAAATGAGAAAACTAGGTAAGAATAAAATATTTAACAACGCCCCACAACGAACTTCTAAATAATGTTACTTATTGGATAACCATTGGCTTTGTTTACTATTCTGTGCATTCTCTCTGTGAATGAATTTTATTTATTTTAACTTCATTCACAGAGAGAAAAATTGGTGTGTTATTAAATTCATTGGCTTTGCTTTAAACTAAAAACAAAAACGAGATGCAAATAATAATAATAATAATGTAACTATTTTGTTAAAACTGAAAAAGTATTTATTCAAGCTATCAGGGGGGGAGTCAGCGAAACCAGGTCGTAAAATACGCTTAAATATATTTTAATTCTTGCATATTTCGTATATATTATTAAAGGTTTACTATTCTATCGATTTTATATGTTATGAAGTTGGGATTTCAAAAACAAAAAATAGTTTTTTTATGACGTGTGTTTATCAGCTAAAAACAAAACCGAATCCTAAACTTATACATATATATATATATGTGTATGTGTGTGTGTGCGTGCGTGTATGCGTGTATGTGTGTGTGTTACCGTAAAGGTTTGCTTTCCTGTTTATTATTTATTTATTACTATTATTATTAAACGTTTCTGTTTCTGATCGTTCTGTTTTACGTTTGTTGTTTACTATTCTTTTTACGCTTGCTTTTGTTCTGTTTGTTCTGACATATATGGGCGTGTGTATGCTCTTACGTATGTTACGTGCAGTTCACTGTTATATGTGTGTGTGGGTCTGTGTTCTTATCCTTACACCGTTTCTTTCCTTGAAAGTCTTCGAGACGTGTATGTGCAAATAACATAATGCGTACATACCTGGTTGCCTTGGGTAGCGGATGATATCTTCTTGGACGCTGGTCTGCCATCTCGTTGGGGAGTGGTCACTGCATACAGATTCATTAATGACAACAAGATGGACTGAAGCTTCAATCTTTTATTAAAGGCAAGCCTATATCTCAGACCCTGGTTGTCAGAGAGTCTAATCTTCCGCCTGCATTCTCTGCTGCCCAAAACCAACTCTCAGCCCCTGTGGTCGTTAACTGGAAGCCTACGACCATAATCCCCGTGTCACCCCTAATTTCCGGTGCATGTCAGTCCTAATTTCCGGTGATTTCTCTGTAAGTTGATACCTGTCAAACCTAACTTTTGTGGCCCTGTCAAATCGCTGATGGGAAATTAAAATATACTTACATAACTTTATATTTCTAAAACTACCCATATAGCAATTAAGCTGGGATTCCCAATACTATATATATATATATATATATATATATATATATATAACTTAAGTTCCTTTAGCTATAACCGAAAACGAAACTTATGAAGAATTTTTGATAAAATTATTAATAAAAAAAATAGATTACTAAGGTGCCATCAGCTAAAGTCGTACCGAAACCAAAACTTTTGAAGAATTCTGGAGAAAATTATTTAAAAAATAAGATTATTTGAGTGCAATTAGCTATAATTGAAACCAAAACTTATAAGGGATTCTTTGTAAAATTATTGATAAAAAATAGGTGACTAAAGTGGTATCAGCTATAATCTAAACCGAAACCAAAATTATAAAGAATTCTTAGTAAAATTATATATGAAAAAATTAAATTACTTGAATGCCATCAGCTATAATCGAAACCGAAAACAAAACTCTAGAAGAATTCGTGGTACAATTATTTAATACAAGAAATGAAAGTACATAACAATTAATCGACCCGGATGTAAGCGTGACACAGAAAATAAGACACAAGCTATCGTATTAATATGTAGATAATAATAATAATAATAATAATAATAATAATAATAATAATAATAATAATAATAGTAATTTATAAATTTATGTTTAGATGAAACAAAGTTTTATTCACTGACCGTATTAAATATTTAATTCAACTTATCGAAAATTAAACTAAGTCTCCTTCAGTATTTTCTTTAATTTTCTATTTTTAAGCGATTATGAAGACTCCTAAAATGTGATGCCTCATGTCGAACATAATTTCTTGTTCTCCTGTAACACTCCACGCTACTTGTTTTTTTTGTTTTTTTGTTTTTTTACTGAATAGGTGCTTTAAAGTACGTTAAACCACAAAAAGCTTAGCCAATTAGATAGAAAAAAACCGATTTTGCTCTTTTTAAAATAACGGTAAATAAGCATAAATATTTTTAAAAAAATATTATGCTGTCTTAAGTCTCTTTTTTTTAACTGAATAAGTGCTTTAAGTAAGTTAAAGTACTAAAATCGTAGCCAGCTGGGTAGGAAACGAACACTTAGTAAATCAATTTAACTTTTTCAAAAGAATAGTAAAATAGTAAAAATATTTGCAAATATAATGGGGGTGTAGTCTCTTTTAAAAACAATATCTCCTTCAAGAACGGCCGTAAAATGTGTTTTCAATCGATATTTATTCAATAATGGACCAGTTTTCCTACGTAGCAAAATGGACAAGTTTTCAATGAATGAGTTTTCCGTGGACGAGTTTTCCACGGACGAGTGTTTTTATGTATCATTCAAGATTTTTATAAACTCGTCGGAGCTTTTCATTTATACTTTTCACTTGCGTCCAAAGAGAGCCGTCATGAAACTCCATTATTTTCAGAAGACGCCGATGGCAGACACTGTCAATACATAGCTGGCGCCAACGAAATTTCAAAGCCTTTCCTAGGGTGGGCGTATCTAGACATTTAGCGAATAAGTGCGAAAAGTTGACAAAGGGAATAGCAAGTTATCTTTCAATAAATGACGAATAAAGAAAATAAACTCAAAAATAGAAAAAAATCGGTTTGGAATCAGGAATTAGGCTATAATGTTTCCGATTCCGATACCCCAAAAAGTTCCGATTTTTCCTATTCCCGATTCTGATTAATCGTCCCAACATTAATATATATATATTTTTTTCATTTTTAATCCTCATTTTTGCAATCCGGTATTTTTAACACCTGATGATGATTTGTGGACGAATCGAAAGCGCTCGTAACAGTAACATGTATGGATCCTTTATTAATATTTTTGATTTTGAAACAAAAAAGACAATACGAAAAATTGAAAAATTAAAAAAAAGAATTATAAGACAAAATGTCTCCGTTGTATTTAATAATATTTGCTTGAATGAAAAAATGCTGCCTAAATATACCAATTTCAAACTACATGATCCAGCGGCTCAACGGGATAGTAAAGTATGCAATTTTAGAATTGATTTAGTAAAAAGGCAAATTACTAACGCCCAAGAATTAATTCTTAAGCATACAAATGAATTAAATCAACTCGAAGAAAAACTGAAGGACCACATTACCAACGACCAATACACTGAACTCCAACAACGACTCACTGACATCACCACGAATTACGAACATTCTCATCGACTGATCATCCAAAAAAAAGTTAATTCTCTATACCATGGATCTATCATACTGCCTACTAACACACAATTTTACGTTAACCTTTCAGACTACGAACTTACAGACGCACAAAAAGAATATATATATATATATATATATATATATATATATATATATATATATATATATATATATATACAGTGGCTCCAAAAAGAATGTCTGTACTTGTTTTTTTCTCAAAAATCGGAAATTTAAGCTAAATTGAATGCAATTATTTAAACATCATTTGATTCGCCTTTTATTCCTCTTTAATTTTACTTTTTATTTTTACACTCTTTATCTGTGCCTAAACCCAAACGTAGATTCCATGAACAAAGCTTTTTTATTAGAACTGCACGCCTGTGGAATTGTCTTCCGTTTTCCTGCTTTCCGGCTGACTACAATATGGTTGTCTTCAAGCCTAACGTAAATAAGTTCTTGATGAGCCGTTCCATATAAGTTATCAAATTTAACAAATTTTCATTACTAATGATTATTATATTGTCCAATTTCTACTGTACACTCTTTAACCCTTATCCTTGAGTGGCCTCTTGGCCTTGATAATGAGTTGATACCTATGAAAAAAAAAAAGAAAAAGTCCAATGTGAACAAGTTCTAATTGAATTGTCCCCCTAAGTAATCCAAGTTTCACAATTCCCACTGTTTACTATGCTATAATCACAATGACTAATGTATACCTATTAACCCTTATCCTCGAGTGGCCTCTGGGCCTTGATAAGTGGTGACACCCTTGTAAAAAAAACTTATTCATATTTAACTTTTAATCTAAGTATGCTAGTGTTAACGTCACTTTAAAGAGTTGTGTCTTTAATCCCAATTACTATTATGATGTTCTTTAGATTATCCTTAATATTTTAATTAGATATGTAATGATAAAGAAAATTATTTGTTTTTGTTTTTACAAAATACAAATTGCACAACACAAACTAATTTGAATGCCACTAGATAATCTACAACTATTTATTCTAATACTTTTATGTTATTATACATTGTACAACTTATCTGAAAACATTTTAAAACAGAGTCGTAAATTTTTTAAAAGGAAAAAATTTTTAAAAATTTTATGAACCTCCAAATATATGATTATAGCAGCCTATTCTCAACATCATATGTGAGATTTGCAGTTTTAATTGCAATTTTAACTGACTCCCACATTCACACATACTGTTGAATTGCATTACATAAGAATTAGTATATCTTTTTAGGATATTCTCCAGATTCTCAATGGAGTGGCAGGTGAAGGTATGGGAATGCCAGTCAATATGAAAATTTTCACCAAATTCCTTTTCATGTAACCAGGATTTACTAAATGTTAATGCATGAGTTGGTATTTAATTTAATCAGGATTTACTAAACGTTAGTGCATGAGTTAGTATCTCATTTAATCAGGATTTACTAAATGTTAATGCATGAGTTGGAATTTATTTTAACTAGAATTTATTAAACGTTAATGCATGAGTTGGTATTTCATTTAACCAGGATTTACTAAAGGTTAATGCATGAGTTGGTATTTCATTTAACCAGGATTTACTAAACGTTAATGCATGAGTTGGTATTTCATTTAACCAGGATTTACTAAACATCAATGCATGAGTTGGTATTTCATTTAACCAGGATTTACTAAACGTTAATGCATGAGTTGGTATTTCATTAAACCAGAATTTACAAAACGTTAATGCATGAGTTGGTATTTCATTCAACTAGGATTTACTAAACGTTAAGTCATAAGTTGGTATTTCATTAAACTAGGATTTACTAAACGTTAATGCATGAGTTGGTATTTAATTTAACTAGGATTTACTAAACGTTAATGCATGAGTTGGTATTTCATTTAACCAGGATTTACTAAACGTTAATGCAAGAGTTGGTATTTCATTTAACCAGGATTTACTAAACATTAATGCATGTGTTGGTATTTCATTTAACCAGGATTTACGAAACGTTAATGCATGAGTTGGTATTTCATTTAACTAGGATTTACTAAACGTTAATACATGAGTTGGTATCTCATTTTACCAGGATTTACTAAACGGTAATGTATGAGTTGGTATTTCATTCAACCAGGATTTACTAAACGTTAATGCATGAGTTGGTATTTCATTTAACCAGGATTTACTAAACGTTAATGCATGAGTTGGCATTTCTTTTAACCAGGATTTACTAAACGTTAATGCATGAGTTGGTATTTCATTTAACCAGGATTTACTAAACGTTAATACATGAGTTGGTATTTAATTTAACCAGGATTTACTAACCCTTAATGTATACTAAACGTTACTGCATGAGTTGGTATTTCATTTAACAAGGATTTACTAAACGTTAATGCATGTGTTGGTATTTAATTTAACCAGGATTTACTAAACATTAATGCGTGAGTTGGTATTTTATTTCATACCCTCGAAAAAGTTTTGACAAAACCTAACAGCCAGCCATGGTTCTCTCCAGAATGTTCTGCTTCCATTGCGCACAGAAATCACTTTTTCCACCGCTTCCAACGTAATAGATGTATGGAAACTAAAGCCGCTCTCAGGACTGCCAGCAACCATTGTAAGAAAGTAATAAAGAACGCAAGAGAGTTGTATGCTCAATCTGTTAAGACCAAAGTAGCTGAGCAGCGGCTTGGTTCCCACCAGTTTTGGCAAATAGCGAACAGAATCCTGAACAGAAGCGTGTGCTCTATCCCAACTTTTATCAATGGACCTGAGGTAATCTCTCCAGCATCAGACAAGGCCAAACTCTTTGTCAAGAACTTTGCCGCTAATTCTACTCTTTGCGACCAAGGCCACCAACCCCCAATATTCCTTCCTGTATCAGAAAACACGCTATGTGCAGGTCAATAAGTCTCCTGTGCGTCATGAGTAAGTTTTTGGAATGTGTGTTAAATACAGAAGTAATCAACCATCTCAACAAAAATAACCTTAGTGACACTCAATATGGCTTCCGTTCTGCTAGATCTACAGCAGATGTGCTTACAGTTATATCGCATAGGATTAGCAAATCTCTCAACGGAGGCCACCTGTCTAGGGCAATTGCTCTTGACATATCTAAGGCCTTTGATAGGGTATGACATAAAGGTTTACTTCATAAAATCTTTAGCTATGGTATAGCTGGAAATGTCTCCTCAATTATTAAATCATTTCTCTCTGCAAGGTTCATAAGAGTAGTAGTTGAGGGGCAAAAATCAGAAGCTCACAGTATTAATGCCGGTGTCCCTCAGGGGTCCATACTGGGCCCAACTGTCTTCCTGATCTACATTAATGATCTTCCAAATCACATCCTTACATCATTTGTAGACATTTATGCTGACGACACTACCATTTATGGTAGCACATCTTAGACAGTAAACGACGAAGTTCTCTCCAATTCTCTCTCCTCTGATCTTGAGAACGTAGTACAATGGGGAAAGGAGTGGCTGGTTACTTTTAATGCATCTAAAACCAAGATTTCCTCTTTACATCATCAACATTCTGATCCACATCTGGCATCAATTGAAATGAATGGGTCTCGTCTTCAGGAGGCCTCTAGTTTTGACAAGCTTCTTGGCTTGACCATTACTCCTGATCTTAAATGGAACACGTACATCAAATCTGTTGCCAAGGCCGCTGGAAAATGGTGGGATCTTTCTATCGATCCGGTAAATATCTCACTGCTGATGCTATTCTCTATCTATATAAGAGCCAGGTACATCCAAGGATGGAATATTATTGCCACATCTGGGCAGGAGCTGCTAGAGAGGACTTGTCCTGCCTTGATAGAGTTCAAAATAGACTTCGTAGCCTCATAGGAGATTACTTTTTCTCTTCCTTGCAACCTCTATCTCACAGAAGAGATGTTGCGAGTGTGTCTCTGATGTATCGTTATTTTCATGGAAGGTGTTCAACTGAGCTTCAGTCTATGGTCCCTCCTCGCCAAACTTCCACAAGAAACACTCGTCTAGCTGTACACACTATCAATAATTCCCCCCACTCTTTATCTGTGCCTAAACCTAAACATAGATTCCATGAACAAAGCTTCTTTCTTAGAACTGCACGCCTGTGGAATTGTCTTGCGTTTTCCTGCTTTCCGGCTGACTACAATATGGTTGTGTTCAAGTCTAAGGTAAATAAGTTCTCGATGAGCCGTTCTATATAAGTCATGAAATTTACAAAAATTTCATTACTAATGATTACTATATTGTCCAATGTCTACTGTACACTCTTTAACCCTTATCCTTGAGTGGCCTCTTGGACTTGATAAGTAATGATGCCTATGTAAAAAAAAATTAACCAGGATTTACTAAACGTTAATGCATGAGTTGGTATTTCATTTAACTAGGATTTACTAAATGTTAATGTATTAATTGGTATCTTATTTAACAAGGATTTATTAAACGTTAATGCATGAGTTGGTATTTCATTTAAACAGGATTTATTAAACGTTAATGCATGAGTTGGTATTTCATTTAACCAGGATTTATTAAACGTTAATGCATGAGTTGGTATTTCATTTAACCAGGATTTATTAAACGTTAATGCACGAGTTGGTATTTCATTTAACCAGGATTTCTTAAACGTAAATGCACGAGTTGGTACTTCATTTAACTAGGATTTATTAAACGGTAATGCATGAGTTGGTATTTCATTTAACCAGGATTTACTAAACGTTAATTCATGAGTTGATAGTTCATTTAACCAGGATTTACTAAACGTTAATGCATGAGTTGATAGTTCATTTAACCAGGATTTACTAAACGTCAATGCACGAGTTGGTATTTCATTTAACCAGGATTTACTAAACGTTAATACATGAGTTGGTATTTCATTTATCCAGGATTTATTAAACGTTAATGCACGAGTTGGTATTTAATTTAACCAGGATTTACTAAACGTTAATGCATGAGTTGGTATTTCATTTAACCAGGATTTACTAAACGTTAATGCATGAGTTGATAGTTCATTTAACCAGGATTTACTAAACGTTAATGCATGAGTTGGTATTTTATTTAACCAGGATTTATTAAACGTTAATTCATGAGTAGGTATCACATTTAACCAGGATTTACAAATATTAATGCATAGACTACTCGCCTGGCTTATGAAAAGTGATCGTTTGTTCATCAGTCAGACATTTACTGAAATTGTTTTTCATGTCTAAAAAGCGCATCGAAGCACACAAACTAGGAACTCGAGACTTCTGGAAAATCTACAACAGTGTAGTAAATAATGGGCAATCAACAATTCCCCCACTAACCAACAATCACGAGGTTCTTTGCTCAGCAACCGACAAGGCTAACATGCTTGCCAGTCGGTTTGCCTCAAACTCCACACTGGACCCTTCCAACCACCCCCTACCTGACTTTCCTATACGGACAGACGCCACACTAGACGATCTGAAAACCACCCCTGCTCAGGTGCATGCTATCATAAAAAACCTTGACACCTCAAAAGCATGTGGACCCGATCTTATCCCAGCTGTGCTATTAAAAAAGTGCTCAGCCGAAGTAGCTCCAGTTCTCTCCAAACTCTACAACAAATGTCTTAATGAAGCTTGCTTTCCGGGCTGTTGGAAAACTGCTTCTGTTTTACCAGTATTCAAGAATTCTGGCGAAAGGACAGACCCATCAAATTATCGCCCCATTAGCCTCCTCCCACTTTTTGCCAAAATATTTGAGACCATAATTAATCATGCTCTAGTCCATCATCTTACAGATGCTAAACTACTGACTGACAAACAATATGGATTTAGACAAGCCCGTTCCACAGCAGACATCCTCACTGTGATCTCTGAACGTATATACCATTCACTGGACAAAGCGGGGGAAGGCAGAGCGGTAGCTCTAGATATATCTAAGGCTTTTGACAGGGTATGGCATGAGGGTCTCCTCAGTAAAATCAGATCATACGGTATCACTGGTAGAATACTTAACATAATTAAATCCTTCTTAGATAAGAGAAAAATCCAGGTAGTCCTCGACGGTCGCACATCTAAACAATATGATATAAATGCGGGAGTGCCCCAGGGTTCTATCCTTGGACCTCTATTGTTCCTGATATTCATAAATGACCTCCCCGACAACATTGCCTCTGAGATGGGTATATATGCTGATGACACTACACTCTATGGCAGACACGACAGGAAGACGAATGAACACATTTCTAAAGAAATGGCAGAAACACTAGAGGAAGACCTCCAATCTGTAGTGGAACGGGGACAAAAGTGGTTGGTCGCGTTCAATGCTGCCAAGACTAAACTAGTTTCATTCAATAATTACAAGAAACCCTCTCTACCACCCATAGCAATGGCCAACGACTCTTTATCTGAGAGTCCATCTTTCAAACTCCTTGGCCTAACGTTCACAGGAAACATGAGTTGGAACAATTACATTGAAGGCATTGCCAGGGCCGCTGCAAGAAAGGTAGGCTCTCTCTACCGTGCTAGAAAACTACTAACACCCGAAAGTATCCTGTACCTCTATAAGGCCACCATTCGCCCATGTATGGAGTATTGCTGCCACATCTGGGCTGGTGCATCTGCTACTAGTCTCTCGCTCCTTGACAAGGTTCAAAAGAGAGTCGCAAACCTGATAGGCCCTGAACTGGCATCTAAGCTTCAGCCTCTGTCCCATCGACGAAATGTTGCATCCCTCTGCCTTTTCTACAAGTATTTTAGTGGTGAATGCTCTGACGAACTGCAATCACTTGTGCCCCCACGACGCGAGCACCCTCGACAAACCCGACAGGCTACTAGATCCCACCCCCACACTGTAGAGGTCCCTAGATGTAAAAGATCTTTTTACTCCAATAGTTTCTTCCCCAGAACCGCAAGACTCTGGAATTCCATTCCAGGTCCCTGCTTCCCCAACAGTATTGACGTGCAGAAGTTCAAGTGTAACGTGAACCGACACCTTGCTGCCCAAATCCCTACATAGTACCCCAGTAGTTGTTGCCCCTGATAATAGCCCCCTACACCAAAGTGGCAATTTGCCTTGTGTGGGGTGAAAATGTAATAAAAAAAAAAATGTATTTTTTGTCCACCGTAATCTTGTTTTTTTATGATTTTTCATTTAATTTGTTATACAAATACATATATCATTGGTTGACATATATGCTGATAACACTACCATCTATGGCAACACATCAAAGGCCGTAAATTACAAAGTTCTCTCTGATTCTCTCTCTCCTCGGATCTTGAGTGCGTGGTACAGTGGAGGAAGGATTGGCTGGTTATTTTAATACATCTAAAACCAAGATCTTTCTTTACATCATCAACACTTTGATCCCCTTCTGGCATCAATTGAAATGAGTGATTCTCGACTAGAGAAAGCTCCGTGCTTTTATAAGCCTCTGGGCTTGACCAGAATTGGACCTGACCTGAATTGAATCCTGACCTGAAGTGGAACACGTGCATCAAGTCTATTTCCAAGGTCGCTGGAAAAATGGTAGGGTCCTTCTATCTCTCCAGAAGATCTCTTACTGCTGGTTCAATTATCTATTTAAATAAAAGACAAGTACGTCCAAGGATGGAGTACTGTTGCCACATCTGGGCAGGAACTGCTAAAAGGACTCTATCCTGCCTTGGCAGAGTACAAAATAGGCTTCGTGGCTTTTCTCTTCCCTGCAACATCTCTCCCAAAGAAGAGTCTGTCTTTGTTTTATCGTTACTTCCATGGCAGCTGTTCGTCTGAGCTCCAATCCCTGGTCTCCCCTCGCTGATCTTTCACGAAAAACACGCGTCTATCTGAAACCACTGTCAAAAATTTTCCCCACTCTTTATCTGTTCCAAAACCAAAACATAGATTCCATGAACAAAGCTTCTTTCTTAGAACTGCACGCCTGTTGAACTCTGATCCGTCTGTCTGTTTCGCACCTGAATACAACTTGGATGTCTTCAAGTCCAACATAAATAAATTCCTGATGAACGCCCCCTTACGTAAGATACGTTATCAAATCTCAACATTAACGTACTGTGCACGCAATTATCCTTATCCCCGAGTGGCTTCTGGACCTTGATAAGTGGTGATCACCTTGTAAAAAAGCATCTGCAAGCTCACGTAAGGTTTTACACCTTGTTTACCTTGACAACATGGGAGCTTCAGCTGGCTAAAATATGAACGTGGTTGATGCATTTTGGTTTCTTATTAACTGTCATTATATATCAGACTTTGTAAAATTCCTGAATTCAGCTCGAGACTTTATTCCTTTTGTTGAATTCTTATTTGACATATTTTCGTAGTTGTTCAATGATCCTTAGTTAAATTCTTTAGAAATTTGAAACAAAAACATCCCTTTGCTAATGTATGTTATTTTATAGTTCTTTTCGTTCGAAGTAAGGGCAAAATGGATTCATTAACTGATATAATTAAATGAATGCTTTTGCGCTACGAAACAGTTGCCGTCAAGAATTGCGAATGTCCACTTAATTAAAAGAATAAACTGTAAGATGGCCAACATCATGGTATTTGGAATATAGACTTTTATCATTTATTTATTATGTGCTCTGTAATTACATTGAACTTCATAAATTTACGATTGGTACAAATAAAATATGATATATAATTGAAAAACATACTTCCACAGAAATATATATATATATATATATATATATATATATTAAGTAATGTGATTTATAATTTAAAAGTTTTAAAATTTTTAAAATTTAAAAATCAAAATTTAATTAAATTAAAAATCAGTTTCATAAGAAGGAACAACAACAAAGTCAATTATCTGTACGATCGTTTCGGAAATCCGTGCTTTTTATTTGTGGTATACATGAAGTCACGTAGAATAATTATACATAGTTTTTTTGGTAAGCACGGTCTCCTCATCAGCAAATTTAGGAGGATTTCTATTGAATTGAAAAGACACCAAAAATAAACCTAGCATTAAAAGTAAGGCAGATGAATCTGAAAAATTGAAGTAAAAGGTTTGGATATAAAATTTATAAGAAAATTAATAAGGAAATTGGTATAGGTTAGAGATAGAAATGAGTAGAAAAAAATATATATATTTTTGAATTTACATAATAAATTTGATTTAAAAATATATATATATATATAATTACCTTTTGGTTTTCATTTTTTTGAAATCAGGAACTGTATTTAAAGTAGTCATTTAGATGTTTGCTATAGCTTTTTATTTTATTGAATGATGAATTTTAAAAGGGCGACGCTCGTGCAGTAAATTGTTTCCGTTAGCGTATTTTGATTTAGAGACGCCACAGTTAATATCTATAGAGAGAGAGTTTTTTTTTTTTTTTTTTTTTTTTTTTTTTTTTTTGCAAGTTTTTAAGGGGAGATAATTGTCATGGCTTTATTTATTATTTGATTTACGAGTCTAAGGGCGGTAATTGGTTTAACTTAATTTATTAAAAAAAAAAAAAAAAAAAAAAAAAAAAAAAAAAATCTATTTTTACTAATGAGTAATTTTTAATGATTTAAGGTGGTTTATATTTATTAAATTTAAACCAACGTTTATGATTACACGATAGATATTAAATATTACTCATTAGTAAAAATAGATTTTTTTTTTTTTTTTTTTTTTTATAATAAATTAAGTTAAACCAATTACCGCCCTTAGACTCGTAAATCAAATAATAAATAAAGCCATGACAATTATCTCTCCTTAAAAACTTGCAAAAAAAAAAAAAAAAAAAAAAAAAAAAAAAAAAAAAAACTCTCTCTCTATAGATATTAACTGTGGCGTCTCTAAATCAAAATACGCTAACGGAAACAATTTACTGCACGAGCGTCGCCCTTTTAAAATTCATCATTCAATAAAATAAAAAGCTATAGCAAACATCTAAATGACTACTTTAAATACAGTTCCTGATTTCAAAAAAATGAAAACCAAAAGGTAATTATATATATATATATATATTTTTAAATCAAATTTATTATGTAAATTCAAAAATATATATATTTTTTTCTACTCATTTCTATCTCTAACCTATACCAATTTCCTTATTAATTTTCTTATAAATTTTATATCCAAACCTTTTACTTCAATTTTTCAGATTCATCTGCCTTACTTTTAATGCTAGGTTTATTTTTGGTGTCTTTTCAATTCAATAGAAATCCTCCTAAATTTGCTGATGAGGAGACCGTGCTTACCAAAAAAACTATGTATAATTATTCTACGTGACTTCATGTATACCACAAATAAAAAGCACGGATTTCCGAAACGATCGTACAGATAATTGACTTTGTTGTTGTTCCTTCTTATGAAACTGATTTTTAATTTAATTAAATTTTGATTTTTAAATTTTAAAAATTTTAAAACTTTTAAATTATAAATCACATTACTTAATATTGAATTAGCTCTAGGACATTTAACTATCGAGCTTATTATATATCTAAATTACAACGAGCATTTCCTGTATTTTAATTAAACTAGTAATTTCACTATTACATTAAAATACACTTAGCTCTTTAGACTATTATTCTAATCTCCTTTAAATTATCAGCTCCCTATAACAGGTTGAGTTTATATACGTAATTGTAGATATGTTTCATAAGAAGGACATACAATTATCAACTAAATGCATCCCCATACCCCCTAAAGACACCTTTATAACCAGCTTAATTACAAGTATAAATACATTTATAAGGAACTTGAGATGGAAAGCCTACCATTTTGATAATTACCAAAGTGAAACCACAGAACCAATACACCACCAACCTGGAGAAATAAAAGAAACCATCCTCAGACAAGACAATGAAGAAAGAAAAGCAGCGAAATACTACAGACTAAAAACATACAAAAACCCTAAGAGAAACATAGACACTGAAAATTTTGAAAATGACTTAATCAACCTGATTAAAAATATTAAGTTTAAGAAAAATAAAAAATATATCACTCCAACACTTAAAAAAATAAATAAATTTTCAAAATCTATTTCTACAAGCCACCAAAATAAACTCATAGTACCGGCAGATAAAACTGGAAATTTCTACACAATGGACTATATACAATATAAAAATCTAATATATAAAGAACTTAATAAAAATTATAAAACTACTAATAAATCAGCACTAAATAAAATAAATAATGATGCAAAAAACATTTTAACTAAACTTAAAATAGATAAATACACAGAAATAACAGTACCAGGTACCCCGAGATTTACTTTAAAAGACCACAAACACAGCTTCAATATCAACCCTACTATTAGACTCATTTGCCCCTCGAAATCAGATATAGGACTGGTTAGTAAAAACATATTAGATAGAATTATCCCCAAAATTAAATCCATAATAAAATACCCACTATGGCAATCTTCAAACCAAGTAATCGACTGGTTTTCTAATATTCAAAATAAAAATAATATTAAATTTCTTTCTTTTGACATTGAATCATATTACCAATCTATATCACCTATCCTACTTAATAAATCTCTATTAATGGCACGAAAATTAACTAATATAACTCAAGACGAAACTAAACTAATACTTATAGCTAGACAGTCTTTAATAACATTTGATAATAAATATTGGACCAGGAAAAATACCCCTAACCACTTCAACATTTTAATGGGATCGACGGACTCGACTCAGGTCACTGATCTAGTTGGCCTTTTCCTTTTAAATGAAATACATTGTATACTCCATAAACAATTCAAACTTGAAGGAGGGCTATATAGAGATGATGCACTTTTCATAACGAATTCTACTAATAAAAATTATGAAAATGCTATTAAAGCTCTACATAAATTATTTAAAAATTATGGACTTAGTATAAAAATCGACCCTAATAAAAAAATTGTTAATTTCTTAGACATAACCTTAAATCTTGAAAATTCTACCTTTGAACCATACCATAAACCTAACCAATCACTTCTATATGTCCACAATCAATCAAACCACCCTAAATCAATATTAAAATCAATAGTTCCCAATATCGCTCTAAGAATTTCTAGACTGTCTTCTACTAAATCAATATTTACCAAAAATGAAAAATACTATAATGAAGCCCTTAAAAACTCTGGATATAATTCACAAATTAAATTCATAAATGAAAATGATAGAAACATAAACTGCATTAAAAATAAACCTTTTAAGAGCGTAATAACATATAATATGGCAATGTCTTCCCGTATACGAGTTAAGAAAAATAACCAGGAGACAAAAAAAGATAAAACCAAACTACAAATATTAGATAATAATATAAATAAACAACAAACTAAAACCCGCAAACGTAAGAATAGACACAAGGAGATCCTATGGTTCAACCCCCCGTATTCCAAAAACCTAGAAACAAACATAGCTAGAGAATTTTTTAAAATATTAGATAAGAACTTTAAAGCCCCCCATAGATATAATAAGATTTTCAATAAGAACACAATTAAAGTCTATTACTCTACTATGCCTAACCTTCATCAGAAAATAATTAGCTCTAATAATAATAAAATTAATAAACTACAAAATGCAACTATACAAAATACATCGGACTGTAACTGTAGAAGAAAAAATAAATGTCCCCTACAAGGCTCATGTAAAATTAAAAATGTTATCTATAGCTGCACAGTATCAAAAACTCCAAATATACAAGAACCTATCAACAGCCATAACTCAACTACCGAATTAAATAATAACACCAACTTAAATCAATCTACCGATCAATTATTAACCAACCCACCACATTATAATCCAACAATAGACCTAACGGAAAATAATCATAATAATCAAGAGGTAATATATATTGGTTCCACATCTGGCCCAATAAAACATAGAATTTCAACGCACAAACATTCTTTTAAAAATAACTCTCTATCAAACCAAACTACTCTATCCAACTATATTTGGCAACTAAAAAATAGCAATATTTCTTTCAACTTAAAATGGCAAATAATTGAGACTTGCAAATCATATAAACCAGGAGATAAATTTTGTACATTATGTACAAAAGAAACCGTAAAAATTTTAAAATATGAAGATATAAAAAGCACAACCAAACTAGTAAATTCAAGACACGAGCTTCTATCGTGTAATCATAAACGTTGGTTTAAATTTAATAAATATAAACCACCTTAAATCATTAAAAATTACTCATTAGTAAAAATAGATTTTTTTTTTTTTTTTTTTTTTTTTTTTTTTTTAATAAATTAAGTTAAACCAATTACCGCCCTTAGACTCGTAAATCAAATAATAAATAAAGCCATGACAATTATCTCCCCTTAAAAACTTGCAAAAAAAAAAAAAAAAAAAAAAAAAACTCTCTCTCTATAGATATTAACTGTGGCGTCTCTAAATCAAAATACGCTAACGGAAACAATTTACTGCACGAGCGTCGCCCTTTTAAAATTCATCATTCAATAAAATAAAAAGCTATAGCAAACATCTAAATGACTACTTTAAATACAGTTCCTGATTTCAAAAAAATGAAAACCAAAAGGTAATTATATATATATATATATTTTTAAATCAAATTTATTATGTAAATTCAAAAATATATATATTTTTTTCTACTCATTTCTATCTCTAACCTATACCAATTTCCTTATTAATTTTCTTATAAATTTTATATCCAAACCTTTTACTTCAATTTTTCAGATTCATCTGCCTTACTTTTAATGCTAGGTTTATTTTTGGTGTCTTTTCAATTCAATAGAAATCCTCCTAAATTTGCTGATGAGGAGACCGTGCTTACCAAAAAAACTATGTATAATTATTCTACGTGACTTCATGTATACCACAAATAAAAAGCACGGATTTCCGAAACGATCGTACAGATAATTGACTTTGTTGTTGTTCCTTCTTATGAAACTGATTTTTAATTTAATTAAATTTTGATTTTTAAATTTTAAAAATTTTAAAACTTTTAAATTATAAATCACATTACTTAATATTGAATTAGCTCTAGGACATTTAACTATCGAGCTTATTATATATCTAAATTACAACGAGCATTTCCTGTATTTTAATTAAACTAGTAATTTCACTATTACATTAAAATACACTTAGCTCTTTAGACTATTATTCTAATCTCCTTTAAATTTATATATATATATATATATATATATATATATATATATATATATATATATATGATAAGCTTGATAAGGATACCTTAAACGGGCCTTATTATCGGGCTTGAAACCGACGGTACCAATGACCTGTCTCAACTAACAACTTTCTGTACACAAAATATATATATATATATATATATATATATATATATATCAAACACAAGATCTATATTTTGTTTTGTCTGTTTTAAAAATATTTTAAACAAAAATATGTTTAACGAAGTTATCGTGTAATTATGCGTTTTCGAATAAAAATGAATTTAAAATATATGTTAAAATTATATATTCGCTGTTTTTTAAATGCATCAATAAAAGGTATGACTTATATTTTTAAATAGCTGCGCCCTTTTTAAACTTACGGAGAAACTCGAATCACCTGTTTCGAATTCATAACATTTTAATATTTTTTTTTTCGCGGTTGATACCTATATCTAAATAGATCAAACCCAAATTGATCGCAAACGTTTTTTATCGACACCGTTTTGCAATAATTTTTGTTTTGTTACACTCTTCCAAATCTGGCTTTTACATTTTATCATTTTACGTTTCAGGAAGTTTTTTAGATGACGGTGTGATTATTTGTTTTTTGATGTTTTGCTTTGGTTAGGGGAGAGGGAAGGAGGTCTTTAAACTATTTTCCCATCTTCAGCGATCTTTTCTAAATGTCTTAGTCAAAGTAACTATCAATCATTTTAAGCTGCATTTTGTCGAATTTTGGAATCTTTCTGCTGAACTCTGGAATCTCTTAGTTGAACGGTGAAATCTTTCTGTCAAACTCTTGAATCTTTCTGTCAAACTCGGGAATACGCTAGCGATTTTGAACACATCGCGTTATTTAATACATGGAGACAGCGTGCTCTCGTTCTGTAAGCCGTAACTGATTATAAACTATAATAAATTACAGTTGTATTTAAAGTGTTATCTCCACTTAGGATTGAACCTTCAACAGCCAGAAAACTGTAATTTTACAACTAAATTTTACCAAGTATTTTATCCACGACGTTATGAGTATAATTAAGTAATTGTAAACAATTATTATCATTAGCAGTATTAGTTTCAGTAGTAATACTAGCAGTTGCCCGATTGTTTTGACCCTTATATGTAGCGCTGTAAATTCAATTTATGATCGATTTGGTACCATATAGTAGGGAGACTATAAGTATTTGTTTTCTCTCTATACAAACAGTAGTATTAATATAAGCATTAATAGAAAATTAAAATATTTGATGTTGCCTCGTTTTTTTATTTTTTTTTTTATTAATTTTCTTCCTTTGAAGATTGTAATGCTGGGTATGGGGCAGTTAAACTAGCTGCCAACATTACCCCGCTTTTTATAGAAACCAACCGAGAGCTCTTTTTAGTATTCTCGCTGTTCCCTTAAGTGCAATTGTCTGGATCTATTTTGCACTTGGTTCACCAGGAATATTAGTTAGGTAGGACTTCAGGTTCTTCTTCATAAGCCCTGTGGCACCTATGATAACTGGTATGATTGATATCTCCTTAAGATTCCAGTTTCTTTTCATATCATACATGAGACCTTGGTATTGTGTCTGTTTTTCTCTTTCAGCTCCGTCCAGACCGCTATCATTAGGAACACTCACTTCAATCAAGGTTGCAACTCTCTCTGACTTATTCCATATAACTATGTCAGGTTTCACAGCAGCATTTTCAAGGTAGGTGGCTGTAGGGATTACATGGTCGTAAAGTATGGTATATAAGTCATTTCCAACTGTTCTTTCAGGTCAGGACTTGCTGCTACACTGGATGTTTAATTTTTCACAGATGGTCCAGTGGAGGTACTTACATACACCATCATGTCTCGCTGTATAGTAGCCGTCTCCTAGAAGAACCTTGCAACTTGATATCAGATGACCAACACTTTCCAATTCTGTATGGCAGAACCTGAATTTATTTTCATTACTGATCCCTGTCATCTTCTAGAATGCATTGGTCATCAATTCCTGATCTTGAGCAGCCATTATGATCATTTCCTGATCGTGGTGGAAGGCTCCCTTTTTGAGCCAGTCCAAGGAATCTTCTTTATGTATTCCTAAGATAGTTCCCCAAAAAATACTTTTTCACGCTGATGTTGGTCCCATTCTTTAAGGTGCCTCCTTTGAAAGGTCTCGGTATATTTCTGCCGGCTCTTTCTTGCTATTTTTTTGGCACACTTGTTTGGTATTTCGTTCTCATCTTAGAGACAGCCCTGACCAAAATAGTTGGTCAGCTGGGTGACTGACGTTGTTCTGCTGGCTCTTGTCTCGTGATGTTCATATAATATTGAATATTATTTAATAGTATTGTTATGATATATAATTACTGTATTAATAGTGTGAGCAATAGACTGATAGTAATTTATACGTTTAGCTCTCCATCACCGCAGAATATTTGAAAAAAAGAAGGCAAAAACAAGACGAAAATTGTCTGCCGAAATATTCTGGATTGATTGAGTAAATGAAGGATTGTCTTGTACGATGTGATTTCATTATTTGTATTGAACTATGTAGCACAATAGTGTTTTTGCGTATTTATCAGCACTTAATAATAACCTCATTTGGGTCACCATAAACAAACTTACATATGCTGCGTTTTATTTGATTTTCTGTTCAAAAAAGCATTTGTTTTTTATTATCCAGAAAAAATATCAACTTAATGCAAACATATTTTAGGCATCAAATATATTCATTACAAGTAGGCCGCCCGGCATTGCCTGGTCGTAAATTATGCTTGCATATGATATTCTGATTAATGCAGGTTTTGTATTTATTGTTATATTATATTATATTATATTGCACTCAATGATTAAAAATGTTAAAAAAACAAAACTTGTACGCTACCACCGAGAATCGATACCAAAATGTTTATGTTTGCTGAAAGGCTAAAAAGTAAAACATGAATCGATAGCTGTTACTTTACGCATGCACATAGGGAATTCCATTTTTTTTTCATACTTTTGCATTGATTTTTCCCGGTTAAAACCACAAAAGACCAAAATCGGACAGAGGAATTTGAGAGGCAAAATTTTTTAAACAAGTTTTCTATATATATATATATATATATATATATATATATATATATATATATATATATATATATACATATATATATATACATATATATATAAATATATATGTGTGTGTGTGTGTGTGTGTGTGTGTGTGTGTGTGTGTATAAAAGTGAAAATGTCTGTCTTTCTGTGTGTCTGTGTACATTTCCCTACCAAATAACTCTGTCAATTTTCGGTCTAGAGACATAAGAGCATGAAGGTTGGGAAAATGTTTTTAATCTGTTTTCGGGTAAATATTCGGCTATCAAGGAGTAAAATTTCAACGAGTTGACCGTTGACAAATCTACCAAACTCCTCCGCCAATTTTGGGGCGGAACACTTGCAATTTAAAATGTAGGTTACTTGGACATGGATCAAACTTTATAAGTTGATGTGATTCCCAGAAAATAAATGTTATCAGGTCAAAATTGGAGTCAAATTAAAAAAACAATTTGACCTCTGCGGTCTCTACCAAATTACTCAGCCAATTGGAGTCTAAACATTTGAAATTTTACATGAAGAGTATTCAGAGATAGCGGAAGCTTTTTTATCTGTTTGGGTCGAAAATGTAAGCTGCCAAGGGCTTAAAGTTTAAAAGATTCGAGCGTTGCAGTGCGTAGCTAACTACTCAGTCAATTTTGCGTCTAAATATTTGGAATTTATACGTAACGGTTATTCAGGCATGCATTAAGCATTTAATCAATTTTGGGGCAGAAATTTGGCTGCCAAAAAGGTCAAAGGTGAAAGACTTGATCCTTGCAGATTCTACAAAATTCCTCCGCCAGTTTTAGGTCTAAAGACTTTAAGTTTTAGATGTAGGTAACTTTTACATGGGCAAAACTTTGTATATTGGTTTGAGATCAAAATAATAAAGGATAAGGGGTCAGAATTGGGGGCAAAGTTTAAAATAAAATTGACTTTTGCGGTCTTTACGAAATTACTCGGACAAATTTTGGTCTAAACATTTGAAATCTTATATAAAGTATATTCACACGTGAGGCAAGTTATGACCAGTATATAGGGCCTAGGCAAGGCCGGACTAAACTGCTAGTATATATAGAAAATGGTTAGTGTTTACTATAAACTTTTTTACTCAAATATTATGCAAGTATAAATCATGTAGAATATCTGCATTAATATAATTAAAACGTAATAGTAAACTAAAGATGATCATTTATTAAAAAACTAAAAAAAAATCTATTAGGCAATTAATTAAACTGAATGTTTAAAATAATATGAAAATTAGCTCGATCTTTTACAGATGAATGAAATTCCACGACTTATATATAACAAAGTTGTATTTTCTTCTTAAATAAATAGAAAAAAGATATTTTTAATATGTATATCAATACAAAAAAATTTATACGAATATAGATTCTCTAGAATTTTCACAGGGTTTGCTAGTTTTTATTATTCTAATAAGCAACAATTTGTAATAGTTAACCAAGTGATCAGTTTCTTAATGAATTTGTGTGTATCTCGACCCTTATCTACAAAACTATGTTGTATGCTCCGCTCTTGATTTATGCGTTCTCTATTTGTTCGCTTACATAACTAAAGTTATCTCCATATATTGTTCAATAGACATTGACAAATTTCATTATTTGATTAAGTATTTTACGTTATATTTTTCCACTCTATTTCGATATTAGTGCAAATTAAAAAAAATAGTATTACAATTTAATTTGTCGATAGAAAAAGAAGTACGAAAACGGGGGAGTAACATAACGAGAGAGAAACTTATTCGGAAACGTAACAAGTAGAATGTTATTAATTAATTCTTTGTTTTTTTAATAAACATGCTTCACATTATTTCCATTTCTCAACATAGATTCCTTTCGGAAGTAAATGTAATAATTATATATCTAAGAAATAAAACTACGATTGTTTTCTTAAGTAATTATTAACTTAAATATACTTGAAATTATTACATTGAGAGAAAATAAAAGCCTCTGATTAGTTAATTATATCTCTAACTCCATAAGGTTAATTATGCTGTAGGTACAAAATCCACCCCTAAATTAATAATTCTACTATTATCAATAATAGATGGGGGGGGTAATTTTTTTTTTTACTTATGATACACAAACGTTTTTTTCTATATTATTTAATACAAAACGCAGTAAAAATGACCCTATGATTCATGTTAATATATTTAAATATTTATTAATGATGTTTTGTTTGTTTTATTTTACGACATATCAATCCTTTTCAGATTATTTTATATTTAATTCAGTAATTTTCGAAAATAAATAAATGGCGTAAGTTATTTACATTTTCAAATTTTTATATCTTGTGTTTCGTTCGGTTGTTTTGTAGGGAGAAATTGGCGTTTTTGCTTGACATTGCAAAACTTGGTTGAGTTGTAGATTTTTTTCAAAGGGCAACGAAAAATAACAGAAACATTAATGTTTTGTGCATTTTAGGCAGGAAACACGGTATCTTAGACACTCTGGTTTAGTAACACCAGTATAAATATTAAAACACAGCTGGTAACGGTCATAGGTGAAAATGTGGCCTATATTTTCTTTGATACTATGGGCGTGAAGTGTTTATTGGAGCTTTTGTGTAAACATTTATGCATCATCCATTCGTGTAAAATGTTTGCAATAGTTATTAAACATCAATTAATATTCCGCCAAGTTGTTCATATTTATTTCTAAGAAGACTAATATAAGTATATCCTCACATTGAACCATTCAATATGTACCTGATAATAGCTTCCTACATCAAAGTGGCACTGTACCTTGTTTGGGGTGAAAACGTCAAAAACAAAAAAAAAAGAAACATATTGTACGACCGGGCAACGCCGAGCGTCCAGCTAGTAAGATATACAATTAAAGATTTAACTAAAAGAATTAATTTCAAGTATGAAGATAGAGCACGTGGATTCCACAGAGCTAAATATGAAAATCTATATGTTAAGGAATTTCTTAAGAGGCCGCTTACATACTTACCAAAAGTCTTACCATGGTCCCAGGGGCAATCTATGCATTATCAAATTAATAAAGGGTGTCTTAACTCTTTCAACGAGTATTATATAACGACCCAGGGCAGTGTATTACAAAAGGGGTGCAAACCTCACATTTCTTCAAATATTTCAAGTATATTTCTTCATGGGACAACACTGACAAAATGATTTTGTGACACAATGAAAAGTAGTCTGTCAGCAGCTTTTATAACAGAGTTAATTTATTTCCCCTCAAAATAACTTAAAATATAGTCATTAAAAGCTAAATCCCTGGCAACAAAAGTGAGTACTCCCCTAAGAAACTACACTCCTAAATGTCTAAATTAAGTACTGCTTATTTTCCCTCCAAAATGTCATGTGACTCATTAGTGTAACTATGGCATGTGGTCATAGTGAGCAGCATGATAATGATCCAAAACACACATCCAAGACAACCACTGCTTTACTGAAGATGCCGAGGTTAAAGGTAATGGACTGACCAAGCATGTCTCCAGACTTGAACCCAATAGAATATCTTTGAGGCATCCTCAAGCAGAAAGTCCCAAATATCCGCCGGCTCCGCGACGTCGTAATTGAAGAGTAGAAGAACATTCCATTGGCTACATGTGAAGCTCTGTTAAACTCCATGCCCAGGAGAGTAAAGACAGTTTCGTATAATGATGGGGGTCACACGAAATATCGGGAGTTGGTATGTTGTATGTTAATATTGACAACTTTCCACGTCCAATTTAAATTTCTTCGTAATACCCATTCTAACACTTTTATTTTAAAGATTTGATCAACATTCAGATAAGGTTTCTAGATGTAAGGTTTGGAATTATTTGAGGTTTTAAATTTGAAATTAGGTTTATTTGCATCTTGTTTTGTATTGAATTTTATCTTTTTGTTTTGTTTTTGTTTTTTGTTGATTTATTTTTTATGAATACAGGTTGCAAAAAGTGAAATCTACAGCGGTACAGTTGAGGCTAATAGAACACATAAACGTAACCAGCTGATCATTTATTTGGAACGTGTCTGGTTGCCCGTGTTTCGGTAATCAGCGCGAAGAAATAATCGACCAGCTAATCCCGGCATGTTACAAGTCAAATGTTTATGCTCAAAGATGAGGTGTTATTCGACTTGGTAAGAAAGCGCTGGATTAATCTTAGTCGCTTTAGTCGCTCCTACTGTTGAATGCTCAAGCCATTTCTGTGCCAGTCATCGTGTGCATATGTGGATGATGATATTTTTCCTCGTGTGAGACGGAGTAACGTTAGTGTGTAACTAAACGCCGATCTTGTCTGTAGTTGACTCGATCAGCTTAGTGACCATTGCATCATGTTCATGACATTAATATTAAATTCGCCCGCCAGGTGCTTTACTTGCATATTTCACTACAGTTGACCTGCTTTATTTAAATGCGAATTTCTGTACGTTTTTAAGAGAGTGGGGAAACTCATATATTGCAATTTTATGCCAAGTGATCGCTCTTTTTAAGAAGATCCGTATGTTGAGACGTGTCGAACTATTACAGTGACATCCGAGTAGTTTGCTCAACCGTTAAGAACTAACTATAATAAACTGCACTTACTGAACTGCCCGTATATAAAACAATTCCTTTTGCTTACTTGAATATTTACAATTTAACTAATTCGGTAATTTTTTACTGATATATTTGTTGTTATTAGTAACGGACAAGCGACTTTATAAGTCACTCCGTCAGTCGGTCGGTCTGTCGGTCGGTCGGTCGGTCGGTCGGTCGGTCTGTCGGTCTGTCCGTAACACTTTTGTCCTTGGCTTTTTGGTTAAGATCAAAGGTCTGTTGTTAATAGATGCTGTTCTTAGCTTTTTAAGCTTTTCTTGGCCTTTTAGACAAGATCAAAGTGTAGTATTTGGTCCGGCAGATACTGCAAGCAAAGACCATATGTGGGGGAAAGCCCATATATAAGACCTTAGTCAATGTAGGGGCAACCCTTCATACCAATTGTCACTATCCAGCTCCCCTACTCCCCTACTCCCCTACTCCCCGGTGAGTTGGTCCCCATTTCCCCTTCACTTCTTACATTAAAAATCGGTCTTGTGCCTAATTTGCTCGGTGGGGGAGCAAATAAATACCCTTTTCTTTGCCTTTTTGCCAAGATCAAAGTGTAGTATCTGATCTTACTACATGCTGTACTTATTGTGATATAAAGTGTGAGATAACTTTTCTGTATTAATTTAATGCAAAATGATCACCCACTTTACAATCAGTCAGTCTCAAAGCCATTCAAGTCATTCTCCAGATCATTCAAGTTGTTTTTTTGAAAGATTCAAGTTATTTTTTAAGCATTCAAGTGATTCTTAAGGTCATTCAATTCATCCTTAAGTTCATTAAAGCCATTCTAAGTCATTTACTTTTTATTTATTTAAGTCATTTCAGCCCATTTTTCGGTCATTTTAGTTTATCTTTAAGAATTTCATCTCAATCCTACATTCATGCATTCGTTCATTACAGGAGAGCACGCGACGAATGGCTATCGGCCTTGTTATGTATTACTCTCTCTCCAATCAAAGTGCTGTCGTTTTTATACTCCACAGGGATTGTTTTTAAATGCAGCCGTGTTTGTTTTTTTGCTTTTTTTTGCCTGCTTTGCTCTATTTTTCGGAATTTAGTTTATTCTTTTTATATATTTTCTTCATTTCTTCTTCGTCTTATTATTATTATCATCATCATTATCATCATTAGTAGTAGTACATTGTTATCGTGGTTGTAGCTGTTGGTATAATTAGCTATAATAATGTTGCGTAATCTTCCAGTAAGATTGCCAATCTAACAGCATTGAAACCTAGTGTGACACACGCGATTCTCTTTCTTATGTTGTATTTATATATGATCTTATATAGCCGACAGTGGCTATGTGATTAACGACACTGGTTCAAAACCTGGATGCGCGACGTTTAAATCTAAGTGTTTCACAGAAACTCTTTCATCAAACCCACATTTTACCTGAAAGAAGATAAATAACAAGTCTATATTTCTATACAGTAGAACCCCGGGATTCGGCATTGATAATTAGGAACAAAATACAGTACAGTATATAATACACATGTATATAATCAAATTACATCATAAAAACACCATAAGGCGGGGCAAATACCGTAATGAGGGGCCGGGAAGACATTGTATTCCACATCGTAACCTGAAAACAAACTATCCTAGGACAACCGTATCTCGGATGTCTATTACATTATGTAAATTACGTTAAATTTGACTTTGACAAATGAGAGTATAGTACCCAAATTAAAATGAAACATCCTTATATACAGGGTAGGTGTGTAGCTACGTGTGAAATAAAATCAAGTGGATTAGGAAATAATTAAATTCATAAAATGAAGTTAGTCAATATCGCTTGCTTAATCACAAATGAAACGACAGAAGTTGAATCTTTTCTAATGTAACGATTTTTAGAAAGTATGTTTATGCTTCACTAGAAAAGGCAACTGAATGCGGTTGTGAGTATTTAGTTTGTATTTTTGGAGCGGAATAAAACTGGTAATCTCGAAACTAATTTAATAATTATTTTATTACAGGATACATGTAAAAGGCAAATGGAAACATAAATCTTAGGAAGACTTTCCTGATTTTAGACGATTCTCTCTTCAGTTTTTGCGACGTTTTTGGCGATCTGTCTCGTTCAGCAGTTTCGTTTTCATCCTCGATATCTATGACGTCATTCGTCGTATCGCTGACTCTACGTTCGACCTATTTGACCTTGGCTAACCTTACAAAACACCTTTTCTATGCAGCGACAATGAGAAGTGTTTTATTTCCCAAACTCCGTGTCACTCCCATCTGCGCATAGTTCGACTCTTCTAAAGATTCACACTAGCAACACAATCGGTCCTGGGCCCGTTTCCCTTGTACAGTGATACATAGATCCATTTAACAATATTTTCTTCCTATTTCCACGAACTCTAAATAAAACAAATCTGTATTGCGAATTGCACACATTACTCTAGTAAAATCATTGTTCATTTCAACCTGATTTTTTGTTATTTTCCTCATGTTAAACAACGACACACTTTAATCGTTGTAATTCAGATTTGCTTTAAAATTCCAATCGAGTGGTGATCGATTTTAATGCAATACGTGTTTACACATATGTGATCCTTTTATTGGAAACACGTTATTAAATCGGTACTGCGCCATGTATTTAACGTAAGTAAATGCATTCTATTTTTGCATGCATTTCATATATTTTTACTTATATATATATATATATATATATATATATATATATGTATATATTCATTTATATATATATATTTATATTATCTTATTTACAATTTCCATGAGCAAAGTACCCTAATAAAATATTTATTTACTTACAACCTGAATGCAAAGAATATTGAATGTAATTTATTCATCTCTGTGTTTTGTGTTGTCTTTGCTCTATAATCAAAACCAATATATATATATATATATATATATATATATATATATATATATATATATATATATGGTGATTGTCACTTCTTGACAGAAGAAGACCATCTTTCCCTTGCTTTATTGTTGATTACTCAATCATTTTTATGTATTTTTGAAATATCTTTTTTTAAATTATGTACACATATATACACTTACACACACACACGCACACATATACATGTGGAGATGTGATCAAGATGCATCAATTCCTATTTTCTGTGCGAACGAAGGTGGCTCTTAAGACCAGCCCTACTCTTACACAGTCTGTTGCGAAGGTCACACTTGAACTGAGATTGAGGGATGCCAACTGGTGCTGCTCTACTGTGGACGCTCATATGACGCTCCAGGCCCCCACTCGATTTACAAACCACAGATCAAACAGAACATCTTTGCCCTGCAATGTTTTCCCCATCAAAGAAAAGTTTATCTCTGCTTGTGGCTAGCTAGGCCAGCTCCGGATAAAGTCATTTTACCGCATAAATCACAGGTGTGGATCTGCATGAAATCCTCCGACAGACCTGATATATCTGACAGATTTTTCTTCCGGATATCACGCTTCATTTTTGCATGCTCATATTTTTTCTTCTCAAATCTATCACAGCCATGATAGACCAAGGAGCGCCACTTTTTACGATCATTGGAAACACTTTCCCAACTAAAAACGTCGATACCAAGAGCTTTGATGTTATCCTTAAAGCGTTTCCTCGGTTTATGTTGGGGACGCTTTCCTTTTGTAATTTCACCATAGAACAGGCGCTTTGGCAATCTATCGTCGTCCATCCTTGTCAGATGGTCAGCCCATCTCATCTGGTTGCGTATAATCAACTTCTCGATACAAGGTACGTCAGCCCGCACGAGAACATCCATATCAGATATAAAAGTGCTCCACCTGATGCCCAGAATGTGTCTCAGAAATGTCTGGTGCACTCTCTCCATGACTTTTATGTGTATACCATAAGTTATCCAGGCCTCAGAAGCGTAAAGCAGGGATGGTAAAATACAAGATTGATAAACACTGATCATTGTATGAATAGTTATACCCCTGTCAGACCATACTCGCTTCTCTAAGCCACCAAAAGCCTTAGTGACACGCTGTATCCTATAGTTGATCTCAGCATCCAGGGTTCCATCTCTGGCGAGAGTACTACCCAAATACTCAAATGTGTCAACCACGGCAAGTCTCTAGTTGTTGACAAAAATATTTGGTTCCAGATACAAACTACCGGGTGAAGGTGTTAACATGACCTTAGTCTTCTTAAGACTAATACTAAGCCCAAAAGACGCATAGCTCCCCGAAAACAGATCCATGATACCCTGCATATCCCTCTCACCATGGACTATGAGGTCGGCGTCATCAGCATAAAGCAATTCACGAACCAGGTGCTGAAAGGTCCTTGTAGAAGCATGAAAACAACGAAGATCAAAGACCCTACCTGTGGTTCTGAAACGCAAATAAACACCTAGAGAACATTCCCTAAAGGCATACGATAACATAGTTGAAAAATAAATTGAAAAACGTGTAGGTGCTAGGATGGATATCACCCTGTTTCACACCATTGTCAACCGATGTGGGTTCCGACAGGCATCCGTTGAAGTTCAGGCGAGCCTTCATATTAGTGTGGAACTCCCTGAGTAATCGGAGAAATTGAGGTGGGCATCCCAACCTCCCGAGAATTATCCATAGGGCACTTCTGTTCACCGTATCAAAAGCCTGAGTCAAATCAACAAAAACCTGATAAAGCGGAACGCAGTGTTCAGTACATTTCTTTTGCAACTGCCGAGCAGAGATCATGTCCGTGGTTCCTCTGCCCGGACGAAAGCCACTTTGGCTTTCTGGAATGACGGATGGACAAATATACTTTAACAATCTATTGAGTAGAACTCTGGAAAATGCTTTGCCAACTGCTTCCAACAAACTTATCCCACGATAACTTCCACAATCGGTCTTGGGCCCGTTTCCCTTGTACAGTGATATAAGAATTGCATCAACCCAATCCTGATGGACGGGGACACCCCTCCAGACACCAGTGATAAGATGAAGAATTTCATGAACAAGTTTTTCACCCCATGTAAGAGGACTTCCACAGGAATACCATCAAGCCCTGGAGCCCTCCCAACGTTCACTTCCTTGATTGCATATCTAATTTCATTCTCAGATGGGAACACAGACATTTCATGGATAAGTTTCTGTTGTGATAAAAATTCATTGATGAGCCCTCATCAACATTAGAGGGGTTGTCAAAGAGATCAGAATAATGCTCGGTCCAACGAAGGAGAATCTTAGGATCCTTTATAAGGGCAATTCCATCACTTGAGAGTAGGGGAGATGTAGATAATGTTTGATGACCAAAAGCATTTTTAAGCAAATGGTACGTGCGTTTGAGGTCTTTACAATCAAAAGCCATCTGGATTTGGTTCGCGAGTTTAGCCCACAACTTATTCTTCATTTGGCGGAGTCGCTTTTGGAGAATACCCTTGTTTGCTTTAAGTGACTGTTGTAGGGACTCTCGATCTCCATGAGAGGCAGACAACATTTTATGATGCAACTTATTTTTATCACTTAAGAGTTGAGTAATTTCGAAATCATTATCATCAAACCAATCCTGATGTTTAGATTTGCAGAAGCCAGGAAGATCTACACTTATTTCATAGATTGTATTTTTAAAATGCGCCCACGACCCATGAAAATCAGCAGAATTAACTACGGATCGAAGCTTTTCACGTACACTTGGATCAACCAGCCTGGACATATCAACCCGCCTGGGAATCCCAACACCACCCAACCTACACTTCCTCCTTATACAGATTTTCAACTTCCCGCGTACCAAAAAGTGATCTTTGCCGCATTCAGCTCCACGCATAACACACACACTAAAGACGTCCCGCAAATCTGCCTTCCTGGAAATAATGTAATCGATCAAGTGACCTTGTTTTGAACGAGGATGGATCCAGGTAAAGCTATGGACCTCTTTGTGGCTGAAGAAAGTGTTACAAATAGCAAGATCAAACTGAGTGCATAGATGGACAAGATGCAGATCATTACTGTTGACCCTACCTACACCAAACCGGCCGAGTGAGTCCCAGGTGTGATGATCCTTGCCAACCCTTGCATTTACATCACCCATGAGTAAGATCTTCTCAGATAAAGGAATAGAGGAAATTGTACGACTGAGATCTCAGTAAAACGCCGTGATTGTGTCTTCATCATGACCCATGGTAGGGGCATACATAGATAAAATCGTCATATACCCACTGTGGTCAAGAGGGAAGCGGATCATCATAATTCTGTCGCTTACACAGATTGACTGTCCAATCCTCTTCACCAAATCATAACGCACTGCAAAGCCAATTCCACCTTCTCGTCTCAACCCCGATGGTTTTCATTTCCAAACACAGGTGTATCCCGAGCCCACTTTCACCAATTGATCCTCACCACTCCATCGTGTTTAAGACAATACCGTAATGTCTATGCTGTACCTAGCGAGCTCTCTTGTAACAATAGCTGTCCTACGCTCAGGTCTTTCACTATCCAGGACATCTAGTAAAGTTCTCACACTCCACGTAGCAACAGTTAGGTTATTCCTCTCCTGATAAAATTTTGATTTTCCTTTTTTTTATTTTTCTTCAACTTTATCTGGCCGCCTATGTGCAGATTTGCAGCTATGCACTTACAGCCCGCTAAGACCGTGCACGTCGCCACTCACCTATCGCCATAGGACATTTTTTCTTCTTCTTCGAAAGATATCTGCACATAACGATCGCGACGCAACATCCTTGTGCTACACATATTGTACCCTCTCGCATCCTACCAAAGGTTGCACAGTGACAAACTGAAATAGTGAGATGACTGAGCAGTGGCATAGTGTGCATGTTTTATTATCACGGAGTTTTAACCTCTCCGGCAGCTGAACATATACACACACATACACATAAGCAAGCAAACATGCATATGTATATATATCCATAGTTCTCACAATATAATAACCCTCCAAAACTTGAGAGGGAGGCTAGCAGGTACTACACCTTGCCCAAGGGTGACCTAAAACTATGCAAGGTAGAGGCTTTCATTTCCCTGAGGTAGTAGGTATACCCGCATACCCATATATATATATATATATATATATATATATATATATATATATATTGGCAGCAAGTCATTATTTAGACACGTGTGATTGAACACGACAGAATTCTTCCCTTTTCTGATCTTTCTAGAAATCTTTCCCACTTGCCGAGCGATCGTTTTTATTCTGTCAGGCACATTATATAGAATGGCGCCGAAAAGTTGTTGTTCGTCCATATTTATTCACAAGCACTCTCTATCAGTGCATCCGATTATCGTATGGAGTAATTGTTGTTTTTTTTTCTTCTTCTTTTCTTTTGAGGCTGGGTGTATTATCATTTTTTTTAATTGGCCATAAAGTTGGATGCAGGAGGGTTTGGCGCGAATTATTTTTATTTTATTTTATTTTTAGTTACGATTTTCATAGTTTATAGTTTATTAGTTTAGTTTCATGTTAGTTATTAAATACTATTAGTATAGTTGTCCCTGGGTTAAATGGGATCCGGTTTAAAGAGAGCTGTAGTTTTTTTTATAGGTATGACTTCCAGTAATTTTAGTCGTCGTGTGCAGTTGTTAAGATATAAATACACCAAGCCTCAAAAAAAAAAGGAAAAGAAAGCACAACAATTGCTCCAGACGATAATCAGATGCACTGATAGAAAGTACTTGCGAAAAAATAAAATATGGCCAAACAACTTTTGGGCGCCATTCTATATATATATGGCTGCCGAAATTAAAAAGGCCGCTCGGCAAATAGAAAAGATTTCCAGAAGTATCTCAAAAAGGAATAACTCTGTTGTGTTCAATCAGACGTGCGTATATATATATATATATATATATATATATATATATATATATATATATATATATATATATATATATATATATATATAATCTAAAGAAGCTTTGAATAAAAAAAAATGCAAAAATAAAAATAAAGAATGCAGTTTAAATTCCCGGATAGACAAAATATATCAACTTTAACCTATCGCAGACTTAGAACCCACATAATCCGCCTATTAAAATATTTATAATGACCAAAGAGAGTTAATTTATATAAGGATGAAGAACAAAAAAATGTTAAGCCTTTACTAAAGTTGTTAAATAGAAATAGACTTAGCATTTGCATAAGCCGATTTCGCAAAAGTTTTCAATTTTAAAACAGAATTTAACTACATAAGGATGAAAAGAGAAAACCTTAACTAAAATGTTGTAAATAGAAAACGGGGATCATCAGCAGCTTACCATGAATCTGTTTCGGAGATTCAAAAGCAGGATCGCTGTTTAATACATAGCTCTCCAGTGGATAATACCACTCCCCCAATAAAATGTAAAATAGTACGGTAACTATTTTTACTAATATATGAAATTTCTTTTTTGTTTTTTGGGTTTTTTTTTTAGATGAATAATAAAATAGGAAAAGGAAAACTATTAATAAGTAAGTTTAGGATTACAAGATCCATTCTGCGACATGTTAGCCAGCATAATAATGCTATGATATATATATATATATATATATATATATATATATATATATATATATATATATGCATATATATATATATATATATATATATAGTTTTATGTATATGCTAATAAAATAGGACTCTACTGTTTATGAGATAGTATTATATTTAATATGACTTGAAGAAGAGTCTGAAATAGACTGCACCTGGAATGCATATCAACATATGTATATAACAATGTTTGTATAAATAAATTATATTATATACATATATACCTATTATATACATATATGTTTGAGTGCGTCAGAATATACGAAATAGAAATTGTTCTGAAACAGTCTGCTTATTTCACGCCTAATTTGCAACTAATTAGTATTTCAATCGGAAGACAGCGAACATATAATTAACGCCTGTGGAGAATTTCCATCCAGGATTCTGTTCTTAATAACGAAACCTTCCATTTCGTTTTCATACCAAATTAGGCGGATTAATTAATTAAGACTCAACATCAAAATGTGTGACACTCGAGAAAAAATGCCGGGCGGATCAATTCGTCTTCACAACACAATGACCAATTAAAACTGGAAACCAGTTTTTTTTTTAGTTTTTTTTTAGCAGAATGATCCACGTTTGGAATAATATGGAAGATCAAACGCATTAGAATAAAGACATTCTGAAACCAGTAAATTATAGAAAAGCCTCCCCTTATAATAAGAAGAAAAATCTTATCTATTATTTACTGGTTTTAAAATGTCTTATTTTCATTCGGTTGATCTTCCATACTAATGTTGCATTTTCCTCTGTTGATTTGCTTCTCACTTTACAGTTCAACTACGACTAGCATAAAGCGATCAATTTTCTAATTAAATAAAAATAAAATAAAATAATCCAACGTTTGACGAGAATCAACTCTTACCTTTGACCTTTTGTCAGCGAAATTTTCACCCCAAATTGATTAAAATGTTTGCCGCATGTCTGAATACCCGTTATGTAAAGTTTCAAATGTTTAGACCCAAAATTGGTTGCATAGTTTGCTAGAGACGTAAAAGGTCAAATCTTTTTAACTTTTACCTCTTTACAGCTTAAATTCCGACCTAAATTGATTAAAAAGCTTGCCCTATATCTGACTAATATTTATGTAAAATTTCAAAATGTTTAGACCTGAAATTAACTGAGTAATTTAGTAGAGCCTGAAGTGGTCAAACTTTTCGTAAATCTACACCAGTTTTGCCCCGTTAATATACAGTTTTTTGGTTTAAAATCAAATTAAAACGGTTGACCCATGTCCAAGTAACCTATATTTCAAATTTCAAGTGTTTAGAACCAAAATTCGCAGAGGAGTTTAATAGAGTTTTCAAATATAAAATAGTTGAACCTTGATCCCTTGGTGGCCAAATTTCTGGTCGTAAACCGATTAAAAACGTTTTCCCAAATCCCAATACCCTTCTGTCAAATCTTGAGTTTGTAGTCCGAAAACTGTGTTGTAGTAAAATATACACACACAAATACACACAGAGGCAAGTTCCAGTATATATATATATATATATATATATATATATATATATATATATATATATATATATATATACAGTAAGTTATAAAATGTATATTGCGATTAAGTTTCACTGAATATTCCGCGTTTCATCCACTCTAGGATTCTTCAGGCTTATGAAACGCGGAATATTCAGTGTAGCTTAATCGACATTTTATAACTTACTAACTAGCTCTACCTACGTATTGAACACTTTTGAATTAAATACTTAAAGTTTACGCATAAATCTATACTTTCGTATATTAATTTTATGTGAGTAAACAAAGTGTATATATATATATATATATATATATATATATATATATATATATATATATATATAAGAACATGTCTATCCGTCATTTCATGTCTCTGAAGTCACATCTACTTATTCGTATCACATATTTTGCCAGCGGAAAATTGCGTTCTTCTCTCGTACAAGCGAAATGGGAGTATCTTCTTCAAAATACCTAATATTTTTCTTTTGTTTACATTATGTATTATTTTATATATAGTTATTCATATATAGTTTTCTTTCAACGCATTCATCTATCATTCATTCATATATTTCTTTATTTCTCGAACTTCTCATCTTTCTTTTTCTTTTACAGCATCACGATTCATGTGACTAGAGCGTGTGTTGAAACAATGTCTGTCATGGCGCGATTGTTCCCGCCTTTCTCCAGCACTGCTGACATCAAAGATTCAGCGATGGTTTTCATCGTCATTTATCGCCAACGGTCACTTTTTTCACCAAAAGAAAAAAGAGACTGTCTGCTGACTAGTTCAAATCTCAGTGGAAAAGTTACGTTGCATCCGAGATGGAGTTTAAATAATTTAAATATACAGATAAAACGTTATGGCAGTAAAAAAAATCGAATATATTTTATAACCACACACTCCACAAGACGCACTCAGGTACATATAGGCTGTCTAAAAAGTCACCAGAGGATGTTTAATTTTAATAGATTCTTTATTTTTATGGAATCTTTCTATAATTTTAACGCAATCTGACTTGAACATTGAAAGATTAAAAAAAAATTAATGCAAACTTTAAATGATTATTTAAAGTTTGCATTAATTTTTTTTTTTTTTAATGAAAAATAATGTCTTAAATGCTGCAAATATTCAGCTTCGCATATTTCTGCTTTTTCCAACACATTATTCATGACTGATTGAAGAATCTCTGGAGTGCGATTTTACTCCTTTGTTTTGTTCCTGATGTTTTTCTTCAATTCTTGCAGGGTTTGGGGGTTGACGTTTCGGGGTCTGCTAGCTTGCGGTACGAAAAAAGGAAATTAACTCGGTATCCAGAGATTCTGCAATCTGTCATGAATAAAGTTTTGGAAAGATTACAAATATGCGATGCTGAAAATGAGCAATATTGAAAAAGCATTATTTCTCACGAAGAAAAGTTTTGGAAATGTTGCATTTGTTTAAAAAAAATCATATTCTTTTTGTCATGGTGTTTTAAAATTACAGAAAGATATCATAAAAAATAAACGAATCCATTTAAGTTCTAAAATACTTCAGTGATATTTTTGACATCCTGTATATACGTTTACTAAATTTGTTCAAAAAGTAATGCCTCATATATTTTAGTCCGCTCGAAAAAGCGGAGAAGATTGTAAATTGTGTTGTTATGATGTGTTAACTTTTACATTTACGTCCTAAAAGTTTTTATCTCTCTGCTGTGGATATTGACGCGAGACTCAACGAAAGCAACCCCTGTCATCATTGTACCTCATAAACACAGATGTGTTATTAAATTCCTGGGAAAAGTGAATTGCGAATAGTGGGGACTACGTGGTAAAATGAAATTCTGGAGCACAAAATGTCGCTTGTTTAAGTCGCAGCACATCTGGCCTTAGGGTTCTTCGGCATTTTGAGCTAAAAAAAAAAGACTGTTATCTTTTGCGATGAACTTCATGTTAGAAAACGCGTATCAAACGCTAATGCATTGCCATCATTCATCGCTGGCAAACGTGCTATGGGAATGGTGGCGCCTGTGTGGAAAATGAAATTCTGTAGCACTAAATGTCGCTCGTTTGAATGATGCCACTCGTCGGTCTTTGCATCTTATCATATTTTTAATAAAAAGGAGGCTTTATTTTTAGAACTACTCTCGTATATATATATATATATATATATATATATATATATACTAGACCACCCGTGACCCGTTGGGTCAGTACGTTATATTAGCTATGGAATTCATGTATGAGCGTGACACTTGTGGCATAAAGAAAATAGTTTTTTTTTTACATAACAGAAGCATTTCTATGAAAGTATATTAAAATGAAAAAAGAATATAGATAGATGTCTATGAGTCGTTCTGTTTATTATAATTGTTATTTTTTTTTTTAAATTACAGTTACTGAATTATAAGTGGTTGGTCATACTTATGCACTGAACAGGTATCATAATCCTTATTATAGTTAAATTCAAATTTTGATATATCATCTTTTAAATGAAATTGTTAGTTGAAAGTACAGAATAATAAAAAAAACACTCTCCACATGTTAATAATGGCTTTTTAAATAGAAAATGAAAATAAAATGTAACTTTTTTCATTTAATTTAAGCAAACATTCAGTACCCATTGTGTAAAGGAAAACACTATTTAATGTAATAGAAATGTGTGCATTTACCGATTCAGCTTTCCGTTTGGAAATGTAAGCAGACGACTTTAAAAAACATGGGAAGAAGAAAAAGAAATTTTTTTGTAATAACGCCCTCTAGTAAAAAGGTCTGCATTAGTTAAGGGGGATAACTCTATCCAGTTTTACATCGCTCCCTTTTTCTGTCTCTCACACATACACGTAACTATTTCTCGCGTACGTAACGAAAACAGAGGGAGTAGGAGTGTTGAAATCTATTAGAGGGAAAGTGAGAGGTGTTTTCTTTCCATAAATTGTATAGGGTAATATTTCATATTATTAATAGATTCATAGATAAATAGATTTTATAATATATATTATAATTATCTATGAATCTATGTATTATTTGTATATATAAATAACTATTTGATCAAATTAAATGAAATTGTTTGTATTAAAAGCGATATAAAAATTCCGGAATTGGAATAACGGATTGAAGACGTTGCTATTTACGCATGCGCAACCGGATGTTGAAAACCGGAAATCTGATTGCAAACATACAAGATCCATAGACTTTTAGTATTATATATATATATATATATATATATATATATATTTATATATATATTAGAAATGGTAATTAATAATTTTTTTAGTAGAAATGGTAATTAATAAAAACTGAAGAAAGTGCTCAATACTGTTTTATTTTTTATTATCTTATCTTTCTGTTAAGTTACATTATTGTTTCAGCTACATAAAGAGAGAGGGAGTGAAAGAACTACTCTCGAATATATATATATATATATATATATATATATATATAAAATAAAATTTATTATATATTATAAATAAAATACAGACAACAAGCCTTGTAATGTAAAACAACATTTCGCAAACAAACGACCTGTTGGAATGGACCAATGTAGGTTACAAATTTAGCTGCCCGATAGGAGAGTATATCTCCAATATTAGTAGCTACATTGAATCAACAACTAACACATTGTCGCGAAGATTGGCTCTCCACCTCTCTGACTCTAGCTCCATATCACAACATTTGAACGGACATGACTGCCACCATTCGGAATTTCGAAGAATTATGGTAGAAAATACAAGAGTATTGCAGAGTGAGAAAAATATATATTGCTAAGAATACTCGAAGCATTGTACATTAAAGCAAAGAAGCCTCAAATAAATAATATTAATTATGAGTGCAGCCGGAACCTTTTGAAATGTTTTGGATAAATATTTAAATATGCATATATGTGTTTGTATATATAAATGTGTTTAATATATGTAAAAAAAAAAAAGTCCGCCCACCTAACTTGTAACGCGCTACCACGTGACTAGGAAAAATATATATCTAAGTAAATTAAAAAACAATTTCTGCATTTATTTCTAAAATATGCCTGAGGATGATAGAAGTACTTCTGTCGAAAGCTCTCGCGATTATGGATCCAACATATACAATTTTGAGAATAACACAAAAAGGACTATTCGGAGATTGGAGAAGATAAAAAGGAAAATTGTAAAACAGAATAATTCCGTGCTATTCAATAATATTTGCCTAAATACGAAAATGTGGCCTAAATATACACAATATATATATATATATATATATATATATATATATATATATATATATATATATATGAGTGTGTGTGTGCGTGTGGGTGTGGGTATACATATATATATTTGTATATTCCAAACTACCCTAGTGTATATATGTGTGTGTGCGTGTATGTATATATATACATGTGTGTGCACGTATATATATATATATATATATATATATACAGTACTGTTTCGTTGTATCACAACTCCTCAGTGCAGCTAGACAAACACCTTTCCTCAGCCGTGGATCGAACTTACAACCGTCGCATTGACAGTCGGCAGCTATGTGTGTGTATATATATAATATATATATACACACATGGGGCAGCAGAAATACATCCCACATTTTAAACTTCTATCTCTATGTTGCTCATGCTTATGCAAATGATAATTATGTTTTTATTCTGCTAATAACTTGTAATGTTTTTTGGAAACCTTCGTCAAGTATTATGGTTTAGACTGGTGTACATCCTGCTTATATTACAGAACAATTTTTTGAAAAATGGTGGATCTTTAACTGCAATACGAAGTGCTTTCCAATTTCATTGCAAGTTTGGACGGCATGGTATTGTTCAAAATAAAAAGCATCTATATAGCTATGGGTTGAAAATTTCAGAGCTACAGATTCGTCATTTAAAAGAAAACCACCTGAAAGGGATCGAAGCGCTTGAACGCATGTCAAAATGTTGGAAATGATTCTCCCGCACCAGATATATATATATATATATATATATATATATATATATATTGAAATATTTCAGAATAGAAAGCCAAAATCACACGGATTTTCTTTTTAAACATAAAAACATCCATGTGTTTAAAACAAAATACTCTGTAATATCGTGTCTTCATGCTTGTTTAAAGCAGTTATGTTTCTTTTTATTTCACGAGACATGTTGTAACTAGAATCTGTGTATAAAGCCGCTTCCACCCGGGGAAAAATATTCTCTAATTGATTTTATACGTGTTTTAACAATTAAAAATGTCAATTCTGAAGATCTCATGATTTTAAATTTTTAAGTAATACCAAGCCACACAAGAGAAAAAGACTAAATCTATTCCTGATACTCGTCATATCACCTAATATTCAATTTTCAACAAACAAATATCTGGGGGTTTTTTTTTTCAAAATAATGTGATCTCCATTGCATTTACTCTCAAACGTTACGAATATCAACACACATTTACACTAATTAAAAATAAACATTTTTTTAATGTATGTGTGCGTGTGTGCGCGCGCGTATGTGTGTGTGTCTGTGTGTGTGCGCGCGCGCGCGTGTGTGTGTGTGTGTGTGTGTGTGCGTGTGTGTGTGTGTGTGTGTGTGCGTTCGTGCGTGCGTAAATAGAACATTTTTCTTTTTCTTCATATAATTTCTTCTGTGGAAACAACCATTTAAGTCGCCTGACAAGGAACTGACCATCTGTCCGAAACATTAGCATGTCCAGTGCCGTGACCCTGTAAATTTGTTTATATTGATAAAAATATATATTGCTTTTCTTGTTATTTATCACACTTAATAACCTTTTTAATGCCTGGTATATGTATATATATATACATATATATATATATATATATATATATATATATATTGTTATCCACATACAGTATTCTTTCGTTGTATCACAACTCATCAGTGCGGCTAGACCTACAACCGTCGCATTGACAGTCCGCAGCTTTCACCATCAGGCTACGAATCAGTGCTGTAAATATTTCTCCTTGAGTGTGTATTAAATCCACACCCGCCCGTCGCAACAGTGCTCTAACTATCAGTTTGTTTACAAACAAATTAATAGTGGGATTTGCTTAATAGCTTAAATACGCGTCGGGTTAAAATATATTTACAAAGTGCTCAACACAAAAAGGGGGGCTATAATTGTCATCCATATACAGTACTGTTTCGTTGTATCACAACTCATCAGTGCGGCTTGAAATACACTTATATATATATATATATATATATATATATATATATATATATATAGAGAGAGAGAGAGAGAGAGAGAGAGAGAGAGATTTATGTGTGTGTATGTGTGTGTGCGTTTTGGTGTTCGTGTGTGTGTATTAAAATAGAAATAGAAACAATTATTTCCATTTAGAGAAAAACCGTTACATCTATGAAAACGCAGACGCCACATATAAATTCCATATAGTCAGGCTACTATCCACTATCTGTTTTCGGTTTCGTACATTTTATTCATTTAAAACTTTTATCAAACAAGATTATATTAATTTCTAGTAGAGACACATTCAATAATAGGTCATATTAAACAGCGGTAGCACGATTTTCTTTCAATAATTGCTTTCTTGTCTTTCTATTTCTAAAAACGTCTAAAAGCAAGTGATAAAAACAAGTCTAATATAAATAATTAAGTTAGAATAGAGCAGAAGGAACTAACGGAATAAAACTGTGAAATAGAAAATTAGATCGTAATAAAAATATTTACCTAACTAGAAGACGTAAGGCTACATGGTATAATCCACCTTTGCCATGCAGAATGTCTAGATTTATACATTTATACATTGTTTTATATTATTATTAAGGAAACATAAATGCATCTCATAAATATAGAATACTCGTTCACAAAACAATAACATTAAACATTCTGTTCAAGGGCACCTAACATTATAATAAAGTAAAGTATGTTCTAATCAATATAATATTCTACTTGTTCATTTATCAGGTAATCCGAATAGTAGAATTTCAAAAATTTTAAATACAAATGTTGTACTTTGTAGATATGAAAATAGCCAAATTCCTTATAGTTAGCCTTATCACGGACAATCTGGAAACACTGGACAAGATTTTTAGAGTACCGTTTATTTGCTGCCACTTCGTTTTTTTTTTTTTAATAACATTATAAAAATATAAGATCCTCGTTTTACTGACGGAAGAATGGATCTCGTATTACGTTATATAAGTTTCAGATTTTTTTGTACAGGCATTTAAATTTATCGTAGACTCTGGAAAATTCGGTATGTTTTTGTTATCCATCTTATGAGATGACTGAACAATTTTTATGATTTCGGTTCAAATAAAGAGATCCAGCTGAAATTGCAATACACCCTACTAAAGTCTGAATTTCAAAAATGCAATCTGGACGTGACGACACTTTAGAACAACGATATCAAAACAATTTTGTTTTAATTGAAAAATACCAGAGAAACGTATGAGATGATTCAGACTGATTTTGGACCATCTTGCGTGAATCGAACATCAGTGCTTTAGAAGCATAAAAGACTTCAATATCAATAGAAAAAAATCGATAATGCTTAACAACTGATCTTACGTTGTGTAGTTAAACTCAACAAAAATAACCTTCTTAGTGACACTCAATATGGTTTCCGTTCTGCTAGATCTACAGCAGATGTGCTTACAGTTATATCTCATAGGATTAGCAAATCTCTCGACGGAGGCAATCTTTCTAGGGCAATTGCTCTTGACATATCTAAGGCCTTTGATAGGGTATGGCATAAAGGGTTACTTCATAAGATCTCTAGCTATGGTATAGCTGGAAATGTCTTCTCAGTTATTAAATCATTTCTTTCTGATAGGTTCATAAGAGTAGTAGTTGAGGGGCAAAAATCAGAAGCTCACAGTATTAATGCCGGTGTCCCTCAGGGGTCCATCCTGGGTCCAACTCTTTTCCTGATCTACATTAATGATCTTCCAAATCACATCATTACATCATTTGTAAACATTTATGCTGACGACACTACCATTTATGGTAGCACATCTAAGACAGTAAACGACCAAGTACTCTCCGATTCTCTCTCCTCTGATCTTGATCACGTAGTACAATGGGGAAAAGAGTGGCTGGTATTTTTAATGCATCTAAAACCAAGCTTCTCGCTTTACATCATCAACATTCTGATCCACATCTGGCATCAATTGAAATGAATAGCTCTCGTCTTCAGGAGGCCTCAAGTTTTGACAAGTTTCTGGGCTTGACCATTACTCCTGATCTTAAATGGAACACGTACATCAAATCTGTTGCCAAGGCCGCTCGAAAAATGGTCGGATCTTTCTATCGATCCGGTAAATATCTCACTGCTGATGCTATTCTCTATCTATATAAGAGCCAGGTACGTCCAAGGATGGAATACTGTTGTCACATCTAGGCTGCTGCTAGAAAGGACTTGTTCTGCCTTGATGGAGTTCAAAATAGACTTCGTAGCCTCGTAGGAGATGTCCTTTTCTCCTCCTTGCAACCTCTATCTCACAGAAGAGATATGGCGAGTTTGTCTCTGATGTATCGTTATTTTCATGGAAAGTGTTCGAGTGAGCTTCAATCTATGGTCCCCCCTCGCCAAGAAACACTCGTCTAGCTGTAAACACTATCAATAATTTCCCCCACTCTTTATCTGTGCCTAAATCTAAACGTAGATTCCATGAACAAAGCTTCTTTCTTAGAATTGCACGCCTGTGGAATTGTCTTCCGTTTTCCTGCTTTCCGGCTTACTACAATATGGTTGTGTTCAAGTCTAACGTAAATAAGTTCTTGATGAGCCGTTCCAATTAAGTTATCAAATTTACCAAATTTTCATTACTAATGATTACTGTACACTCTTTAACCCTTATCCTTGAGTGGCCTCTTGGCCTTGATAATGTGGTGATGCCTATGTAAAAAAAACTGCTATAACAAACAAAATGGCCGACGGCGGCAAAATCCCTCAACACTATTTGATTTTCAATTACTTTCAATCTGGGATTCTCCATAAGAAAAAAAAAGCATTTATTCTTTAGTTGTACACCATAGTACATTTTTAATTAGTAAATTGGTATTCGATTTTTTTTTTAAATGTTAGCAAGGAGTATAGACAAATAATGGAGTATTCAGTTATGCATGGATAATAGCAATACTATTATTTATGTAATTAAGTTACGTAAAACGTTTAGCGATTTTGTGTTACATTTAATCTCCATCTCCTGTTTTCACTTATAATTTAACAATTTTAAAGTCGTATAAATCTTTAAGAGTTGAATTCAAGTTGAATAAAAGTGCTGATTATACAAGAATATACAAAATACTAATGTTAAACGTGATAGAAATAAAATTAAGTGCGTATCAGAGAAGTTTAAATAGTAACTTGTCTGCCGTCTATAATGATTAGTTTTAATTGCAAACAACAGACTAGATGGTGTCGTTTTCATAGAATAATCACTTATGATTATGACTTAGTTTAGTTCCCATAGATTTATACGATGCTGGGAGATTGTTTTTTTTTTATTTTTGCCAGATGTCTGTCGATTCTATAGTAAGGCCTGTTTTATGTTTTAAACATATTTAAAACGAGCCAGTGGCATTATTACTTAAAGGGTAGAGAAAAAGGAATATCTAACGCCGACATTATCATATAAATAATAAGGGTATTCCGGATCTAAAAGATGTGAGCATGTGTATTGTCGTAATGATTAAAAAGCACTTGTTAATTAAGTCGTGTGATAAAGACAAATGTTGCAGAAAAAGAATAGCAGAGTTATATAATTTTAAGATATAGAAAACACAATCGTATTGTAACTATTACGATATAGAACCTACAACATGCAATTACATTACGTGATAATAACGGGCCATGTGTAGTTTTACACTGCCCCGACAAAAGAAGGGGGCCTGTAAATTCACACTCGTCCGTTCGTCTGTTCGTCCGTTCGTCTGTCCACACTTTTCTCAATTACTACGATTTGCAACTTTTTTTTATATTTTGCAAAAACATTAAACATGATATGAGTAAAAAGTAAGAGAAGGGATTCCCCGGGAAAACTCTGGTTGCTCCCCTAGGGATGCCTTTCCAGTTAAAATGTTTAAAATTACACTTGTGTGCTTATTATAAAAACTGATGCCTTGGATTTTATAAAACTTTCTGAACAGTTGTAACTAACTGATTTCTATATCATTTTTATTTGTCTATACTTCGCGATAACTCTTGGGTGTGACCCAGGAGCATTTTAGGGTTAATAAAAATCTCCATTTTGGAGACTAGTTTACCATATTCGTCCAAAATTTTCTGTGTATGTCTATTTAGCAGTTTTGTGTGGTGCTGAACTCAAATTTATATATGTAAAGTCCTAAAACTGCACCGTGTGTTCATTTCCACCAGAATTGGACTCCCCCTGGGGACTTTTGGGGCTAAATGGAGGTGGGCAAACGCTGACCTTAGTTATTTCTTATGCCTCATTTACTGTGCACTCACGGGGGATCACGCATGCTTCACTTGTTCTTGATATTATTAACTCATTCAGATTCTCATCGTTTTTCGACTTTGTTCTTTGTTTCTTATATGTTATTTGCTGCTTTACCTCTTTAAGTTATTTTTAGGATTAATCATCGCCAGATGTTATCATTAACTAATTGATAAAAATGTTCGATTTTTCAATACTAACCGTCTCAGAATAATGTGTAAAATATACATAAGTTTGCTTCAAAAGTCATATATTAACGTGTTACATAAGCTGGCGGCATCATCTGCAGTTACGTTACTTGTGAGGACAAACAAATATGATATTCTGATCCGGTTTTTACTATAGCCGCAAAAGACGTGGTAAACGCGCATTCCTGAAAAAAAAAATAGACCCATTCGACCTGAGCAACTTTTGGATATATATCCACACGTATTACCAAAAACGACGTCAAAATGTCACATTATTCTTTCTCTGTTCTATATTTAGTTTAATCCTAAGTGCGCGATTAAGCTTCAATCTCCGGTGCTCCTCTGAAATAATTGACAACTAGTATGGTACCCGGCGTTGTCCGGTTAGGCAGGAAGTTCGGTTTGGATACACTTGCTATACTAAGGATATTGAGCAGTTTTTCTTTATTATATGCCAACTCTATCGTTACCTGCAGAAAAATTTCAAAATAAAATAACGGATAAAAACAGAAAAATGTAATCGCTAAAAAAAGAAGAGGTACGTGACAACCTCTCCACTAAATATTTCGGCAGAAGGGATATGAAGAAAAGAAGCTATTGTCCGTATATTGAGTACTTTTTTTGCCTATATACATGTTTAAGCGAATTTCTTTAATGCTATGTCAGTCTAGAAAGATTTTTCATACAGTCTGTTGCAACGAAAACTAACTGTAAATAATTCAGTTTCAAAGATACCAAAGTAGAATTTGTGTTTACCGAAATAAACGTTTTTATGCTATAAAAATGATTTGTTATGACTTGTGTTATTAACAGAAAAAGAATTAGTAGTTTCGATGTAAGAAAAACTGTGATTAACGTAACCCTCGAAATAAGAGAAATGTTTTGTTTTAATGTAATGTACCGCCGCAAAAAATGTCGAATAAATATTAAAATGTTTTTTAAAAAAAACTATTTTAGTGCAAAAGAAAAGCATTTGTATAAAAATGTAAATAAAAGTCTTGTTCGTTTTTGTTTTAAATAAAGAATTATAATTAGACTGTATTGTTTGTTTCCTTGAAAAAACGTAACACTGTAATAAAAAAATCGAAATAAGGATATTGTTTTTAGTTTTTATATAATATCTGTCGAAATTACAAAAAAATTCCTGTTTAAATGCAAAAAGAAAAAAAAATGAACATAAACCGAGCACTAGTAAGTTTACGAAGGGAAATATTGTATTTAGACCAACAGTTAGCGCCCGGTGGAAATAAATCGAAATCGGTTTCTAAAAAAAATCGATGCCAGGAATAATAATTCAAAATAAATTAAATTAAATTAAATATATTATCAATATAATTCAAATTTTAATAACAATCTTAAACAGAACACTATTATAAACGGTAACTAACATGCAGCTATTTACTAAAATCGATTTTCCCTAATGTAATATACAAATAGGGTTATTTCTTGAGCGTGTATTTTGCAAGAATTATACTGTATATAAAATAAATGAAATAAAGTTTCTGCAAGTAAGTTTTCAGTATGAAAATTAATTAGGAAGGTAATGAAACTTTTGTATATATTAATCAAATTGTGAATAAACAGACATGAATACGAATATATATATATATAGAGAGAGAGAGAGAAAGAGACAAACAGACAGACAGACAGAGACAGAGACTGAGAGTGAGAGAGAGAGAGAGAGAGAGATTATCGGTTTTCTAGCAAACGTCACTAACAATAATTTCTACTTCTCGGTACGTCTACATAAAACGAAACGGAACCGTTTGAGAAAAGTTTCTTTCCTTGAATTGATCGTCTGTAGAACACGGTGGTTGTTTCTGACTGACCACATTATTGCACAATACCGTTTTCAAATCTAATGTTACCAAATTTGTAATGAGCCGTGCGCCTAAACTATCAAGTACTGCGCAATCAAAACCATTTTTACTAATTTCTTCGATGTTTCACTGTCAACCTGACAAACTATATAACCTCGAGTGACTTTTTTCCTTGATACGCGGTTCGTTGTACAAATAAATATTTAATAGAAAATAGATCAATTTAATTATAGACGAAGGCCACACACAAAGAAACACTCACAGGCTGATGTTCACAGATTTTTACAAATATAGTGATCCATTAGTTATTATTCCACGAAACGTGTGTAAGTACGTCTGTAGTGCAAAAATTGATAATACCTTTCTTTTTCACTAGTTATATTTTTTGTTTAATGTGGACAAATATTGTGTGTTCAATGCATTTGATAACCTATCGATTTGTACTAAATGTTTTTAAGTGATCGTTTATTGATTGTCGTAGAAAAGCATCAGTTACTCAACCGTACGATTTTATTCGTGCGGTTATAGGGTGGCATCATCGACTTAGCCTTTCTCGTTTGCAGACCGACTTGGGAATTGGCGCTGAACTAAAATATTAACATCGTTGTTTGTCGGTCTCACGAGAAAATATTTTATTTACAAGAGATGCTTGGTTGCATGTCTCATCCAGCGGGAAATTATATAGATGGACATTTTATTATTAAGGATGGATTTGCTACAAGAAAAAAAACACTCTGAAGCGGTACAATATTATTAATGTTCGGCGCATGCATATTACTTTGTGTTAGTGTCTCCGGCGACAATCGGTTTTCGTAATAGACTAGCGGTAAAAAAGGGGAGAAAGGAGATAATGCCTTATGAATGATATTAACGTCTACTTCATACAGCGTACCACACCTCCATCGATTTTGTCAAAAAGTAAAAGTAAGCTAAGGAGAAAGCAATTAGAACAGATGACACAGCACAACCATGGTATATTGTAATAGAGTACCAGATTTGTTACAGTGTAAAAATGTGTGAGAATTATCTTGACTAATATCACAAAGAATTCATTTCAAATTCGAATAAAAAAAACTACATTTCGTAGCATTCAAGATAATCAACATTTAATCTATTGTATGTTCCCATCGTTCTACTGGTTTTTAGAAAGACATTTGTAAATCATCCATAAACTTTGTCAGTATAACACTAATACATTGTGCTTTCTAAACCGGATCCCAGATTATTTTGTTCAGCAATGAAAAAATTCTAACCACACGCGATAGTATCATAAGAACGAAAAATGCATTTTATACGAGAATTTTCTTATTCCATTAAAAACATTCATGCTTCGGACATTTGAGCCGTTTTGGCAAAAAAAACTCAATGTAAACGAAGATTTTAATATTAATCCAACCGTTGAACAATGTTAACATAAAAGTATATACGCAATAGATATAATGTTAAATTATAACACACCCTGTTCATCCTTCTTATTTCTATTGGCATAATAGGGCATGTTTCATTAATGATACATGTCAAATATCAAATTATAATGAATACTAGGCACGACCTAAAAAATTGTAGAAAAATCAAGTTGTTGCATTTTTTAAAATGAATTAAAATCTATTAAAATCCATTATTTTTCAGCTAAATTTTATGTTCAGAAAGGTAAAAAACCTGCATTTTTATATGAATAATATGAAGCTTTTTCTACTATTTTTAATAAAATTTTAAATTTTAAATTAACCAAAATAAACGCGATTCACCGCAATTTTCATCCCAATTGATAACACATTAACACATAGTTTTTTTTAAAGTGAAGCATCAAATTTTATTTTCCATGGCAATATATATATATATATATCTATATATATATATATATATATATATATATACTAGCTGTACCCTGTCACGCATTGCTATAGCTCAAATTCATGCAATGGAAAAAGTTCCAAGATGTGGAAATGCATGTTTCTTATAGGTTTAATTTCCCACTTCCTATGGGTACACAGTTTTCGTTGTTCCATTTTCTTAGTTGATATAGCGATTTTTTTGGCTAGGTGATTCTTGAACATGTAACATAAATTTTCCATGTGAAAAAACAGCCAGTGAATAGATGTAAGCAACACAATTGTAAAGATTGTTCCCTTAGATTTGTTGATGGTTAATGCAAATGACACTAAAATTAGAAAGTGCAGTTTTCTAAAGTGTAATGGTGTATCCGGTGGAATCATAGGAAAGCGTGGAATGAATATATATTCACATGTGAAAGATCCTGTTAAGATTGTTGTTTCTATTGGATTGCTTATTTTTTTACTGCAAGCCATGTGTCATTGCAAAGCTTGGATTGGTTTATATTTCACAACATGATAATTTCAATTGCAGTGCATGCGGTTGCATCCCTGGCAAATCTAGCTGTTGAATAATTAACCACTTTATCTGCTTTCACAAAAGCGTCGATGGATTTGTATTTGACTACCTCACTTGGAATTTTACGTTGAATAATAGCGTTAAGTTCATGGGTGTCTTTGTATTGAGCTGCAAGAATAGCTCGTTCAGTCAGTCAAGTGGAATTCATATAATTAATTTTTACTGAAAAAACCTTTTTAACTAACTCATCTTTTGATGTAATAAAATTACAGAAGTTAAGAATAAAAGAATTTCGCCCTTAACTCGGATCAGCCGACACTTTTCCATATCCAATTTCCCCACAAATCATGCAAAAATATATGTGCGGATCGAGCAGTCTGCAACTGGGCACGTATATTTGAGTCAAGTTTAATGTCTTCACAAAAAAAGTAGAGTATAAAAGTAGAGCAGAGGTAAGTATTTATTTCATCTGCTGGTGTTGATTGAGGAATTGCAGGCAACATTTGCCTGAAATCTCCTGCAAGCAATATTACTGCATTCCTAAATGGTTTGACATTACAACGCAAATCTTGCAAGGATTGACCAAGAGTCTCAAGTGATTTTTTGCGGGCCATAATTCATTCATTCTAAACAAAAAAGTTGTCATTTTTGCAATATTTTCCCCATACTGGATATTTTAGAGATGTTGAAGATGAGATTATTGAAAAATTGAATGTTTAATAATAATTTTAAAGTAGAATAAGTATTTCCTCTACTTGGTAGCAAGGTCACAGGTATTCCGCATGCAGCAAGGGCTAAGGCAATGTAATTTTGTCACCGAATGGCTGCCAAAATCAAGTTAATTAGAAAGGTTTTACCGGTTACTCCTGGTACCGTTCAAGGTATCAGTAATTTCCAAATGACTTCTAATCTCACAGAAAGTAACTTAGGTGACAAAAATAGGGTTTATTCATGTTTTAACAATGCCTTATTCACTGTAATTAATTTAGGAGACTAAAATAAGATGAGGGATTAAACATGGACAGATAGAGAGGAAGATATAGATAGAAAAGAGAGGGAAAAAGAGAAAGAGAAGAAGATAGAGAGAGATAGAGGGATTGAGAGATAGGCAGAGAGAGAAGAGGTAGAAACAGAGAGGGAGTGAGACAGAGGAAAGGAGAGAAGGGGAGAGAGTGGGAGTTAGAGAGAGAACGGGCTCAAAGACAGATACAAAGGGTGATATTGAGAAAAAGAGAGGGAGAGATGGTTGGAGAGAGATATAAGAGAGGAAGGCAGACGGGGGATAAACAGAGGGTGAACTACACTTCACTGTTTTGTTCGTCGATCAGTAGAGGAGAAATCCTTCGAAACTGAGGCAGTTTTTATTTTTCTTGCTATCCAGAGTACCCTTTTTCCGGGAGCTAGATTTTCCACACATTATTGACCGACCGGGTTATCTATACTTTCACCTAACAATTTGATAAAGAAAAAAATATTGTAAAACTTTAATTTAACGCGAAAATACTATTTTTAAAAATAGCACGGTACTATAAGTTCGTAAGCGCCACTTTATTTTAAATATTTATTTTCCAAAGGAATGCTTGAATAAATCCACGATGAATTAAATTGTAAGTGTTGTGTAATTATTTTCTCAGCATTAGGCTTTCACCGGTGCATGACATCAACAGCCGGATAAAGCCGAGCGTTGCCAATGTAATAATAACAAAGCTATGTGAAAGAAATTATAAAGTAAGATTTTAAATGTAGAAAGAAAACATCAACAGAAAAAAACCCAGAATAAACAAAAAACCTACCGTTCATTTATATCTCTTACTAAATGTTTGTAGAAAATGTCCATTTTTATTGTCAAATAAATAAATTTTAAGCAATTTTTTGAAAGAAATAATAGCAACGTCGTTAGTTTTACGACTTGCCCCAGCATATTATAAACACCCAACATCCCCATTTTTAAAACGGCTGCCGGAATAACTTTCCATCCAAGCTCCCCATGTTAAGAATGACTTTCGATGTTTGGGGGGTGTTTAATCCAAAAGCCATTTTTAACATGGAGAGGTTAGTATGTTTATATTCGCTGGAGCAAGTCGTAAAAATTTGCCAGCAACTTTCTTGTTAAAGTATTTTTTGTAGAAAAAATGAAACAAACCTTTTTGTGTATTTTTTTGCAAGTATTGAACAACAAACAAAACTGGTGTATATATATTGCCGAAACTAGGCGAGTAGATTTTTTTATTATTATTATTTCATCATGCCATGGAGGAACACGTAGAAAAATGCAGGAAGGAAAAAAAAAATTAATACAATTTTTTCTATAAAAAAACAAGATTAATGGTATACTTATCGATATGAAATGTCACTGAATAATCGGAATAATGAAAGCAGATTACATATAAACCGGAAGTATTTCCAGTAAATAGCCTTGGCTGAAATCGGAACGGAAATTAACGAAAAAAGAAAAAAAGTTATTTTAATATGGTAATATTTTTTTACTTTTTAATATTTAAAAACACAGGTGGGTTAGATACAATTACTTTTGCAAATTATAACGAAAATTAGACTTGTAGTTTTCTAGTTTAGTTTAGTTGAAAAATCCAGACATAGTATTTTTATATACATAGATGTATGTATATAGTATAAAATTGCTTGGAGTAAACAAAAAATTAAGAGTATATAAATAATGCAATTTAAATCCACAGAAAAAGTAAACTAAATTTAATCTATCGTAGACTTAGCACCTACATAATTCTACTCATAAAATATATAATTACAAAAGAGAATTCAACTATATAAGGATGAAAAAAGGAAACCCTTAACTAAAATTATTAAATAGAAATGAACTAAGCTCGTGCCGATTTCTCAGAAGACTTCAATTATAAAAGAGAATTTAAGTATATAAGGATGGAACATGAAACCGGTAAGTATTTTTTCAATATAAGATGAGCATCCTTAGCTGCCTCCCATGTAGCTTTTTCGGAGATTTAAAAACAGTTGTTTATTACATCGATCTCCAGTAGATAACAACACTTTCCGAAAAAAAATTCCAGGATACGGTTATATATATATATATATATATATATATATATATATATATATATATATATATATATATATATATATATAAAATAACCGTATATACATATATATATATATATATATATATATTCATATACTAAAGGATAGATTTATACAGTGTCAGTTATTTCTTCTCAGTAGTTATTCTATCGCCTATATTCATCTAGAATCACTTAAGATACATGTAGCATAATGAGGTGTATATATAGCGGTCTCTCTCTCCCTCCCTCTATACATTTATATATATATACACATATACATATACATATATATATATATATATATATATATATATATACCGCGATTTGAGAAAAATATACAGAAAAATACCTAGAGGACTCTTTCACCAACAATCTCATCAAGTGTAAGAAGTGTAAGCCATGTTCGGTTTCAGAACAGTGTCCAATGCTTTATTGTTCTACACAAGTCTGGGGAGGTGGCTGGTTTGCAGTAGACTGACCAGTTTCCGATGGTTCGTTGTTCTACAAAAGTCCTAAGAGGTGACTGGTTTGCAGTAGACAGAACCGTTCCCGATGGTTCGTTGTTCTACAAAAGTCTTGAGAGGTGAGTGATTTGCAGTAAATATTTCTCGAGTGGGAATCCACAGAGCAAATGATTCTTACCGTGTCGAGACGGATAAAAACATATGCGAAATTGCTACAGAAAGGTGTAATATTTATGGAGCAATTCTGGTTTCTGATGTGTTGGAAACAGAACGTGAATTAATTAATGTGGAAGTTCCTTGTGTTCATATTGCTCAAAGATAAAAATATATTTTTATATTCAATTATACATAACAAAAATTAGAAATCATTGAGATCTTAAAATTTTAGCATGTAAAAAGACGCCATTTTTAATGTCAAACAGATTTATACGTGTAGAGATAAGGGAAATAAAAGAAATGGGACGTATTTTCACCTTACAAACGGGCGGGTATGTGAAAAAGAAACAATTTTTTTATTTGATTATGCAGTTTTGTTCAAAAACGCATGCAGATATACATATAAATAAATATACATATAAAGAAACATTGATGCAATATGTACCCGTTTAAAAAAGTTTTTTTTTTAAGAATGCAAAAAATAGGACATTTTTGATAAATAAGAAATAAAACTACTGTGCACAAAAACAAAAGTCAATTGTAATTTATGCGCGCCTTAAAATAAGCATGCAAAAATATTTGTCGGAAAGAAAATTCACACAGAAAATGTTTGCCAAAGAATAATGCAAAAAAAAATTGTCAAAAAAGAAATTTACTAAGAAAAGGTTTTTAAAAAGTGACTTCTTTCTTTTACGTTTTTTTTTCTGTAAAAGTATTAGTTGCGCATTAGTAGGTTAAAGTGTTAATACAAACAAAATGGATGCAGTTTAATGTCTTTCCCAGGACTTTTTTATATATAGAGAAATGTATATACATACTGGCCTGTAAAAAATTATTCAGTCGAATACCCCAACAAGTTTTGAAGAAAAACGCTTTAACTTTATTCTTGTTGCGGGTTTCGTGAATATATCGGCGATATTGTGTTCTGATGATATGTAATTCAAAATAATGGATTCCCTTTTCACCTCGTTTTTTATGAAATAGTATTTTATATCTATATGCTTGAATCTTTGGTTGATTATCGTATTATGTGCTATGACTTTGCTGGTTTGATTATCACAATTAATTACTACGGGGCTTTTAGTTAATTCTGGCTCTAAAATAGTATTTGGGGTATTTTAAGATAGAGTGCTTCCTGGGTCGTGTGTGTGATCGCGATAAATTCTGCTTCACACGTAGAGAGAGATACAATCTGTTGTTTTTTTTAAATTTCTATGAAATAATAGGCCCATTTTCTGATAGTCTGAAACAATAGCTAGATATAGTCTTTCGAACTTCGTCGTTTCTCCAATCTGAATCCGAAAATCCTTCAAATTTAGGGGGATTTTTTGATTTTCTAAATACTAACTTCTGTTCTTTAGTTCCTTTTAAATAAAGAAGGACTTATTTAGCTCTGTTTAAATCCTCCATTGTCGGTCTTGATAATTTTTGTGACAATTTTGTTAATGTATAGCATATGTCGGGTCTGGTCGCATTCATTAAATATACAAGACTCCCTATGATCTCTCGGTATAATTAATCATATATTATTTCAGATTATGTGTGTATATTTTTATTAATATCATTTTCGACCGGTGTAGCGTGTTTCTTGCACTCTCCCATTCCAAATTTTAATAGTATTTTTTCAATGTTCTCGATTGATTCATCGTAATAAGTCATTTCTTTTGAGTAAATTCTATCCCCCAAAACCAGTATATTTTGCCAAGATCGGTCATTTGGAATCTTTTACTTAATTTGTTCTTAACATCGGACAATATTATGTCACAATTTGATACGATTAAAATATCATCGACCCACACAACCAAAATCAGTAGTTTATTGTCTTTGTGTTGGGTATATAAACATGGGTCTGCAACATATTGTCTAAATTGTCGTTTAATCATATAATCATGGAATACTGTGTTCCAACACTGAGCACTCTGCTTTAGACCATACAATGACTTGTTAAGTCGTAACACGCTATTTTTATTTTTAATTATAAATCCCTCTGGAGGGGTAATATAAATTTCACAGTCTATTGGGGCATTCAAATAAGCATTTTTACATCCATTTGATGGATGTTTCGGTCATATTGCGATGCGATTTGCAATAAAATTCTGATAGTCGTTGGGTTTGTGGTAGGTGAAAACGTAGAAAAATATTCTATACCGTAAATCTGAGAGTATCCTTTAGCAACAAACCTAGCTTTGTACTGTTTTACGCCTGATGTTGTAGTCTTTTTTTTTTTTGTAAAGGACCATCTTGTAGAAATAACATGTTTATCTTTTGGGAGAGGCACTACCGTATAGGTATTATTTTCGTTAATGCATCTATTTCTTTTTTCATGGCAATTTTCCATTCATCACAATATTCTAAATTAATTGCTTCGTTAAAGCTTTTTAGCGCATTTTCTATGGAATAGCAATAGTCGATTTGATAATCTTTTATATTGTCGACCATAAAAAAATCGGGTCGCCTTCTATTTCTTTTGGGATATCTTTCGACTTTATCATGATGGTGATCATCATCATGGATGGTCTTGTCTCCATAATTTTTATTGTCTTCATTTATTTTAATAATTTGAAGAAATATAATTTTATCGCCTTCATACGACGGGTTGTCTTTAAAATTAAACGTTTCTGTGAATTTTACACATCGGATTCTTTTTAATTTATTTTTCTCTGGAAAAAATACTAAATTGGCTGGACTGTTTTTATCGTATCCAAGAAATATACATCTGTCGGCTTTAATATTCAATTTACTCTTTTTATCTATATATGCGAAGCAAGTTGAATCAGATATATGCATTCTGCTTAAATTTGTTTTTTTGTTTTTTTTTTTCACCACAGAAGGATTTATCTGGGGTTTTAGATAGTGTTTTGTCATAGCACATGTTGCGCATATAGGCTACCGCCATAATTGCGTACGTCAAGACGTTTTTGGGAAGTTTTGATTCAATGAGTAGGCATCTTGCCATTTCAAAAAGTGTCCGCCACGCTCGTTCCGCAGTCTCGTTTTGGTGTGGCGATCTAGGAACTTATTTTTCATGCTTGAGATAATAATTAATTAGTAAAAGTTCAAAGTCTTTATTCGTGAATTCCGTACCGTTTAGATAGTCCTGGTGGCTTCCAGCGATATTAGCATGACAAAAACATGCCCTTTGAAATTTTCTCCGCACGTCATAGTGGCGGAGGGTCCGTAATGGTATAAGATGCCTTTTCTTACAGAGGGGCGATTGAGCTCCAGGTGTTGCAGGGTCGTCAGACAGCAGCTAGTTATATTAGCATGCTACAAAAAGCATCTTTGATGATGGAGGGTCATCGTTTGTGTGAGATGGATGGTTATTCCAACAAGATAATGCTGCAATCTACACTGTAAGACGAACCTTGAGCTTTCTACAAGAAAAATGAGTCCATCTCTTGGGACATCCTGCATGCTCATTAGACTTGAACCCAATTGAAAATGTTTAGGGATTGATGGTTTATCGAAATGGCAAACAATATTCAAGAAAAAATGAACTTCGTGAAGCCGTCTTCAGGAACTGGAGCAGGATCCCCCACACCTTAATAGAAATCCTGATTTCTAGTATGCCCCCCCAATCTTTTCATTCATCAAAAGCAGTGGAGATAGAACTCATTATTAAGTTTGATTGTTGAATGTTTTCATACACCTTTCTATACAGTTTTTGTACAATTTGATAAAATTTTTGTCTCTGGTCTTATAATTTTGATCATTTGTAAACAGCCTAATTTAAGAAAAATGTAAATTTTAAACACAAATCTTAAGAATGTAGCTTTTTTATTTGCATAATCTTTGAGAGTGTTGTATTGGTAACCTTAAATCGGAAGAGTTAAAAATTTATCCTTAAAAAAAATTATTTTTAAAGATTATTCAACCATCTTGGTGTGCCCGACCTGTTTTAAGGAAGATGCTTTACATGGTATTCGTCACAGTAGAAGGGAGTGATCAATGGACTCTCGGCTTGTGAGATTTTCTATGTCTGCGTTCTAAGAAGAGACCCATTTAGTTCATCCGCCTTTCTCTGGAACTCGAACCCACTTCAAACTATGCTTGCGCAAAGCGAAATATGTGACACGTGAAACGCACCGTTCAGTCTCCATTCAGATACTTCCGGTGCAAATGATCTCTCACAAAGTCTGATACATGTCAAAACATGACCATTCAATTCTCTTTTGTTTCCTCCCCGCTAGATAGAGAATTACATAGACAGAGAGACAGACAATCAGGCAGACAGACAGATAGGCAGACAGATAGATAGATAGAGAAAGAGAGAGAGAGAGAGATAACAGACAATTAAATGCTCCTACACACCTATTATCGAAGTCAAAACAAGCTCTTTCACTCATAAATTGTTTCACTCGTTGCTTGAAGGAAATATCTTTCTCCAACTTCTCGAAAAACTTAGTCAATCTGACCGGTATGTAAATTACTGGAAATTAATTTTTTGTGCCCAAATGCTACTGGATCAGATTAATATTTTTACGAGTAAAATGTATAAATCTATGATAAACCAATATGTTGTAAGCCACCTCAGCTAATACAATCTACTTAGTGAAAAGCAATATGGATTTCGCCCTGGAAATCAGCACCTGATGTATTGATTGTTGTAATATCACATTATTGATGTGCCTTCGGGTCTAGGTCATAGTGTCATAGATATTGGCAGAATTATTTCCTTTTAATAAATTATATACCTAGAGAATATCCGGAATTTTAATCTCAACTATCCTATGCTTTATTTCTGCTAAGTCAATTAAATAGCTGCTTATGTCTAAAGCACATAAAACAATGCAACTTAACTTATCTTCGTCAATGATAATCAAATTATATTCTGATATTATGTGTTTATTATCCTATATAATCATGGACTCGAAATAGATAAGACTATGATTTACAAAAATACAACTCCGATTTTATGCGAATGTGTGCGTTAGCGGTGGTAAAGTAAGAGAGAATGGTTTGGTCTTGATTATTGGCTGGCAATGCACAGTTTTAATTCAGTGTCTCTCTGAAACAAACCAAACAAACTCTCTCAAATTAATTCAAACCTATATTATATTTTTTTTTTTACTTTTTAGACGATTGGATTCCCTCTTACGTTCGATGACGTCAGCTCACGGCAAAACAAGTTTAATAACTGCTGTGGTGGCAACCACTTATTTGCATATGCGAATACCATAACACTATAAATGGCAAGCCTAGGTTGGCCACCATCAAATGCCACCGGAAGTGACGCCGAAGAGCGTACATGTCCTCCCACCAAGACTCTCTGACTCGACACCGTCATTTGTACATTTTGTAAATATACCTTTTCTTTAATACACTTATTATTGCGTTATTTTGTTGTTTGCGTCTTCATTGTATTTCCTTACTAATTATTGTTAAACCTTGCAACCACAACAGTTGGTGACGAGATATGAAGCGTCAAATATAACAGTTTGACGAAGAACTATAAAAAAAAAAGAAAAGTACAACGCAAAGGTTGACCATTTTTTTTAAGGAATGCAAAGTGTTGACGAGCAAACGGATTTTACGCTAAAGAGAAGTTTCAACTCAAGTGAAAAAAAAACTCTAACGTGGCAAAAGCGACAATTTACGCCGTTTTCTGGGAATCCGACTTGCAAACGAATGTAAAAGTGAATTTTTGTTTTGTCGCTACACGACAAATCTTACTAAAGGATCAACTTACAACCGAAAAGCGAACTTTGTTCTGTCGCAAAAACGACAGGTCAGACCCGTATTACGAAAAGCAAGGAAGTAACCTACGAAAAAAGTTCACCAGTGGATTCTAATTACTGTTCTCCGTAAACAAAACAACAACTAAAGGACTTTTTAATTAATGTTATGATTTAATTTGTTGTTAAGAGTTATCCCCCTTGGGATTGACATTCATAATAAAAGCGCCCTCTGTTTCATTTTCCCGCTCGATCCTTTCAAGAGCGTACGTGTATTTTACAGTTAATAAAACCTTTCTAAAAGGCAATTCTTTACTTACTGATACTATTCACTTCAATTTTATTAACTGTAAAAAAAAAAAATAATGGATCGAATCTTACGTCCCGACAGATTCGAGGTGGAACCTACATGCCCTAATTCCGAAAAATCCTATAGGCATTGGAAATTAACCCTCCAGAATTATATCCGCTCACATAATAACGGATTAATCGAAAACACTTCAGATAATTTCTTTGCCTTGGTCAATTGTATTTCAGCCTCTGTTTTCGATTTAATAAGCGATAAAACCGACTACGATAGTGCATTAAGAACATTGGACGCCGCTTATTTAAAACCTGAAAATATTGTTTATAATAGATATCGATTGATGACGACGAAGCAACAAACAACACAAAATATAGATGCCTTCATACTACAATTGGAAATGCTTGCCAAAACATGTAACTTCGAAGCGGTTTCTGCTGAAGAAAACAAAAATCAATACATTCGGGAAGCTTTCATCGGCGGAATTTCTTCTTCGTCCATCCGACAACGACTGTTAGAAAAACCCATCCTGACTTTACAAGACACATATGCCACGGCCAGATCTCTTGAACAAGCAGAAAAGCATTCGATAAGCTACGCAAATAACTTTACTGTAGCAGCTACAAATAATCCTTCGGGCTACAATCGTATAGCTGTGACTAAAGAAAATATGCATCCCAAAGGGGTTTGTTTTTTCTGTGGAAAATCACGTCATCCTCGATATTTATGTCCTGCACGAAACGCCGAATGTAAAAAATGCAAAAAAAATGGTCATTGGGCTAAAGTGTGTAAATCTTCTATTTCTAACACTCATACTGCTGTTCTTTACGACGACTCTGACTACCCCTCACCTTCTCTATCCTGACTAGGAACTAACTCCAAAGATGTCACATTCACTCAATGCCAAATTAACGGGCACTTCGTGAACGCTATGGTGGACTCCGGCAGTGTAAAAACATTAATTAATGAAAATACTGCTAAAAAACTTAAACTCTTCACAATACCTAAAAACAAAACTATAGCTCTGGCTGCTTCCGATCAACATGCTAAAATAACTGGCGAAGCTGTCGTGGATTTAATACTGAAAGATAAAACTCATTCTGGAATAACAATTGAAATCATTGAAAACCTTTTCATTGATTTAATAATCGGAAAAGATATTTTAAAAAAATATAAAAAAGTAACACTTAAATTCGACGGTCTTAGAGACAAACTTATAATTGGAGCTATAAACACGAATAATTTTTTTCCTACCATAAACGTTCCACCCCCTCCTCTCTTTTCTAATCTTTCTCCTCATACTACTCCTATTGCGACAAAATCCCGACGTTACACTTTTGCCGCCAACAAATTCATAAAAGAAGAGACTGCTAGAATGTTGAAAGAAGGCATAATTGAACCTTCGATATCTCCGTGGCGAGCGCAGGTTCTTGTAACTTCGAATGAGAATCATAAGAAAAGAATGGTAGTCGACTACAGCGATACCATCAATAGATTCACGGAACTAGACGCTTATCCAGTGCCTAATATCAATAAGATGGTAGACGACATCGCTCAATATAACATCTTCTCTACTCTCGACCTAAAATCTGCTTATCACCAAATACCTATAAATCATGCTGATCGTAAATTCACCGCGTTTGAAGTAAGTGGCAAACTTTTTCAATTTACTCGTCTTCCTTTTGGCGTCACCAATGGAGTAAGTGCTTTCCAGAGGAGCATACACTATATTATAGAAAAAGAAAATCTAACCGATACCTTTGTGTATGTTGATAACGTAACTATATGTGGGAAAAATCAAGAAGAACACGATTACAATCTTCAAAAATTCTACAAAATTGCTAAACAATATAACATCACTTTAAATGAAAATAAAAGCATAATTTCTTCTAGTTCTATTACTCTACTCGGCTACACCATAGAAAATAATCAAATAGCTCCCGATTATCAAAGACTAAAACCATTACTCGAAATGCCACCTCCGCTGAATCTTAAATCTCAAAAAAGAATAGTTGGAATGTTTTCCTATTACTGCAAATTCATTAACAAATTTTCTGATAAAATTTTATTACTAAATCAAAACAAAGAATTTCCACTACCTCCATCTGTATTAAAATCTTTTCAAACATTGAAAAATGATCTAAAAGACGCCACTTTAATAACGGTAGATCCAAATAAAGAATTTGAAGTAGAAACGGACGCTAGTAACTATTGCATTGCTGCAACACTAAATCAAGAAGGTCGTCCTATTGCATTTTTTTCAAGAACTCTCAATACTAACGAAATTAAGCACCATGCAGTAGAAAAAGAGGCAGCCGCTATTGTAGAAGCTCTCCGTAAGTGGCGACATTTTCTACTCGGCAGGCACTTTAAAGTCATCACAGATCAGAAGAGCATCAGCTTCATATTCGACAATAAAAGAAAATCTAAAATTAAGAATGACAAAATATGTCGTTGGCGTATAGAATTATCCCAATACAATTTCACTATAGTTTATCGACCTGGACCTGAAAATATTGCTGCTGACACATTCTCTCGCATCTCTGCTCTTACTTACAATCTACAAGATCTTCGTGATTTACATAAACAATTATGTCATCCTGGTGTTTCAAGATTAAGCCATTTTATAAGAACGAGGAACCTCCCTTTTACTTTGGATCAAATTAAGAATATTACTGACTCTTGCTCATCCTGTCAATTACTGAAACCCAAATTCGCCAATACCAATGGAGGGACTCTCATTCAAGCCATATTACCTTTTCAACGATTAAATCTTGATTTTAAAGGCCCTCTACCTACTTCTATACATGGCAACAAATATCTACTTACTCTAATTGATGAGTATTCCCGTTTTCCTTTCGCTTTTCCTTGCAGAGATATGACAAGCAAAACCATTATCCACTGTCTAAACAAACTCTTTTCAATTTTTGGTTTGCCTGACATGATACATACTGACCGTGCTTCTGATTTCTTAGCAAGAGAAATAAAGGATTTTTTACACAAAAAAGGAATTGCTACTTCTAAAACAAGTAGGTATCATCCTGAAGGTAATGGACAGATTGAAAAACTCAACGGTACCTTATGGAAGGCCATTCAAACAACATTACATTCTAATCAAATGAAACTACCTTATTGGGAAGACATACTACCGGACGCACTTCATTCAATTAGATCATTACTTTGTACTGCCACTAATATGACTCCCCATGATAGACTTTTTAAATATAGTCGTAAATCTGCTTCCGGAATTTCAATTCCTTCTTGGGTTAAACCAGGCCCAATATATATTAGAAACCACACTAAAACAAGTAAACGTGACCCTCCTGTAACGCCTGCCACCCTAATAGATGTCAACCCCCACTACGCTTATGTTCAACTACCTTCTGGCACTGAAACCACTGTCAACGTTCGAGACTTAGCTCCAAACTCATCAAATGAAGAAAACTCTAATAATAATCCTACTACTTCAGAGACTTTATTTGAACCTTCTACTAATGAAAACATTGGTCATGAGGAAGACAAAAATCAATCGTCTGATCTTGAAGAAAATCAGATTTCACTAAAAAATAATACTGAAAATCAGCATTCCTGCCAATCTGTGCGGAGGTCGTCCCGAGTTCGACAATTCCCTAGTAAATATAAGGATTTTGTGACTAAATACTGAAAAAACTGCAGTTTGGGTTCATATGTTATTTGTAAATAAAATGATTCTTATGTGATTGTAAAAAAAAAAAAAAAAAAAAAAAAAAAAAATTTGTCTATAATTAATTACCCCTTACTTGAATACCTTAGGACGGGGAAAATGTTATGATTTAATTTGTTGTTAAGAGTTATCCCCCTTGGGATTGACATTCATAATAAAAGCGCCCTCTGTTTCATTTTCCCGCTCGATCCTTTCAAGAGCGTACGTGTATTTTACAGTTAATAAAACCTTTCTAAAAGGCAATTCTTTACTTACTGATACTATTCACTTCACGTCGGTACTAAAAGGAAATACCACAGCCAAAACTAAAATTCAAGGAGAGGATTTTTTTTTCTTGAAGTTGTCACTGATTAACGGATAATACAGTAAAACGTCACGGAAAAAAAATGTAATCTCAATTTAAGAGGTACTTTAATTACTAAAATACTAAAGAAAAAAAAACTCAAAGAACTAAATGTACTGCATACATTTATTCAATTGTGACTCGATAAAAAAAAAACTTTTATTTTGTGGAAAGAGTTACTTATTAGTAAGTGCTTAAAAACGGAAAGTCAATTCCATTTCGTGATTCCAGATAAACCTGTTTTATTTTTTTTTTTGCAGCGTGACTCGCAAAAAGAATATATTATTGCAAGCAGCGATATTATTATTGAAAACAGGAGCTTACAGCAATTTGCGTTTTTGTTGTAACCCAAACCGGTGTATATTGTACACGGTACAATATTTGTTTTTACTACACACTAAAAAAACAAAAAAAAAACATGGAAGACTTATCAAAAATGTTCATGCAATTTTTACAAGCACAGGCTGAGCAGGATGAACGCAGACAAGCTACACAAAACGAGCTTTTGCAAACACAAATACAGGCACAGGCTGACCGCGAGGAAAAGAGAGAGGACAAATTATTAAAATGGCAGCAGGAACAAGAAGAAAAGCAGAAAATGGCACAATTAAAGCAGAAAAAACTGCAATTGGAACAGGAAGAAAGGCATAAGAAACTACAATTGGAATATGAAGAAAGACGAGATGAACGTTTTGCTAAAACACTGGTACTACTAAAGAGTAATCGAGAAAATGTCGATAGTGTTAATTTCTCCCATACAACTATTTTTAATAGCATGGACACATTTCATTATGTGTCTGAGGAAGAGAAGAATTTTGAAGCATACTATACAAGATACGAGGATGTTTTTCAACTGGACTGTAAAAATTGGCCAAATAGTCAGAAAGTGAGCCTCTTACTCAGAAAATTGGGTACATCAGAACACAGCAAATTCGTAGATTACATATTACCTAAACAAACTGCGGAATTAGAGTTCATGGAAGCTGTAAAATTACTAAAAGAATTATTTAATCCAAATATATCTCTTTTTCATAAAAGATGGCTGTGCATGAATCTAAGAAAGATGGACAACCAAGATTATTTGACATACGCATCAGTTGTCAATAAAAACTGCGATAATTTTAAGCTTGCAGAACTAACGGTAGAAGATTTTAAATGTCTAATCTTCGCTCAAGGGTTAGTTTCCACGAAAAATGCAGAAATACGCAGACGAGTGTTGTCTAAGCTGGAATCTGAGCAAGATTTAACCCTCCAGAAACTAGCAGAGGACTGTGAAAGGGCCATTACACTAAAAAAGGATTAAAAAAATATAGAAGAATCCGGAGTGGCATATGTAAGAAAAGTTAGAAAACCATACGCACCAACCAAGAACTTTACAAAGAAAAGCAATGGAACGGGATATTCCAAAGATAATAACCATAAATATAGTACAGAATATAACAAGCCTCTTCCTAGATATAACTGTAAGAGATGTGCAGAAAAGCATTAGGAATCAGATTGTCCTTATAAGAAGAAAAAATGCTACATTTGTAAGAAGGTGGGACACAAAAGCGATTGCTGCAGATATAAAGATTACACCAGAAAGTGAGTACAGCAAACAAAATCAAATACAAAATTAGACAAAGATCGGCGAAAATATGTAAAAGTAAAGTTACAACTCGACTCCGGCTCCGATGTTTCCATAATAAACCTGAATACGTGGAAAATTTGGGAAAACCGGCCATGATGAAAACTAGTCAAGCAGCCCGGACGGTAACTGGTGGTGGTATAAAATTTGAAGGAGAAGTTGTCCTCCCGATAAAATTGAAAGGGATTTCGAAGAAATTAAAAATATTCGTACTAAAAAATAGTGAAAATCTGTTTGGAATAGATTTAATTGAGAAATTCGGACTATGGGATAAGCCAATCAATACATTCTGTACAAAATTAGAATGTTCTTCTCCAACAACAGTAAATATAAAAGACGGTTTAAAAGAATTATTTCCTGAGGCATTCACGAGTAACTTAGGTCGCTGCAATAAATTCAAGGCCTTGTTTGAACTTAAAGAAAACGCCAGCCCAATTTTTAGAAAAAAGCGAAATGTTCCGTTCGCTGGGTTGGAAAAGATTGATAAAGAATTAAATAGATTGGAACAGACGGGAATTCTATCAAAAATAGAACACAACGAGTGGGCAGCCCCCACCGTATACGTAAAGAAAAAGAATGACGAAGTTAGAGCGTGCGCAGACTTTTCGACCGGGGTCAACTCCCTATTAAAAGATCACCATTACCCCCTACCAAGCCCAGAGGAAATATTCACGAAGTTGAATGGGGGTAATATCTTCTCCAAGATAGACTTGAGCGACGCGTATTTGCAAATACCGGTCGAGGAGAATTGCTCAAAAATACTATGCATCAATACGCATAAGGGATTATACAAATACAACCGATTGCCTTTTGGCATCAAAGTAGTGCCTGCCATCTTTCAGCAAGCGATGGACACCATGCTAAGTGGTATTGAGTGCGCATGTGCATACCTGGACGACATTTTTGTCAGGAGCAAATCCCTAGAAGAAAATAAGGAACATTTGAAACAAGTTTTTTCTCGAATACAAGAATTCGGCGTTAAAGTAAAAGAAAGTAAATGTGACTTTTGTATGAGCGAGATTAAGTATCTTGGACACATAATAAACAAACATGGACGACGTCCAGACCCAGACAGATCTGCGGCAATAAAAAATATGCCAGCACCCGATAATGTAACAACCTTGCAGAGTTTCTTAGGACTCGCAAATTATTACCAATCTTTTATTGAAGGAATGCATAACTTGCGAGCCCCCTTAAATAATCTGCTTAAAAAGGATACACCGTGGAACTGGACGCAAGAATGTCAAACCGCTTTTGACAAAATAAAGAGCGCACTAACATCCGAATTATTCTTAACGCACTTTGACACAAACTTAAAAATAGTCGTCGCTAGTGACGCTAGCTCCTACGGCTTAGGAGCATGCATTCAACATATTATGCCGGATGGGTCTAGAAAACCAATAGCGCACGCTTCGAGAACGCTGATACCAGCCGAAAGGGCATATTCACAAATCGAAAAAGAAGCGTTGAGCATAATCTTTGCCGTGACTAAATTTCACCGATATTTATATGGTAGACAATTCATACTTGAAACCGACGATAAACCGTTAGTCACGATCTATGGATCAAAAAAAGGATTGCCGGTATACACCGCAAATAGATTGCTGAGCTGGGGTACAATACTACTTAATTACGATTTCCAGCTACAACATCTAGCATCAAAAAAGATTTGCCATGCGGATGGACTGTCAAGACTGATACCACAGAAACACAATCTTGAAGAATCAGTCATTGCAGCAATTCGGACAAATGTTGAAGTAAAAAATATGGTAGCAAACATCATTAAGGAACTACCCGTAACTTTGTCGGACATTAAAAGGGAAGCTGAGAAAGACGAATATATAAAGGACATGAAAGAGAAAATTATAACGGACACAAAGGTGCAGGAAGTTTTCTCCATATGTGACGATGTGTTACTGTACAGCGAGAGAGTGATAATACCCAAAACATTGCAGAATAGGATGTTAAGAGATTTCCACACAGGACATCCGGGGATAAATCGAATGAAGTCGTTAATGAGAAGCTACGTGTACTGGCGTAACATGGACACTGACATAGCGACAACAATTGATAAATGTAAAGGATGCCAGTTAGCGGCAAAATCTCCACCTATAGTACACAAACCTTGGCCGAAAACCGACCAACCATGGTCGAGAATCCACATGGACTTCGCTGGTCCAGTAGGTGAAAACTATTATTTAATTGTAGTGGATAGTTTCACAAAATGGCCGGAGGTAATTCGTTGCAGGAATCCAACAACGAACAACTCAATAGGGTTCCTACACGAGTTGTTTGCAAGATTCGGTGTACCAGACACACTGGTCACTGACAACGGAACGCAGTTCACATCCGCAGAGTTTAAGGAATTTTGCAACACGTTCCGAGTGAAGCACATCACGATTCCGCCGTATCATCCAAGGTCGAACGGCCTCGTGGAAAGGTTCATGGACACACTAAAACGAGCGTTAAAGAAATCCATTGGAACACCAACAGAAAAAGCTTTGCAACAATTCTTGCAAGTATATAGGATTACACCACATCCTAGTACACCATCAAACTGATCTAATGTTTGCGAGAAAGGTAAAATCAGCGTTTGACAAACTATTGCCAAGGCAGGCAATTATTCGAAACACTACACACACGAGAAGAAAGAAATATAACTCGGGAGATCGAGTATATTTTAAGTGCTACAGAAATAACACATCTTACTGGGAATGTGGAGTTGTGGATAAACGCATTGGTGATTGTACATACATGATTAAAGGTCCACAGAATATACATAAAAGGCACCTAAATCAGATAAAAAACGTCATATCCAAGATGATGATGATACGATAACAGTCGAAGAGGAGGACACCATAGATATCATATACGAATCTTTTAATTTGGAACCGCCTCAAAATGCACCTGAACCCCGAAGATCAGGTAGGAAAAGAAAAGTGAATGAACCATTAATGGTAAACCCAAAAAGAAAAAGATATTGAAATCTGTGTGACTTCAAATCTTGGGAGGGGGGTGTTGTGGTGGCAACCACTTATTTGCATATGCGAATACCATAACACTATAAATGGCAAGCCTAGGTTGGCCTTGGTGTGTCTTACTCAAATGCCACCGGAAGTGACGCCGAAGAGCGTACATGTCCTCCCACCAAGACTCTCTGACTCGACACCGTCATTTGTACATATTGTAAATATACCTTTTCTTTAATACACTTATTATTGCGTTATTTTGTTGTTTGCGTCTTCATTGTATTTCCTTACTAATTATTGTTCAACCTTGCAACCACAACAATAACCGGGACGAATCATTCTTATATTTTCCGATTCATTTTAGATTCTCGATGTTTTGGTAATCTGCCCTTGATTATCAAACATTTAGAGTTATGTTTTCTACATAACTGCAGTAGGTAACAGATGGGAATGAACTTAAGATGCGCAAAGACTACATATCTGTCGGCGATACAAAAATGAACCGTTTTTTAAATTACATGAGAAATTCACCCGGTTATACGAAATAATGTGATCTTCTCATTCACATAAAACAGATAAGCCTATCGTTTACACGTTGTAAGTAGTTTTCGTAATGAGTAATATCGGTAAATATTGTACCAGTGATATATGTGTACTCTTTTCCCTATTTTATTATGTAAGATGATGACAATAAAATATAGCAGCGTCGCTAATGCTCAATGGTGTGATGCTTTGTTATGTTTGTTCTTTTGCTTAAAAGATCCAAAGATTTGTAGAAACTGTCCGGTCCAAAAAATATCTAAACATCCTTATAAATGATGTACTAATACAGGTTGACCAAAAAAAAAAGGTAAATGGAGACTATCTAGTGCATATGCTGTAGAACGGATAAAAAAGGCTTAAGACCCTAGTGTTTCGATGTGATGTTTTGACGAGCTGCAAACACTTATACCCCTGACAAACCCGACAAGCAGTACAATCCCACCCCTTCACAGTAGAGATCCCTAGAGGTAAGAGAGCCTTCTTCTCCAGAACCACTAGACTTTGGAACTCCCTGCCAGGTTCCTGCTTCCCCAATTGTACTGATATGCAGAAGTTCAAGTGTAACGGGAACCAACATCTGGCTACCCAACTCCCCACCTAGTACCCCTGTAGCCTGTGCCCCTACATCAAAGTGGCAATGTGTCTTGTTTGCGGTGAAAAATCTAATAAAAATTTTTTTTTTTTTTTTAAATGCATGTATAAACTAGTTATGACCAAAGTTTGATTTCATTCGGACAAAACACTTAGAAACGAGGCCTAATTAGATTTGGGACCCATTTGGGGGAGGTCACCCTGTATGTAGTGCAGTAAAATGCCTACTGTCGCTAAGTTTATCATGTCTTTAGAGCTAAAAATAATATAAAACTAAAACGAATTTCATAACCGAGTAGTAATAATCTCCTCATATAATTGCTTTATATCTTTAATGTCATGGTACACTAAAAACGACCGATATTTTCTTTACCATCGTTTACCTTAAACAAGTCACTTTGTCACTAGGGAATTTAAGGATACTATTAAAGGCTATGCCTAAAGGGACACTCTATGGTGATCAACGAGTACTTTGCTTACTTTAAAATATAATTCATACATTTTAATAACATCATGGAATCAGGAAAATAAGGGAAATACCAAAGATAAATATTAAAGTAAAACCTTTCGATATCTGTATATCTCTACAGTGAAAAAGTGCAATTTTGTTGCTTGCCGGATTATTCGATGTATTTAAATCGAAAGGATACATATACCACAAATACTTCAAGGCGGAGTTCATTAAAATACTTGTTAAATAAATGTGGCCCAACCTCTTGGAGGTGAAAATTACATTATTAAAGGGGGAAATTGTTATGTAAGCTGCCCCTGACAACAGCGGATGACCTGACGGATTTTAATATATCTAATATGAAAAAAAAGTGAAAATTAATTAATGACGCAATAATAATAAGTTATGTTTTGTCTTGCCTAAGACCGGATATTGACCCCGAAGTCGTGTTCAGAAATATGGATTACGCAATTCTTGGCGAGATCCCTAATCAATATGCAAAAATGTGTTGGAAAACTAACCAAGCAGGGAAGTTCCCGTTGGGGGGTTAAGCGAGATAATTGGCTGAAAGGGGTTCCCAGCATCTCTCGAGACCCATGCCATCTATAACTATAAAAGCCGCTGCACAAGCAATTTGGGGGGTAGTTTTGAAGTCAGTCCGGTTGAAGTTTTTGACTTTTAAAATTGTCAGCTAAGTCCGCCACCCTCCCCTGCCAGTTATCTGTCGCCATCCCTCAATTGAAGGAAAACACAGAAGTTTCGTGTAATAGACTGCTAAAAAGGATTTATCAATTTTTTTTTTTAAAAGAACATATAAATATTATTTGATTGTAACCAACATGTTTTGGATTTCAATAATTAGTGTCGAAAAAATTTCACTGAAGTTTATTTTTTGTGAAGCTGATTTTCTCTTCTCGCTTGCTTGGCGACATCTTTCGCTTAATGAGCTGTTAATTTTCCAGCGAGCGACTGGCGCTACATAATGGACGGTATATCGACCATTGGTTCGGGAAGTGAACGAGAAAACACCCGGCCACTATTGAAGATTGACGTAACACTGGTCCGATTTTTTTCTCACATTGTGTCCCGTGATCGATGATTGACCCTTGTTTGACAAAGATTTTTTACCTTTCGTAAAGGTGGTAAAGATTCCTTTAACATTTGCTGCCTGTGTGCCAGGAAAGATGAAACGCGTCTTGCTACATAAAGCTTTTGCATTTTGGTGTGTGACCAAGATCATTTACACAAGCACAGATGTGCAAGTTTGCGACAATGATACAAAGGCTGGAGATTTATTGAGTTTTCTTAACCAATTAGACTAAAGACCCGTGTGTTTATTCCTCTACAAGTAGAGACAAGTATTTGTGGCAATAATACTTTACGTGATGGGAAATTGTTGCTTTGTAGAGTTGTAGGATACTGTCTGGTGTGAGTAGTTTTGTATCACGATACAGAAAGTTTAGATTTAGATTAAGAGCACACTGTTGCATTACTTACTAGAATTTTGTACTAGGGTTTATTGTATTTTTTGTTCTCATGCAGATTTTTAGTTGTTAGATTTACTTCACAAAAGGAAATTAACTCTGTTTCCTTCTTTGTTCTCATGAAGTGGCAGTAAGTTTTAAAAATATATTTAACTCATCTATGCTAGTTATCCTTAATGTTTGTGTTGTTAATGCCTGATACTCATCATCGAACGTTCTCACGACAACCATCCTAAATTAATACTTGGCGGGAATTCTAAAAAAGTTTAGCTTCAGTAAGTTATATATTTGTGTCAGTTGCCCCGACGCTATGATATATCCCATTGGAAAACCTGAGAGAAAACAGATTTTCAAATGAATATCGGTAACATTTTAGTACCAGGATTTTAACGAGCAAAGATCGGCAATATTTCAGAAAGTATCGATAGAAAGTTGGAAAGTGAAAGACCGATTACGGTCAGGCTTCCGGTTTGAGAAAACAAATCGACAAAAGAATTCACATGACAGCTAAGCGAAATATGAGAGTGATTTTGTCAGCCCATTTGGAATGAAGATACAGCAAGCATTTAGAATTACGAACATTTAACGATAATCCTTGTGATAATCACGTTGAACCACGTGTTCTTGTGTGAAAACCGAAGTTAAGCGACGTTGATGCTGGCCAGTCCAGAAGAGTGACCATTTAATAATACTAGCATCCCTATGCCTTTACGTATCCGGATATTATATTTCAGAAAGCTGCACGCCATTACCTTTCACAGGTCGCGTTAAACTTTTGGAAATATGTAGCACTCGTTAGCCTCCATAGTCAAGAGAGTCACCATACATGTAGATGAAATCCTACGCTGTGATGAAAGCTATACATCTAGGAATATGTTGAAAGAGCAAACCAAAAAGAAAGAACGCATCGGACCCATACGGCAACGGTTACACTATCACAAACAAAACACCCGCTTCCAATTTGTTATATACTACCACGTTAGTAATAGTAATCATAATAGTATGAGATTTTTTAATATCTCTTGCACTTGGTTCACTGGGTATGTTTTCAAGTTTTGGAAATTCAAGTTTATGGGTTCAGTTGCTTCTATAAAAACTTGAATGATAGAGATCCTCTTAGGATCCATTTCCTTTTCATGCCATTCGTAAGACTTTCCTATTTTTCATTCCCCCTTTCAGCTGTTTAACGCAGCATCATTGGTAACCCTAACCCTAACTTCTAGTAAGGTTGAGTCTTCTTCCATATCATCTCATATCACTATTTCAGGTTTTATGGCTCCGTTTTCTATATACAAAGCTGTAGAAATCGAATAGTCATCTTCGATGGTGTATGACTTATTTCCGACTGTTCTCACTCATGTATGTTCCCAGGATTTGCTGCTGCATTAAACTTTTGAAAAAAAATATTCAACTTTTTACGGATCATCCAGGGAAAATATTTACATACTCCATTTTGTCGGGTCGTATATCAGATATCTCCCAGCAGAACGTTACAGTTAGATGTCAAGAAGCTCAGACTTTCTACTTCTGTATAACAAAAACTGCATTTGCTGTCATTGCTTAGATCACTCATTTTCTTTAAATATTGATCATCATATCTTGATTTTGCGCAGCCATTATAGTTTTATGCTCATCGTAATTAAGCTATCCTCTTTTCAGATAGTCTACAGAACCTTCTTTATCTATATAACCCTGGTTTAATTTATCCAGAAAATACTTGGCACCATGTTGGTTGACTCATTCTTCCAGTTTCTGGCATTATGATAATGCCTAAGTGAGTATTCGTAATCTGGTAAAAACCGAAAAATGATAAATGTAATAATGATTACTCTATAAACGCAGTAAGATGCATTTTACAGCACTACGGTTTGTAGTGTTCTTACTTCAATAGACAAACGTATGGGGTTCGAGCTGTTTTTGTACGTAGCTTTGCCTTACATGACATTGCCTACTTCAATTAAATCGTCCATATTAATTTAATTTCCATGATATTCCGTTGCCTTGATTAGAGTCCAATTTTTTTTTACATCAATTTATACTCTTGTTTTTTTTTTTTGCCTCTTCTGCATAATCTTGTTTTATTGTGAAGCTTTTCTAATTCTTTTCAGTTTTTTTTTTCATTTGTTTTGTTCCATTTCCTCTGTTCGTTTACTATTCCCCCACAATTATTCTAATACTAATTCTAACAGATCAGGTTGTTAAAGGATACTGGTTCGTGACCTAAAATGAACGAAACATGTGTTACTGTTTTCTACTTCGTTTTCCTCTTACGAGGACACTAATAAATATCGCAAATTCAATAACTATAACAAGTTTATTCTACAAAACAACCAAGAAAACACAATGAATAGTTATATATATATATACATATATATATGTATATATATATAAATATATATATATATATATATAAGTGACTTAAAGCAGACATTTTTAATCAAAACGACCTTAAATAAGCCGAAATAGCTCGGCATCATGTAGAAACAACTAAAATAAACACAATTCTGAATTTTTTATATGAGATGTGAATATTTGTATTGTTTTGATTAATTCTCATCTTGGGTATTATTGGCACAACGTTTCGGTCACTGCAACGCGACCTTCTTCGGGTGTTTGAGACATGTTTCCTTTCCTCTACTAAGGAAACTGCATTGCAAGGATTCGAACCGTGGGTTAAAAGGTGGATTCCTAAACCATAAAGAAAGTTAAGTTTTCAGGAGGTGACTAAGATATTTTAAAGACTTTCCTATTACTTAATTTTAGGGAATATCTCTGCTAATTGTTAATATTGTGAAAAAAATGGATTACGAAACAGAGGATCGATACCCACGCGTATTTTCGTTTTTTTTTTTAAAGAATACAGTGCAGGAGAGACAACTTCAAGCGAAGAAAATTTTTGTGATGTTACCTCCCTTGGGTTGGGCATAAATTTTGTTAGTTTTTCTTTTTCTCCTGTGAATTTGTAATTAGGGGGAACCAAATGCGATAAAGTTCTCTGCTAGGACGACTAATGGTATTGTCACTTTCTACCATATATGCTGTCTCTTTTACTTTTTCTGATCCGCCATCTTTCTTCTGTATTTAGGATTTTGACATCATTCCACATTCGGGAACATGTGTGGAACGAGGGAAGTAACCAATAATCAATAATCAAAACAATACAAACTAAAATAAACACCATAAATATTTCGTGATATAAAAAAACTTGAGTTATTAAGATATTTTATCAAAATGACCGGATTCCGTGGGCATTAAACTGAAAAATGTTGATATGTCGTAAAACAAAACAATCAAACTAAGCCCTATGAATAAATATTTGCATATATATATAATTGGAACATATAAAGGTTTTATGAAAATGACCAGATTCTGCCTTAAATCATATGAATATGGATAATACGCACTAAAACAAAACAACCAAACAAAACAATTTTTTTCTTGTTTGCGATATCTTAATTTCCTTTTCTCCCTTTGTCTATCGACAGTGTATATTTATTTCCTGATATATTTCTCTCCCTCTCCTCATTTCTCTCTTTTAAGCTTTAATGATCTTCTGTATTTCTTTCTTCCTCTCTCTCTCTCCCTCTCTCTTTCGAATTCTATCTCTATTCCTATTCTTATATAAACCATGTTTTCCTCCATCAAAACTATACCTTATTGAACATTTCATCCACACATCATCTCCGTTGTTAAAAACAAAAACAAGAAAATAACCAGATATAACGAAACAGACACTAAAGAAATATCGCAAATAAACCTATTAAAACAAACTCACGAGACAGTTATAAAAGAGTAAAAAGGTGTTCGTTTTTTTTTTTATCGAATGAAATGTGTTATTGAATACTAAAACGATAGAATAAATTAAAATGGGACATAAAAAATCGTTCATCGCCATTTTGATTTATTCCGAAATAATAAGGAATTTAACGTTAAATGGTCGATACGTGCGTGGCATAATTATTACAAAATATTAACTAGTGAGATGGTTCCAACTCCGCAGAAAATCTTCCAAGTTAATTTACCCAATTTAATATGACACATGGTCTTATGATATTCATCATATTGCGAATCCTACACACATTAGAAAATACATCGTACAATAAAGCATACAAATGATATCGAATACATCATATTATGAAGCATATTAATGATATTAAATGAATCATATTATGAAACATACACATTATAAATGCATCATATAATGAAAAATACAAATGATATTAAATACATGTTATAACAAAGTCTACAGATGTTATGAATACATCATATTAAAAACGACCCTGGTGTCTAACTCTGTCTCGTGGGGAGGCATTGTAAATAGGTACATCATATTATGAAGAAAACTACTGATATCAAATACATCATAAAATGAAGAATACAAATGATATGAAATACATCATATTATGAAAAATACAAATGATATTAAATACATCCTATTATAAAGCACACAAATGATATGAATACTTCATATTTTGGAGAAAACTACTGATATCAAATACATAATATAACAAAGTATACAAATGATATCAAATACATAATATAACAAAGTATACAAATGACATCAAATATATCATATAATGAAGAATACAAATGATATGAATACATCATATTACAAAAAATACAAATGATATAAAATTCATCTAAAATAAAGCTTACAAATGATATCAAATATATGATATAATAAAGCATACCAATGATATTAATATATCATATTATGAAGAATACAAATGATATTAAATACATCATATTATAAACAATAAAAATGATATTTATATATCATATAATAAAGCATAAAAATTATATTCAATACATCATTTTATGAAGAATACAAATGATATTATTACATCATATTATCAAGCATACAAATAATATTAAATACATCATAGAATAAAGCAGATCACCGAAGTTAAGCAACGTTGAGCCTGGCCAGTACCAGATGGGTGACAATTCGGGAAGGCTAAGCGCTGTATGTACCGCATCGAGTCGTAAAAATGTCCAGGTTGGTAAATGAGGGCGCATTAATTCACTGGGAGAGATGCACACCCAGTCTTCGTTAAGACAGGCATCTAAGAGAAAGTAACTCTGATGTATTAACCTGCGGTCTACTATATACTCTGTCCTGTTGCAGTTACTTTGCGTGGGGGGGGGGTCTTAGACCAAAATGAATGTGTTTTACGCTTCCCTAAATCCAACATGCGTTTCTATTTTCTTAACAAATTAGGATATTCGGTGTATCATAAATAGTATATGACTAAGCCCTCTGCCCGACAATATGTTTCGACCGGGTAAAGCCGGGTATATGCAACTAGTTCTAAAATAGAAATACATATTAGTGCCTTTGATTTTTATGTCTACGTATACTTAACATTCATACATTGGAATCAGGCAAATTTTAATTAATAAAGTGATTAGTTTAAGATTTTAAAGACCTCACAGAGACGCATATGTTGACTAGTATATATTGACGCAGACACGTGACAATAGCATGTACAGCATTAACACTTCGGGGATTCTACTCAACAAGACAATTCCACGAGACTGATAAATGTGCATACCTGTTTTACCACTTGTCCTCGAAAATTGTCTCTCAACTGACAGGCCCGTCGATCTACAGCAGTGTTTATTTTATCTTTATTTAGATTAATTATACAGCGTGTGATTAATTTGCCTGAAACTGCTAGTCCAGCCGAGATGTTCTTGACGAAAGATGCAAGCATCATTTCTTATCTCATTTACTCTGATGATTAATGCGCAACCAATTAACCGGACCCTTCATCTTGTTAAGTCGTAAAGACCGTCCCCGGTCGTCGCGATTCTCTGTCTGATTGTTCTGAATATGTCAATAAATCACGTCCGATGGAAGCACGATAACACTTACCAGTTAAGCGACAAACCGAAAACTAAATGGCAATGAAAAATTCTGCGCATTTAGATGGATTCTTTGTGTTATATAAATCTAATAGTCTTTCAACGGATCCAACGATGGATTATATCTCTTTTAATCTACTTAATTGGAGTATTATCGTTCTTAGATAATTTTGGAGATTTCTGTGTAGCATTTTAATAAATGCGTCTAATGATCTATATATCTATAAAAGTAAAAATGCATGTGGGTGTGTCTGTCTAATGTGTAAACTTCTCTACCAAATAACTCTGTCAATTTTCGGTCTACAAACTCGAGATTTGACATAAAAAGTATTGAGATTTGGGAAAACTTTTTTAATCGGTTTTCTAACAGAAATTTATCTGTTAAAGGGTCAAAGTTCAGCGCTTTGACATTTGAGAACTCTATCAAACTCCGCCGTCAATATCGGGTCAAAACACATAAAATTTTTGATATAGGTTACTTGGACATGGATCCAACTTTTTAATTTGATTTGAGCTCAAAACAATGTTAAGGAGTCATAATTGGCGTCAAAGTTTTAAACTTGGTAGAGACCTCTGCGGTCTCTACCAAATTACTCAGTCAATTTTTGGTCTAAACATTTTACATTTTACATAAAGTCTATTCAGACAAAGGGCAAGCTTTTTAATTCTTTTTTTCTGAAAATTCGGCTTCCAAGGGGTCAAAGTTAAAAAAGATATTACCTTTGAGGTCTCTAGCAAAATATTTGAAATTTTACATAAAGTATACTTAGGCATCCAGCAAGCTTTTTAATTAGTTTTTGGGAGAAAATTCAGCTGGCAAGAGATCAAAGTTTACAGAGTTGACCTTTGCAGAATCTACCAAACTCCTCCGCCAATTTTGGGTCTAAACACTTGAAATTTTAGATGTAAGTTACTTGGACATGGGTCAAACATTTTGATTTGATTTGAGCCCAAAACAATAAATGTTAACGGGTCAAAATGGGGGTCAAAGTTTAAAAACAAATTGACGTCTGCGGTCTCTACCAATTTTCCTTATGGTAGTAAAGGAAGCCTAATATACAGAAAGACATTACCGTACATAAAGTTAGGAACGGTACATAGGGCCCGGGCAAAGCCGGGCTGAACTGGTAGTACTTTCTAAATCGATATTATTTTTATTATTATTTTAAGACGGTGATACATGTCCTGTTTTTATATACGGCATAATAGCGTTGACACACCGGTTCTCATCAGATCAAAGTTAAGCAACGTTGAGGTTAGTTAGTACCAGATGGGTGACCATTCGCTAATTATAGGCGCTCGATGTGCTCTCCGTTTATCTAAACATTTGCTTCCAGTCGTCCTGTACATACACTACACTTGCCACTGGTATTTAACAATGTCGACTCAGGAGAGGTGTGGTTGGAGATCGCACACCTCCTGCCATAAACATTTCACTGGCAGGCACCCCTTCGTGTGTATCCATACTCTGTCAAAGACTGAAGGAGCTCCCCTTCCACATCTCGTGTTTAAAACAATTTTTTATCGTTACGATATTTTAAAACGATGGTACGTATTATGTTTGAAATTATTTTATATCGCTACGATGTTGAAAAACAAAACATCTCATGACGTTATCCTCGAGAATAAAATAAAAGGTTTCGATCGAAATGCGTTACAGGTTATCGACTTCGGCAATAAGTTCCCCGGGTTTTGACAAGATACACCTGAAGAAGGTCGGAGGTTAAACCAATCGAAACAGTTCCAGAATGAAACTATATATAAAAACGGTACTCGGAATGATTCAAATCGTACGCGTAGTGCATAAAAAATCTAGTTATAACTGTTGTTTATAAGTCAAAATCGGAAATTTTCGAGTGATTCTATCGTTTAAAGTAATATTTTATTTCTCAGAAACGCTAATAATGTGCCGACGAAACTGGAACTATAATTATCTGTAATTATTATAAACATTACAAAACATTAGTTTCTATCCAAATCTCATCGTTTCTCTTGGAATACATTTTCCTCGTCAACGATGACGCATATTTGCTTTTAAAATTATGCGCCATCCAATCTTCTTTATAATTATTTGTTTTTAATCTGATGCATGGCTCAAATCGAAATTAATTATTTCTACGGGATATATATATATATATATATATATATATATATATATATATATATATATATATATATATATATATATATATATAGTAATTTATAAAATATATATGGCGATTAAGCTACACTGAATATTCGGCGTTTCGGCGCATAAGCCTGACGAATCCTATAGTGGATGAAACGCCGAATATTCAGTGTAGCTTAATCGCCATATATATTTTATAAATTACTAACTAGTTTTACCTACGTATTGAGCACTTTTGAAGTAAATACTTAAAGTTTACGCATAAATCTATACTTTCGTATATTAATTTTATGTGAGTAAATGAAGTAGTTATATATATATATATATATATATATATATATATATATATATATATTATTCGTTATGTGAATACAGTCATATCATGCTACAATGTGCAGACCGTTTCAATCACATTTGATTTTATCAGGCGAGAAAAATTTAAATAAAAAATTACAAAGATTCCAGACCTTTTCAAATTTTGAGGAGAGAAAAATGCCATTACTGGCAATAGCAAAAATTAAAGTACTTGAATTTGAAAAAGTCTTGAACCTTTTTAATTTTTGTATTGTAATTTTTCTTGCCTGATAAAATCAAATATGATTGAAACGGTCTGTACATTGTAGCAGATATGACTGTATTTACATAAAGAATAATAACAAAATATATAATTTGCTCTCTTTGATGGAGCACTATGAACGGTCCTTGTTGAAATTCAATTATTCTTAATTTTTGGATATTTTTCTACCTGGAATATATATATATATATATATATATATATATATATATATACATGGTATTCATCACTTATCAAGGCGCGGAAACTACTCGAGGATAATGGTTATTGCGTGTACAGTAATCAATGGGATAATATCGTAGTAATTTTTAGTAATGGATATTTGATACCGCGTCTTATTTAAGGGGGCGGTTCATCAGGAATTTGTTTATGTTGGGCTTGAAGACTTCCAAGTAGTAGTCGGGTGGGAAACAGGCAAAATGAAGAGAGTTCCACAGGTGTGCACTTCTAAGAAAGAAACTTTGTCTATGGAATCTACATTTTGATTTAGGCACAGATAAAGAGTGGGGAAAATTATTGACAGTGGTTTCAGCTAGACGAGTGTTTCTCGTGAAAGATCGGCGAAGGGGGGCCACAGATAGGAGCTCAGACGAGCAGCTGACATGGAAATAACGATAAAATTAAGAGAGGCTCGCAACGTCTCTTCTGTGGGAGAATGGTTGCAGGGAAGGGAAAAGGGCATCCCCTACTAAACCACAAAGTGGATGTTGCACTCTGTCAAGGCAGAATAGGCTGTTTTTAGCAGCTCCTCTCCAGATGTGGCAGCAGTAGTCCATCCTTGAACGTATTTGGCTTTTATATAGATAAAGAATTGCATCAGCAGTGAGATATCTTCTGGCGCGGTAGAAGGACTTACCATTTTTCCAGCGACCTTACCAACAGACTGGATGTACGTGTTCCATTTCAGATCAGGAGTAAAGGTCAATCCCATAAACTTGTCAAAACATGAAGCCTCCCCAAGACGAGGACCATCCATTTCAATTGATGCCAGATGGGGATCAGAGCGTTGATGATGTAAATATAGGAGCTTGGTTTTAGATGTATTAAAAGTAACGAGACACCTCTTACCCTATTTTACCACGCGCTCAAGATCAGAGGAGAGAGAATCAGAGAGAATTTTGTCATTTACGGCCTTTGATGTGTTGCCATAGATGGTCTTGTCATCAGCATAGATGTCAACGAATAATTTAGATATGTGCTTTGGGAGATTGATGTACATCAGGAAGAGAGTTGGGCTCAGGATGGACTCCAGCATTAATACTGAGGGCCTCTGATTTTTGCCCATCAACCACTACTCTTATGAGCTGATCAGAGAGAAATGATTTAATAATTGAGAAACATTTCCAGTTATACCGTAGCTGGAAACCTTGCGAAGTAGGCCTTTATGCTATACCTTATCGAAGCATTTGATATGGCAAGAGCAATTGCCCTAGAAAGAAAGCCTTTGTCGAGATATTCACTAATCCCATGAGATATAACCGTTAGCACGTGTTGTAGATCTAGCAGAACGGAAACAATATTGCATGTCACTAAGAAGGTTGACTACATCTTTATGTAATATGGATTCCAGCAACTTACTCATGACACACAGGAGACTTATTGGTCTTTACTGAGAGTTATATGACCTGCCACCTTAATTCGTTAATACAGTGCATACTGATGAGGGTTTCCTGGTGCTGGGAAGCACTTCTCCTTAAGGCAACGCTTAAACAGATTTCTAAGTATGGGTGCAGGTTCTGGTTGAAGCTTTTTCAACACTATGATTGAGATGCCGTCAAGGCCAGTTGCTTTACTGGAATCAAGGTTTTGGCTTAGCTTGGCGACCTCAGGCACAGATATTCGTATGTTGCATAGCGTGTTGTCTGTATAGGAGGAAATACGGGGAGTTGATGGCCTACGTCGCATAGGGTAGAATTAGTTGCAAAGCTCTTGGCAAATTGTACATATATATATACATATATATATATATATATATATATATATATATATATATATATATATATATATACTATTCAGAATAATGAAATATAATAAATCTACTTTTCACTTGTGTTGACTTACAAATATAATATTGATAACAAAAACTGCATCTGATTTTTAAAGACTATTTTCCTTTGGTTTGATAAACAATTCTTTTATTTAATTGTTTACATTTTCATCTAATTTTATTTGCCTGTCTACAGATATTTTTTAGTTTTTATTCGCAAATTGATATAAAACTTGAACTGAATTTTAAAACTAATATTTGAAAAAAAACTTTTTATCGGATTGATATAATCAAAGATTTGCCGGATATTGAATCAAACTAAAGAAAAACTGTGGAAATATGTATATATTGGATCGTTACCAGCTTCCTTGGATTTATTACAATACGCGTTGGATCTTTTAACCTGCCGAATACCAAGAACTCCCATTACAGGATTTAGCATGCACTTTCGATTTGAAGTTCAATATCCTTCTCTTTTTTTTTTGCAGTATTAATATACAATTTCCCTTATTCTATGTAGCTAAAATGATTTAAAAACTTTAAAAACATTTAATTTTCTATATTTATTACCTATAGCAAATCAAGTGCAAACCTTTTATAATATTTGCTAATATATTTCCTCTAATGAGATGTATAAACATCGGAAACTTATGGGTTAAGGAAATATATTTTACTATACTTTATTTTTCATCTTGCATACAATAAAATTTCTATATTTGAAATTTAACTTTTTCAAATCACAAATTTTAAATTCCTAAATTATATATATGTGTGTGTGCGTGTGCGCGTATGTGTGCGTGTGTGGATACGTATTTATTTGTTACGTATATAAATCAGATTAACGTTTAGTGATGACGAGCAACAGACACCTATGGTACAAAAATCTTTGTAATTCAAACATCCATTCGGGAAAAGTTTAAAAGCAAACGCTCCTAAACGAATCCTTATCGTTGATAATGGCAACAATCCAATAAAAAAATTATCAATAAAAATATTCGTAAAACTGAGAAAAAATGATCAAAAACAAAATATGTTACTATTTTATTTTTAAACTAATATTAATTCATGAAATCTATCACTAAGTAACTATTAATCATAATTCATTCCACCATAAATGAATAGTCACAAACTGAATCAAGTTAAAATATATAATCCTAATTGCATTCCGTTTGTCTTTGCATTACATATTTGTATTGCATTGTTTTCTATAAATTAAAATGATATACACACTAAACAATGCTTCAAGCAAACTACATTAATCTTTTATTATTTATTTGATTTATTAATGCTTATAATATTTGTCCAATATTCCCAAAACAAAAAAAAATTATTTTGTTCTATGTTTTTTTTTCTGTAGAGCGGTAGTCATCACATATCACTCGAATATAAAGTTTAATGATTAACAGCTGACCGATGACTAAATATCATGATGCTAAGCCTTATTATTTTATTATTATTTAAGATAAAGGCACAAGAAGAACGTGTTTACATTCGACCTGAAGATGATCATGCTATAATTCGCTAAGACGCAGTCGCATGATAGTATGTTACATAAACGGGTAGTTCTAAAAAAAAATTTACTCGTGAAAATTTCGTTTAATTTTGGGCAAACATCCAGCAAACGTTGCCAGTTTTAGCAAAATGATTCTTTCCGAAAAAAAAGACATTCTGTAAAATTTTGAACACTATAATTTCTATTCAATATTTCAATATTTATTATATACATCTCACCTGTCTGTTTCAGTGTATGTATGTATCTCTGCCTAACACTTTCGACAGAAGCGTTGGATTTTCACGATATCGCATTGTTTTAAAGCGCCACAACTTCGGACGACAAATATTTTTATTAAAAATGGCTAAAAACATTCATTTCTTCACTCTCAACTGGATGGGTTTCTACAAGGAGGGTCGGTTTTTTGCGTCGTCATTTTTGCATGTCATCGTATCGGTAGGAATGACTTTACTAATTTCAACGTACCGAACTTCCGGTCTCGTCAAAGAGTAGGGGTAAGATGTAAGGTTTCCCTTCCTTTGTTTTCTGCCTTCACGTTACGGGTTCGAGCCTGCCTGCCTACACAATCAGCCGGTCACTGGCGTATAATTGGCTTCACATGTTACACTAATTGTCATAGAAACGGTGCCGGGAAGATGTGAAGATGGCCAGTTATTAGGGTCTGTGTAACAAGAAGAAAACATACCTGAGATGTTGAATGTGGTTGTGGCTCCTTTATTTTCTCAAGATGGCCTCTTTACCCTGGTGACATTCGGGTTGGAATTTTCTTTCTTCATCCTCCGGTCCATTTTGTCGTTTGATGGAGGCATTCATAGCAGACTCAATAAAACACAAAACACGACACAATCTTAATATTTATGAGAAATCTATTTTATTTCTATACATAAATATATTACAATATTTTACAATGTTTTACAAAAAGGATCAAAAGCAATTAATAGTTAAACTCTAAAAATTATTAGACTGAGCTACATAGATAGTCCGAACTAGTGCTGATGGAAAGAGGGTGACCCCCTCGTTCACGGAGAGTCAGAAACACGCGTGCTTACCCCATGTCGTCCGGCCGAAAAAGGATCTAGAAAGGGAATACTGGGGTTGCATTTCTTTGTATCTTTAAAAAACGCGGTCAACGCTGGGCAACGCCGGATATCAAGCTAGTGTAAAATAAACATCAGACCAATACAATGTTTTAAAGCAGAACATTTTCAATACGATTCTTTGACGGCAAGTTTGTTTTGGGTTTTTTTTGGGGGGGGGTCATATCGCGTTATTTTAATAATGTAAATTTTCTTCAAATATTAATAAAATACGGGGATCTATACGATGTTTAAAAAACCAGTGCATTACAAACCGTACGCTTTCTAGAGTACAAATTCTATCAGAATGTTTTGAAACAGATTTATTTTATGTAATTTGATATGTTCTCCATCTTAAGCTAAAACATATCACGCTGATATTTTACGGAAGGTTATATACCGAATATTTTTATATATATAAGAGTTATGTACTTTTAGAAATGTATAATTCTTCACAATGTATTCAGTCAAAATCTTATTACTGTTGTAGTAAATATTTTTAAAGTAAAATTCATAGCAAATTCTTCTTTGAAAAAGAAAAAATCCAACCCATCCATTATTCGGACGTAGAAAATATGTTTATCTGATAATTTCGCGCATAGCTATTATCTACTCGATGTTTTAGTGGGCATGTTTTTTATCTGTTTTTGGAAACATATATTTCGAATAGATATCTATCAAAAAGCATCTATGTGATCACACCAAGAGAAATATAGTAGACGCTATACACCACACTATTTAACAGTTGGATATTGAATTAAGCAGCAATCTCCAGTTATGGTATACCTGGAAATGTCTTCTCAATCATTAAATCCTTTCTCTCTGTCAGGTTCATAAGAGTAGTGTTTGATGGGCAGAAATCAAAAGCTCACAGTATTAATGTTGGAGTCCTTCAGGGGCCCATCCTGGGCCCAACTCCCTCCCTGATCTACATTAAATCTTTCAAATTACATCCTTACATCATGCGTAGACACTTATGCTGACAACACTACCATCTATGGTAGCACATCAAAGACCGTAAACGATCAAGTTCTCTCTGATTCTCTCGCCTCTGATTTTGAGCACGTGATACAATGGAGAAAGGAGTTGCTGGTTACTTTTAATGCATCTAAAACCAAGCTTCTATCTTTACATCGTCAACGTTCTGACCCCCATCTGACATCAATTGAAATGAATGGTCCTCGTCTTAGGGGGGGGGCTTCATCTTTTGACAAGCTTCAGGGCTTGACCTTTACTCTCGATATGAAATAGAACACATATCAGATTCATTGCAAAAGTCTCTGGAAAAATAGTAGGAATATTTCTATCGCTACAGTAGATATCTCACTCCTGATGCAATTCTCTACCTATATAAAAGCCAGGTACAGCCAATGATGAAGTACTGTTGCCACATCTAGGCAGGAGCTGCTAGAAGCAGTTATCCAGCCTTGACACTGTTTAAAATAGACTTCGTAGCTTAGTGCGGGATACCCTTTTCTCTTTCCTGCAACCCATTTCCCATAGAAGAGACGTTGCGAGCCTGTCTCTGCTTGAGCGTAATATCCATGGCAGGTGCTCGTTTGAGCTTCAATCTATGGTCGCCTCCCCCCAAACTTTCGCGAAAAAGCGTCGTCTTGCCAAAATCACTATCAATAGTTTCCCACACTGTTTATCTCTGCCTAAACCTAAATGTAGATTCCATTAACAAAGCTTCTTTCTTAGAACTACACGCCTATGGAACTTTGTTCCGTTTATCTGCTTTCCAACTTACTAAAATCTGATTTTCTTCAAGTCCAACATAAACAAGTTCTTGATGAACTGTCTCTCTAAGTAATCCAACTTACAAAAACTCCACTACTTATGTTTACTACGCTATAATCACATTGAATAATATATACACATTAACCCTTATCCCTGAGTTGTCTCTGGGTCTTGATAATTGGTAATTGCTGTGTAAAAAAAGTCCTAGATAAATATACCAGAAATAACACTTGGAAACTGTCCATACATTGTTTACTATGGTTTATCCTTACAGCTATCTATTATATAAATCTCACATGTTTAAATATATGTATGTATGTATGTATGTTTGTATATGATATTTTAGCAAGTTATCGTCACCGTTGGATTGATTTCGGTTAATTTCAAAGCTTTTGACTTCCAGTTGCGTCATGGAGACATCGGCTAAAATGTCAGATTTTCTTTCACTTTCTTCTCCGCCTTCGTGTCACGGGTTAAAGTCTGCTTGCCTACTACCTCTTTTTTAACACCTTTCTTCACCCTGGTTGCCTACTGTTGTTTTCATTTCCTCCTCACGCTACTACCATTTTTTAACACCTCTCTCCACATTCACGAGTTCGGGCCTGCCTGTCTACTACAATTTGGGGGGGGAGAGCTTATACATACCACCAAACACCCGGGCAACACCGGGCAACACCGGGCAACACCGGGCACCCAGGCTAGTGTATATATAAAAGATAGAGTTCTTGAACCTATTATTGTGATATGGTACAAGGCAAAAAAAGAAGCAACCATAATACAAGTATTATTTTATTTAATGACCAGTGGTCTAAACTGACCACCCTGGGCAAATCAGAGAAAGTCCACTTTTTTCGTAATCAGACGGGGAAAATGGAAGTATTTATTTTTTAAAAGTAAACAAAAAAAATCTTGTATTTTTTCAACCAATAAACGAAAACAAATATGGTATACGTGGTAAAAATTTTATTTTATTTTATGACCGGTTGTCTAAACTGACCACCCTGGTCAAATCAGAGAAAGTCTCTTTTTTTGTTTGTTTTTTTAATCAGACGGATAAAATGGAAGTAATTTTTCTAAAGTAAACACAAAACAACAATATTAATCGAAACCGTTTAACTTACTTTCTTTTTTTGGGGGGGTGCAAATCAGAGAAAGTCCTATTTTTTGTTTTGTTAATCAGACAGGGAAAATGGAAGTATTTTTTTTTAATAAAAGACAACTTGTATTTTTCAACCAATATTAATCGTTGACGTTTACGTAATTTTAATTCTTGTCCCCCTTCTAAAATTCTTACTTAATTCGTCTTAACTAGTTTTATTTTCTCCTAGACTGTTTAAATCTAATGTATATTTACTGATGACTTTGAATTCCTGTTGTGAAAATCAATTACATTTACATTAAGTATAATTTTACAATATTGTTTAAAACACATTTTCAAAAGAAAATACCTTAATACATTTAAACATTTTGCAACAAAACAAAAAAAATAGAATAAAAATTCGTTACAATTTACATTTCAAAAGTCCGTTAACACAAAACAAAAATTGTCCCTTTTTCAAAGACCAGAACAATTAAAACACACTAAAAAGCCGAAAATATTCTTTCGACTTTTGACACTTAATTGTTATTTATTATGATTGACAGCTTAACTCTAAACAATTCAGACATTAACACACATTCTTATGAATGACACACTGTCCTATTTTCTATTTGGTGTGCGGCCGTATATTTCAAAACATATTATCCGAATTACATAATGTTTCTCTTCTTTTTATTTTATTTATGAATGAAATATTCGTGGGTTGTCTTTTTTTAACTGACCGTATCTCTTTTCTCATTCATTACGGCATATCGGCCTTTTTTTCTTTTTTAATATTTTTTTGTAAACTTTAGTTTTCTGTGTGCGTGTGTTCAATTTTTTTTCTTTTTGTTCGCATTTCTGTGATCGTGTAATGTTTTTTCCGTGGTATTATTTATTTATTTATTTATTTAATTATCTTGGACCCTTTTAAAACGTTGTTTCTTTTTTTTCCGTGGTAACCGAAGTTCTGTTTTTTTTAAAACCCACCCTTGCTGGGTGGTCTGGTCGCTTGCGGCTCCAAATTGTATTTATTGTATTTACCCCAGGTTCGGTATTGCATCGTTAATGCAAACTGGCCAACGGGCATCGAATTGTGTTTGTTACGTTTCATTATTATTATTATTATTATTATTATTATTATTATTATTATTATTTTCTTGTTGTTGTTGTTGTTGTTATTAAATCTTATTAAAAGTGAGAGTCTTATTAAAAGAGATGTTCGTGTTATAAAGTTTTATATATATATATATAAAATGTTCATACTTAGAAGTTTAGAAGCTCTTTGAGTGAGAAGATATTGTGTATGTAAAGACATTTTAAAACACATGATATACAAGTCATATAATGTCAATTTTCACTTTACCTTTTGGCAGAATTACAACACAAAGACGACGTTTATAAAAATACATGATGGGTTTATTTCTTCTCCCGACCGGTCGTGGTTTTCATAGTCAAGAATTCAAGTTTCACATTCTAAGTTTCGAAGGCGACCGTCTCCCTTCTAAACGTTCGAATCCCATCTGGACTGTCGTCTATCGTCCTCAGACTCCCTCTGACTCTCTCCCAGACTCTCTCCGCTTAACTCTAAAGTTTCTAACTATATCGAGAACTTCCCATTTTCCATGACGTCCTACACATGTTAAAACATGTGGCTTCTTTCACGTGTTCTGGAAATGCGTGTCCAAAACTTTTTCCTTTGTTTACAAAAGGAATTTTAACCTATATTCTCAGTAACCTATATTTCCAATATGTTAAAAACATGTTTATTAAATTATCTTATAGTTGCATTCTTCAATTGAATTTTCATAACAGAATTGACAATGCACATTCTTTTCTTAAAACTATTTTATCTCTAAGCTTAACAATGGTTTGTTTTACATTCCATTTGCTAATTCTCTCTCGTAATCTATTTCTAAACCTAAATAATGAGGTTCGAATTTCGTCTATTCTCTTTCATTTTCATTTTAACTAAATCTCTCTATTTTTATACTTACATGAAAAGGGGGCAGCCCTTATCATGTAACACTGCTGCTACTCCTAACGATTTAATGCCTCTCACCACCACTTTGCCTAATGGCTACTGATGCTACTCCCGCCAATTTAACTCCTATCACCACTACTATTTTTGTCTCTGCTGCTACTCCCAGCGATTTAACTCCTATCACCACAACAACTTTGCATTTCTTTGCATTTATTTTGCATTTCCATACACCGAACATGAATATAATTACCACTAAAACATCACCTGGGTCATAAGCTTCATTTTGGTTCTTAAATTTCCTGGGTGGTTTGCCTGTAAGCTGACTTAAACCGCGTCTCACAGACACATCCACAGACAGACAGTACAGAAATATATAATAGATTATATACACGCATACATAAATGTATATAGAAGAGGTTTGTGTTTATTATAAATATTTTACGCAAATATCACGCAAGTATAAATCATGTAGAATATCTGTATGAATATAACTACACGTAATAGTTAACAAAAGATGATTATCCTATAAGAAAACCGGAAACCAATTAAAATGAATGTTTAAAAGAGTATGCAAATAAGCTAGATCGTTTTCAGATCAATGAATTTCCACGACCCATATGTAACAAAGTTGTAATTTATTTTTAAATAAATAGAAAAAATGTTTTTAATATGAATATCGATGCCCAAGTTGTAGGAGTATATATATATATATATATATATATATATATATATATATATATATATATATATATTTATATATGTATATATATATATATATATATATCGCTTTTTTTCGATTCATCCGGCATGCTTTGAATCGAACTGTCACATCCACCATTTGAAAAGTGGAATTTTTTTCCCAAAATATAATGGATATTGTCACAGACATAACTGTTACGTAGTGGGTGTTATTATTAGAAATACCAAATGCAGCACCAAATATTCCTTTATATTATGTAATTCTTATTAGAAGAGGACTGGTGTTATTCGTTGTTGTTCATATTTGTGAGAGTCTTAGAGTTATAGAGGCAGTCTTAGTAGTGTTCATGTGTTGAGTGTTCATATGTCTTAAGATGCTCATGTTGTAAGAGATAGCATATTGGAGACATAAACAAGTATATATAAAGAGAGAGACAGTTCTGTATATATATAATAGGCAGTGTACATGTTACTACAAGAGAACCAATTCAATGAGAGGAGATGCATGATTATCTTGATAGGTAGATCTAGAGATAGTGCGTCTGACATTTACGTTTTGACAGTTGTGCTTATAATATAAACACGTTACCTTTCTCGTTGTAATGATGAACACAGAAGACGCAGACACAAAACCACAAGATGATACGTTTATTTCTTCTTCGACCGGTCGGACATGATTTTGTATTTCAGGCATTCAAAGTTGTTACATGGTTATCTCTAAACCCCCCCTCGCTTCCAGAGGGTGCCGAGAATCGGTATGCACCTCTCTGCTCCTCAGACCTGACTGATTTAATTCCCCCTAACTAACTTCGAACTATTTCCTATATTGAGAACTCGTCACATCATCGCATGATCATAAAGAACGTTGGATGGCATGCGTTGGATGATATACTCATAAAGCACGTTGGATGACATGCGTCACGTTGCCTGAGTTCAGTAACCTATTTTTCAAATAACATGTTTACAATTTCAATTGACGATTATATTCCTTTTTTTCATTTTCACAGAAACAAATTTCATTATCTTATTCCTTTTCCATATACAGATATGTAAGCTAAACAATTGCAATTCCTTATTTCTATAACATTCTGTATTTATTTTAACTTATGATTGGAATTTTCAATTCCAAATCTAGCTTCGCAAGTTCGAATCCTTGACTATCCTATTTCATATTTACATTTAACTAATTCCCTATTTTTTTACTTACATGAAAAGGGGGCAGCCCTTTTATCATGTAACATAACAAGTAAGACATTTGTACTTAATACAATTGAATAAATATATGTATATATAGGCATATATGTATGTACTAATTGAATTGTAAATCGCCACTTGTTTTCGTCTTCTCTCATCAGTACCGACTATATCTCATTCCTCGCATTGTGATAGCCTTCTAAATCTCTACTATATATATATATATATATATATATATATATATATATATATATATATATATATACATATATATATACATAACTTTAATCCTTTTGATTTAAACTGAAACCAAAAAACAAATACCTCGCATTTCCAGTTCCTCGTGAATAATAGTGTGTGCAGTTCCCATACTGACATCAAACTGCACATTAATTATCTCTACAGACACACGCCGATCCTTATCCATGTAATACTTCATTGGCCAAATAACTCTTCTATTCTGATTACCTGTATTCTGATTACCTTACACCTTCTACGCGTCTCATCGTCTCTCACAGACTGCCTTCATTGAATCTCTGATGCCACTCAAAATTTGATACTCGATTCAGGCAAGATGGTCCAAAAGCAGTATAAAGCAGTCCATACGTTTCTGTGAAATTTTTCCAAGTTTAAAACAGAATTTTATTTCATATCCTTCTAAAGTGTTATAACATCTAGATCGCATTTTTGAAATTCATCATCTGTGAGAATCAGGCTTTCGTAGTGTGTAGTCCAATTCATGTTGTAGCTGTTCATTTGAACCTGAAATCATACAAATGTCTTAGTTATCTAATAAGATGTATAGCAATAACATACTAAATGTTCAAATGTCTACGACACTTTTTAAATCCTGTACAAAATAAAAACGGTGGAAACTTATTTATGCACTTCGTAACCTCTGAACGTCTTTAGGTATTTTATTGTCGAACGTGGGAATGTTTCTCTCGAGCCCTAGAAAGAAACATTCCTGCGTTCAAAAAGAAACACATGAAGAAAATTAGAGGTAAGAAATAACAATAATTTGAATGATCCAAAAAAATATGAATTAGTAATGCTGATCTAAAAAATCAGAAACATCTTTATATATATATATATATATATATATATATATATATATATATATATATATATATATTGAATAGAAAATTAATCTCTTCTGTATTGGAAAAATATTTTATTTCCGTCTTAGGGTCTTACATTTTAAATTGTATCTATCCAACACCTACAATAATGATATTTATAGATGTGTAAGAGATTATTTATATTTATTATGCGAGGAGACCATATATGGAGCATATGTGAGTGCTAGAATTTAAATAACAAGGATAAAATTATATACTACGTTCAACACCGAACCTATGGTTATTCACTCTATTCTAATGGATGATGCATTTGTTTCATTTAAGTAAGAATTACATATGTGCAAAGATGGTGCAAGGCATCTATAAATAATGCAAGATTTGCATATAGAGGCGTGATCTTGTATTATTTTTGAAACAAAAATTATTAGTATTCAAACTTGCGAGCGTTTTTATGAACACAAGTGTTTATATAAATGCCAACGATAGCAGAGGCGATAATGATTTAGGCAGTTAATGTTTCACTTCTTATTAGCAATTTCTCTTTTTTAACCCTATCTTATTTCGGAAATTGGCTAATAATTGGATTTATTTCTGTGAACTATATTGAGTTTAAAGATTTTTTAAACGTATATAAGTGCAAGTATTCATTATTCTGCAAGATTACTTTTGCTCTTTCTAGAAAATGTACTGGCTTTAGACGGGGTACGAAAGATTCGTGATTGGGTAATAACAAATTTAAAAGTAGGTATCTGCTGAAAAATCATTTAGCTTAAGAAATTGTTACAATGTTAATATGTTTTATAAGAATTATTCTCCACCATTGTTTTTTAAAATGAATATTTTTTGTAACACATTTTTTAAGAAAATGTTTCCAATCTACTAGTTTAGATCTAATCTAAGATATTGCAACCGGATGATTATTTCGCGTACGGGAAACACACACAACAAACAAACACACACAAACAAACATACACACACATACACACACACATATATATATATATATATATATATATATATATATATATATACTAGCGAGGAGACCCGACGTTTACTGGGATTGAATGCGGATCAACGAATGTTTCACTACCATATTCTTATTGCCATCGAAAGAGATGCCATCGCCAATTTTCAAATTAAATCGATCAATTGCATGCTCTAGTTGGGGGGCCATTGTGGTGCATCGTACAGAAGCTTTACCTGTTTCCCTGCTATTACTCAGTCTACAATACATAGTAGTCTACATTGCACTATAATCAACCTACTGTTGATGTTATAAAATCATATATATATATATATATATATATATATATATAGTTTTCGACATACAGTCATGTTTCACAACTCACAACTCATCTGTGCTGCTGTAAAACCCATGAAGTAAAACGAGGTTTTTATTATTATATCTATATAAATAAAAATAATATGTATATATATAAAGACTTTAATCAAAGTTAAAATGCAACACTCAAGTATCATTCTTCAATTGTGATCTAAACAGAAATACTCATTTTGAACACGCCCCTGTCATATCAAAGAACCTTATATTGACTTTGTATGCCTGGCTTTACTGCTTGTACAATTATCGTGGCTTTTAAATAAAAAATCAAGTATCCGGGTGCAATTTTTCTTTTAATATAAGCATACATTGTTAACACATCTCTGTCATTTCACAAAACCTACTGTTGATTTTATATGTCGGGCTTTTCGGCTGATGTAGTAAGAAAACTTCTAAAATGCACTTGTGATGTCAGGTTTTGTAAAGTGTTAACTTTACTCTAAATCGACTATTCTTTCTTTCGTCGGATTAGTTCGATTATAGTTTATCAATATCCCTCGAAGATATTCCGCTTCAAATCCTATCTAATAACTAGAAGCTAGAAACAGCAGCATATTGTTTTTACTCTGTTGAGTCTCGAGGTTGTATCCGTTGATATCTTATATGCTTTGATATAGAGTGATGTGGTTCTCGGTTGATTATCTGTGCCTAAGTGTGTCGGATATACACTGGAGAGTCAAAACAATGATAAGAATATTCTTTTGTCATAGCCCTATTATCAGGCACATAATGTACCTTCGTATGAAATCTCACAAAAATCAGGCCTGTCGTTTTCGAATCCATAGGGAACCTACTCGTATACACGTAGTCACACAGACTGTTCCTTTTATATAAAAGTAGAGGGATACATGATAGCATCTTTCAAGGCATCCCATCCGTGTTGGGGGGGCAATGTAGTATTTGTTTGCTGTTCATGATATTATCTACTCAAGTTTGCAAAAATATTTGATCGTAGAGAACATATATGTAATTATGCTATTAATTATCTCTTTAAATCTTATCTAAGGATGGAATACTGTTGTCACATATGGGCAGGAGCTGCTAGAAAAGACTTGTCCTGCCTTGATAGGGTTCAAAATAGACTTCGTGGCCTGGTGGGAGATGTCCTTTTCTCTTCGCTGCAACCTCTATCTCACAGAAGAGATGTTGCGAGTTTGTCTCTGCTTTATCGTTATTTTCATGGAAAGTGTTCGACTGAGCTTCAATCTATGGTCCCCCTCGCCAAACTTTCACAAGAAACACTAGATTAGCTGAAAACATTATCAATAATTTTCCCCACTCTCTATCTGTGCCTAAACCTAAACATAGATTCCATGATCAAAGCTTCTTTCTTAGAACTGCACGCCTGTGGAATTGTCTTCCGTTTTCCTGCTTTCCAGCTGTCTATAATATGGTTGTCTTCAAGTCCAATGTGAACAAGTTTCTTATGAGCCGTTCCACTTAAGTTAACAAATTTACCGAACTTCCATTACTATTGATTACTATATTGTCCTTTTGACTACTCTACACTCTTTAACCCTTATCCTTGAGTGGCCGATCGGCCTTGATAAGTGGTGACGCCTATGTAAAAAAAAAATACCACGACATTCACTAAATGAGGGCCTTTTCATCTTGTTTTCTTTTATTTTCATTCAATCTTAGGCTTACTATTAGGATACAAAGAAAAATATAACCTTTGTGTCATTCCTGAGTAAACACAAGGTTCGGAGTTAACTAGAGTCGACTAAATCCTGTTTAAAAGGGGAGATTGGTTTCTTGCCTGTCGTCTGCGACGCTTTTATATGGTGTTATCACCATGGGGTTTATCAGTGACTTATAAATTTACTTTTACCGATTTTGGGAAAACTGTTTCCGTCAATATGTTTTACTTTCCTGTAATAATTATGGTAATTAAAATGGGGAATTGACATGCAAGAGGGTTTTATTTTTTTATTATCCAAGTATACCGATATAACGAACAAAAATACATCCGGGATGCTAGGCACAAAAATATAATTGATTAGTTAAGCTATAAATACAAACTGGTAGAACGGTTTTAGAAATAGGTTTATGGATACACCGAAAGCCTTACGCTTAAGGACATATCAGCTCTGATTACAAAGACACGTTCAGTAAAGTGGCTTAATAGATTATCCATCGAATACTGCAGCCAAGACCACGCAGTTACTCCAGGCAATATATCTTATTCGCGGGACATATCAAAAGTATTAACTTTTTTTTCAGTATTTGCTTATAGGCAGAATTACTCAAGAAAATTTACCCGTTTTCAGAGTCATACATTTTATATAATGTAAACATGTTGTTTTTCTTAATAAATATGTGGTTTACAAAACACAACTAATATGATTTATCTATTATCCGCATCTTTTCTAGTTGTTGTTTAACGACGTTTCGGCCAACTATTCCTCCGGCTTTCGTCAGGTTTTTTAACGCGACGGGATAGGAATGTTGCATCTTAAAATGTACCTTCAGTAATTACTGCTTTCCATAGCCTGACCAAGCCCGGAGAAATAGTTGGCCGGAACGTCGTGAAACAGCAACTATAAAAGATGAGAATAATCGTCCTCAAATAAATAAAGAAAGAAAGAAAAATTACCCATCTCAAAAGAATTCCAATAATCAAATAATATACACCATTTGGTACGAACCCGAAAATGGAAGATCAGCCAGCGAAAAACTTGGATTTATAAGACAAAAAAATTCAATCTTAATCGCCCTTCAGGGCCCATGGCGCAGTCGATAGAGACGTTGAATCTCTACAATTCCAGGTAAGCATTGTCTGAGAGAATCGGTTTCAATCTTTCCCAAAGTCGACCAGAGGATTAGTTGGCCGAGAACTTGGTAAGCCGGCAGCAGCTATAGAAGGCAGTAAAAAGATTTAGCATACCTATATACCGAACGATATATATTATTTTTAATTAGAATTCATTGAGAGGAGTATTATTTGTTAATTTTTATTTATTGCGGACTATTATCCTGATCTTTTTTCCTAGTTGTTCCACGATGTTTCGGCCAACTATTCCTGTGACCTTCGTCAGGTGATAACCGCGACGGATAGGAACTCTGAATCTCCTGACTGCATTGAAAATTCAGAGTTCCTATCCGTCGAGGTTAACCACCTGGCGAAGGCCAACCGAATAGTTGGCCGAAACGTCGTGAAACAACAACTATAAAGATGAGGATAATAGTCCGCAAATAAATAAATAAATAAATAAAATATACAAATTACTCATCTCGAAAGAGTTCGAATAATTAAATAATTCAACAACTAATATTTATAACTATGTAAGAATCTCGCGTTAACATTTATATGAACTAAGTAATGGAGTTATTAGTTTTCTTCTTGCTTCGGACTCAGCTAATTAAATATATAATGTATTTAATAAAGACTGAACATATTATTAATATTAGAAAATTCTCTGCGGTTTTTTGTTTTGTGATAAAAGTTAACACATTATTTTTTTTACATAGGCATCACCACTTATCCAGGCCAAGAGGTCACTCGAGGATAAGGGTTAAGTAGAAATTGGACAATATAGTTATCGTTAGTAATGGAAATTCAGCAAATTTGTTAAAAAGTGGAACAACTCATCAAGAACTTGTTTACGTTAGACTTAAAGACAACCATATTGTAGTTAGCTGGAAAGCAGGAAAACGGAAGACAGTTCCACAAGTGTGCAGTTCTAAGAAAGAAGCTTTGTTCATGGAATCTACGTTTAGGTTTAGGCAGAGATAAAAAGTGAAGGGAATTATTGATAGCGTTTGAAAACGCTATCAATAATTCCCTTCGCTAGACGAGTGTTTCTTGTGAAAGTTTGGCGAGAGGGGACCATAGATTGAGGCTCAGTCAAACACTTACCATGAAAATAACGATAAAGCAGAGACAAACTCGCAACATCTCTTCTATGAGATAGAGGTTGCAGGGAAGAGAAAAGGACATCTCCTACGAGGCTACGGAGTCTTTTTTTAACTCTATCAAGGCAGGACAAGTCCTTTCTAGCAGCTCCTGCCCAGATGTGGCAACATTATTCCATCCTTGGACGTACCTGGTTCTTATATAGATAGAGAATTACATCAGCAGCGAGATATCTACTGGATCGATAGTAGGATCCGACCATTTTTCCAGCGGCCTTGGCAACAGATTTGATGTACGTGTTTCATTTCAGATCAGTAGTAAAGGTCAACCCTGAAGCTTGTCAAAACTTGAGGTCTCCTCAAGATGAGAGCCATTCATTTCAATTGATGCCAGATGAGGATCAGAACGTTAATGGTGTAAAGAGAGAAGCTTGGTTTTAGATGCAGCAAAAGGAACCAGCCACTCCTTTCCCCATTGTACCACGTGCTCAAGGTCAGAGGAGAGAGAATCGGAGAGAACTTGGTCGTTTACGGTCTTTGGTGTGCTACCATAGATGGTAGTGTTATCAGCATAAATGTCTACCAATGATGTAAGAATGTGATTTGGAAGATCAGTAATGTAGATCAGGAAAGGAGTTTGGCCCAGGATGGACCCCTGAGGGACTCCAGCATTAATACTGTGAGCTTTTGATTTTTATCCATTAAGCACTACTCTTATGAACCTATCAGAGAGAAATGATTTAATAATTGAGAAGACATTTCCAGCTATACCGTATATCTATTATCTGCAAAGAGTACCCTCTACTCATGTTTAAACAAAATTATTGCGCCTATTAGGTTTAATATTTTCTCCTATTTCCAATGTTATTGGCACAGTCATATTGCGTATAACAGTTGGAAAACAATAAAAGTCATATTGCGTTTAACAGTTGGAAAACAATAAAAAGTAATAAGTTATTGTGCATGCATATTTATCGTGTCGAGATAGAATTTGTGCAGGGAAACAAATGAGGATTTATCGCAAGGACGTCACTTAACTATTTTAAATATTAAGCCATTGGAGATTATCTTAATCTAATAAGACAAGGTACGATGCGATCAACCATATTGTACACCATCAACTACGATCAATATTAAGTGTATCTTCCTTATAAGTTCGACCAAACGAAGATAAAGAAATGTCTGCTTAAAGGATTCAAAGTGCACTTAGGTATAATTAAGATTAACGTCAGTATATAATCTTATAATCTATACCCAAAAGGCAGAGTATTGCAGTGACAGATATATTTATACAGTATACCCTAGTAACATAAAATTAATACATGTACATTTAGGGGGCGGTTACATAATATAAAGTTCTATCAACTATTTCAGTAGCATGTGTAGCTTTCAATCCAAAAGCACATGCAGAGCTGTTTCAATATCAAGGTAGGTAAATCATTGATGAATTTTTTCACTGAAAATAGGCATGTTTTATTCGATTTTAATAGTGTTTTGGTTTTTAAATTTTCTGCTGTTGTAGATTTTTTCCTGGGTTATTCATACAGGAGAAATTTAAACTCCCACGTTCTAAAAAGCTATCATTGTCAGCGAGAAGTCTCTTTGCTATTCAACATTTTCTATTTCCGTTTAACCTACAGTTTAGTTCCAGAGTGATTTTGCTTGACTATGCCAAATGCATTGCTTCCGTATTTATGATTGAGAGAAAACAGATTGTTTTGCAGAAGAATCGTTCAGTTTATCCTGCATTAAATTCGATATACCCTTTGTGGAATAACTTACAACATATTTATTCCTGGTAACCTAATATTTTATAACTTGCTGCCTAGCTCTACCTATGTATTAAGCACTGTTGAAGAAAACACTGAATATTTACGCATAAAATAATATTTTTATATCTTAATTTATGTGATAAAAGTAAGTAGTCATATATATATATATATATATATATATATATATATATATATACTAGCAAAAGTACCCGTTTTTGAGTGGGTTCAAAAATAACCTACAGAAAATGGACTCTGATTTATGAAAGTATGATAGCTTATGAAAACGAAGGGTTGTAAAGAGATAGCTTCGAATCCGGGGGTATCAAAACCAAAGCAAAATATGATGAAAGTAAAAATAAAATAGATAAACCCCATAATTTATTATACCATACCTGGTCATACTGAAACACTTCTCACAATATTCTGTGGATCTATATTAAAAAATCTTGTTAGACCTTGTGATATATTTCCATTCTATGAAGGTCAGGCGCGAACAAACACCCCATAATTTTATTATACCATATTTCTTCAAACTGAAACATAATTATCAAAGTATACTTACGCAGATAGATATGAAAAGTCTTTATTAAAGTTTGTGCCTATTTCCATTCTATGGAGGCCAGGCGCGAACACAGACCCCACAATTTTATTATACTATCCCTATTTAAGTTAAAACATACTTATCAAAGTATTATTATGTACATCTATATCAAAAACACTTGTAAACGTTTTTTTTTTAATTTTTAAATTTCTTTATTTCCATACTTTGTGGACCAGGCGCCTACGCAGACCCCACAATTTTAATGAATCATCATTATGCCAGATCAAACATACCCATTCCTGTGTCTCGACACATCTTCTATCATTATATGAGATCAGTTTTCTATAATAGTCAACCATATAAGAGCCTATTCGTGACCAAACACACACACAAACGTTCGGCTTTATATATATATATATATATATATATATATATATATATATATATATATATATATATATATATATAGCTTAGGAACAATTATTACCTTATGGAAAAACAGTAGATCTTGGCAAACGTAGACACCACATATAAATCCATTATGCTTAGGCATAATATTATTCACTATCTTATATTGGTTTTACGCATATTTGAAGTCGCATGCATCCGTTATAATAAAATCGTATATTAATTCCTAATAGCGTCACAATCCAAACTACGTCAGTTACCGATATTAGTATATATTTCTCCCTAATTATTTCTTCCTTACATTTTCCCAATTATAACCGAATACTTATCTGGATTTGTCAAAGGTTTTACTGCATCGCTGTCTGCGTTAACGTTTTAAATTGATTATACATTAGTTTTTCGTTTTCATTTCCTATGAATAATGAACGCTCCCTAGACAGTTTCCGGCCAATCTTGTTGGCTGTACGCTGGCGTTTTTCGGAATAAGTTAATATTGATTGGCGGTATTTTAAGAACGGTTAAATACTAAACAAGATGGCGTCGATCACACAGCAATACTACACCGATTATCTAAATATCTTTCTTCTACTCCGTCTAAATCATTTTTTGAGAACTCTTCGTCTTTATCGTTATATTCTTCTACTACTCTGATTAGGTCATTTTTCACTTCCCGTACTTAAAGAGAGACGTTGTATTTTTATTGACCGGCAGACCTGTTGATTTCTATCGTTTTGGGGTTTTATTTTTCTGTCATTTATTTTTTATTGTCATTCTTCTCCTCACTCTACTCTTTATTCTACTGTAAACTTATACAAAAATTCTTGCTGAATGTTTAAGGGGCAGGCTATTTATTGATTAAAGGGTTTATTGCAAATATGCCCTTCGATTCGACAGTTTAAATGCTTCAAAATTCATGTCATTTTTTTCGTCTTCGATGTTATATTCTTCGGCTACCTAGATTAATGCATTCTCCGCCGCTTGTATGTAAACAAATACATTGCTTAAGTGAAGGGCATACCTGTGACTTTATTTTCTTTTTCTGACATTTCTTTCTTTATTCTTCTCTATTTATTATTCTTTTCCTGTTTCTGCTTCTTCTTTTTCTCATTGTAAAACTTATAGACAATGTCTTATGGAATGTTCAAGTGACACGTTATGGATTGAATACACTGTTTTTGCAGGTATAAATTCCGATTCGACAGTGTAAATGCTTCAAAAGTCATTTTGAATTTTTCGAAACGTACATGGATAATGTACTGTATGCAAGGTTTTCAGATTGTCGAAAGTTATTACGCAGATTTTCACCTTCATTAACGGAATGTACTTGTGCGTATTTAAAAATGTTTTTTAAAAACAAATAGAAATAATAGTTTGTTTCAGAGAACATATACTTTTACAAATTTTACATAAATAAACATGTCAGATCGCATTCAGATTCCTACGATTTTACACGTGCTTACTTATGCAGAATACAGACCGTAATGAAATACTAACGTTATTATTTACTGTCCCATCTTAATATGGGACGCGCCTAACAATTATCTTAACAATACCGACCGTATACAGCATAATTTTATTTGAACATAAGATGAGAAATATGCCATGTTCCGCATCGTGCATACTTACAAAACAGATATTTCGACATAAGCTCTACGTCAACGAAATTAATAGTACTTCGGCCATGGCTGTCATTCACCAACACTTAACGACTGACAAATTGTTTTAAGGCAGCCACAAATAACCACGTCAATACAAAAATAACTAATAATTTCTCCCAAATATCACAAACAAACAATAATCACATAAAAAGATCACTGTCCCCATTTAGCGCAAATAAAAGTTTTAACCGACACTGGATGACAGTGCCCGCCAATGGTTGACTGTATTTGCCATTTGATGACAGTACTCGCTACTGGATGACAGATCGATACTAATTGCCATGAATCGCTTTATAATAACACTTATCCCCAGTAACCACCAGCACCAACAATGAATTCGGCTAGCTTCCATTGCCAGACAATGCAAAACATTGTAAGCTAATTGCAGGCATTTTAGAATCGGCCACCAGTGTCCGCAATTTTCTTAAGCAGAGAATGGTTTCCACTAGCTACCGCCGTGATCTATCTATGTTCTGTGTTAATATTTTAGCGGTTTATCTATACTCAGTAATTTCTACTCAGATACGATAATGTACTAGATAATCAAAGGTTTTTTCGTTTTCGGGAGATGCACGGTAGCTGTTCTGGCTTCGTGTCATATTCCCACCTTGCAACGCTGGTACACGTGTCCTGCAAGCTTATATATATATATATATATATATATATATGTATATATATATATATATATATATATATATATATATATTCGATTTCCCTGGCTAGGTTGCCTCTCTTTTATCTATTTTTACCTCTAAGCACCTTTATTTCTATATATTTTTATATCCTAACCTCACAAAATAGTTCATAAGAGCAAGTTTTAATTGCATTATTATTATAAGTAGTAGTAGTCGTACTAGTAGTAGTAGTAGTAGCAGCAATAATATGCATTTATTTATATATTTACTTATTACATATATGTCAAAACTTGAGGTCTCAAGATGAGAGCCATTCATTTCAATTGATGCCAGATGAGGATCAGAACGTTAATGATGTAAATAATATTAAAATAGTAACTATCCCTTACATTTTGTTATTGGAGAAATGGTATTTCGCTCGAAAATCATGACTTGAAAAACTGTATCATTTGGAAATTTCCGAAACAGTCTACATTGTAAACGGTTAGTTTTATCTGTTTCCTATGTAACAATTTAAGTTAAGGTTTCTTGCTTTATTTTGCTTGGTATTTCTTTCACTTTTATATAACGACATTCTGTTTTGAAATTGTGAATTCTTATGGCGGCAAGTAGGCCTATGCAAACTGCAACATGTTAATACTTGTATTCATATAAATTTAAACTATATTTTAAAATTTTTATATTATTATTAGATATCCTCCTTTTAAAAAATTCACAGATTCTTTAGAACACACACACACATATAAATAGAGCTTATAATAAGCTATAGAAGCTATAACTATAATTACTTCCCCTCAAAGTAACAATATAATAAATTTTAAAAATGAACTGATCTCTTTCTGTAAACATAAGTCCAAATTTAATTATGGCAATTTTGAAATTGCATAGTTATTACTTTTACACTTTCTATAGCTATAAAAAAAATGTTCTTTAACTTTATCGTTTTTCTACATACTTCTTAATACTTTATAATTTAATCATCTTTATATAAATTCTTTATCTCTTCTTTGCATGGCTGGTTATTTATCTGCATTTTCTGTGTTATTCTTTAAACTTTTCTATCTATCTAATATATTAATCTACCCACATTTTCATATCTTGTATGTATATTTACTTATATTTTACTATATGCATCCCCCCCGGAATTTGCAAATACCCGCCATCCTCTTTCCTTAAATAATTTTTATTTCATTTTTTATTTAATATTTCATATTTTATTTTTTATTTTTTTACTTTTTTATTTATTTATTTATTCTTTATTTATAATTTATTTTCTATTTATTTATTAATTAATTTATTTTTTATTTATTTTCCTTTTAGTGTCGTCTAACAACTCTTGCTGACATTTTTAAGTGATGTACATTTCAGTTGACCTATATTATTTTACCCTATATATTTTTTCGTGCCTTTAACATTTCCTGTCTGGGTCATTTTGACTTTTGTTTCCCTTTACTTTATTTTATATTTTATATTTAACTTTATCATGTTTTTTTCTCCTCTTTCTCTTCCATGATCTTTCTTATTTATTTTTATGTCTCCGAAGTCGAGTGAAAAGCATATTTTATTTTTCTTTTATTAATATTATTGGAATCTTTTCTATTTTCCTTGTACACATTTTTGTGAATTATTCCATGGATTTCTGCCTTTGGATTATTATGGACCATCTTCTTCCACTTACAGGATTTCCCTGGATTTTACTTGTACAAATGGAAATTCTTTTAACTTTCTTGAAGTTTTATATTTTGATTTTACCGTCACTGGATTTTTTATCTTCCACCATACTATCCATTCATATGTAATCACCTTTTTCTTCACCATATTCCCTCTGCTTCACTTTTTTGTTTCAAGTAAGATCTTTGACTTACTTCTTGTTTCATCAAATACTTCTGCATGCAAAATCCGATCCCGCATTTTGCTAATTCCTACCCTCTGATGAGAAGGAAAGTATTTCTTCGAAACTCCGCGGATTAAGGACTATCCATTTATCTAGTGTTTCCTTTTCAGATTAAATATGTTTTAACTCATTTCAAAGTGTTTTTTAACATATTTTATTAACTGTTTGCTCATATATATATATATATATATATATATATATATATATATATATATGTATGTGTATATATATATATATATATAAAGATAGAGAGAGAAATAGAGAATAAATGGCAAGAAGTTATATTCCTAAATTCATGATGCTGACTATCTTATAATTTATCCCTTTAATTCAGTTGACTTATACAATTTTTTACAGTATCTGTTTCGTAGCGCAAAATCAATCACTTAATTAATTTATCAATCAGTGAATCTATTATGCCCTTAACTCATCAGAGGAAATAGCAGCAGTCAATTTGTCAAAAGGAATTGAAGTGTGATTTGACATGATTAAAATGCGAAATTTAGAAGAGAGACTGTAAATACCTTTTTATTTTTCCATTCCGTCATATTGAATTTTTATCAAACAAAGTCATTGAACCCAACTATTCGTACCAACAATTTTAATTAACTTATGAATATTCTAACCAAATGTTCTACATAATAATTAGTAAATTTATTAATTAAAATTTTTGTATACATATTATGAAAATAATATCAACAAATTATAAACTATTATACATGTTTGTACATACGAAACTAAACTAAGCTAAAAACAACAAAAAACGATTTTTATTAATTTATGAATCTTCTACCAAAATGGTTTATTTAATAATTAGTAAATTTATTAATTCTAATTTATGAAAATAATATCAACAAATTATAAACTATTATAGCTGTTTGTATATACGAAACTAAACTAAGCTAAAAAAAACAAAAAAAAACGATTGATCATTTTAATTAATTTATGAATATTCTACCAAAATTAATAATTAATAAATTTATCGATTCTAATTTGTGTATAGATACTTATGAAAATAATATCAACAAATTATAAACTATTATACATGTTTGTACATACGAAACTAAACTAAACTAAAAAAAACTTTTTAAAAAATTTAAAAAAGAAAAAAAAACGATTGATCATAAAGATCGGTTATCGTAACTAAGCAATTATTTTGAATTGAAAACTATACATAATTAAATTCTGTTACCTATCATAATCAATATTATTAATCATTACAATTATAATGTTTACAATTCAAAGAACAATACTTACGTTTTTTTTAAGTTTAAATATAATCTGAAAACTCCTTAATATCGTAATTATAAACAATTGTACTTAATAAAGTGAGGCAGAGTTTCCTCTCTTGGAACAAATCCAACGGAACATTAATTTCACCTATATTTATTAATATAACCAATTTATAAGCAATTTTAATACAGTTTTAATGTCTTTCATTAAATTTTATTTAAAAAAAATTAAACCGATTTATATTATAAATTAATACGTTAATATTTACAACATCAGTATTAAAAATAATTTCAATCTATAACCATATGTTATTAAGTTATACTCCATATCTTCTAATGTTGAATTGTAAATTAATTAGTTATTACATTTATTTTAATTTTTATTTACTTATTTATATATTTATCCATATTATTATCAGTATCAGTCCCATCATTATTATTTATATTGAAAGTAATATTTGTAATTTTATATTTCACAAACTTTACTCAGTTCTACATACGACAATCTAGTATTCATATTTTTCGAACTTGTTTCTTATTTAAGTATAATTATTGGTTATCATTGTATATATCCTAATTCTCTAATAAGTATGTTTCAGAGTTTCTTACTTTTGATAACGTTATTTTAATTACAATTAAATAAAGGTATATTCAAGTTAAAACTAATTCTAATTTTAATTCTTGTATATATATATATATATATTTATATATATATATATATATATATATATATATATATATATATATATATAAGAGTAAATTGTTGTTTGCTTGAAACTTTGCTGGTAAAGGAATATATGGAAGTTTTAAAAGCCAAAAACAATGCGGAAACGACCGGAATCATGAGAGTAAAGAAAAGAAATAGACGGGTATGTTGGAGTGGAAAAATGTCTGAATTTTACTACGATAGAAAAAAATCTTAGCTGCGTCGCTAGTTAGAAATAATAATAATAATGATAATGATAATAATAATAATAATAATAATAATAATAATAATAATAATAATAATAATCGTGGGGAGGCTTAGTGCCACTCAAATTCCAGTATGAACCAATCGACACTACCAGCGAGAAATCAATGGTATGAGGCTGTTGCGATGACGCAGATTTATCTGCAAATGCTATCGGAGGAGGTGGAGAGAGCTGGACGTCTGGGGTGACTTGTTGTCACTCAACTTCCAGAGAACACCACAGGTTCCAAACCGATCGTTTGTTTACTTGTGTGAAAGCTCCATGTGAGCCAATAATAATATAATAATAACAATAATAATAATAATAATAATAATAATAATAATAATAATAATAATAAATTAAACAAGATTATAAAATATATATATAGTCAATAAAAGTTTTTAACAAAAAAATAACTAAATAAAATAAAATTACACCCAGCTACCTACAGTTTTACTAGTCACATCTTACTGCGGTCCTGACCTCTATCACCAAACAAGGCACATCGCCATCTTGAATATACTTTTATTTTATTTTTTGAAAATTGGAGGTGGTTTTCTCCCGAAATTAATCAAAGTTCCATACCACCAACGGACTTTATATAAACTGGATATAACAACAACTTGGTTGCAAAATAATTATACAACGAGGTGAGGAATGATAGATGAATAAACAGTTAGACATTTATTTACCCAAACATACCCGTCTATTTGTTTGTTTGTTTTTCTTTTCTTTACTCTCATGATTCTGGTCGTTTCCGCATTGTTTTTGGCTTTTTAAACTTCCATATATACATATATATATATATATATATATATATATATATATATATATATATAGATAGATATATATAGAGATATATAGATATATATATTAATTGGTAGCAAGCCATTATTCAAGTACGTCTGATTGAACACGACAGAGTTATTCTTTTTCCCGAATGTTCTGGATATCTTTTCCATTGGCCGAGCGGTTTTTTTTTATTGAAATAAAAAAAAACTCTGATATATGTATAAAATGACGCTCAAAATTTGTAGTTCAGCCGTATACTTCTCAAGAGCTGTCTATCGCTTGATGACAATCGGATGCACCCATAGAAAGCGTTTGAGAAGAATATGGCTGAACAACAATTTTTGGATGCTATTTTATACAACATACTAGCTGAAATAAAAAAGATCACTCGGCGAATGGAAAAGATATTTAGAAAAATCGGGAAAAAGAGTAACTGTCGTGTTTAATCAGATGTGCTTGAATGTATATATATATATATATATATATATATATATATATATATATATATATATATATATATATATAGAGAGAGAGAGAGAGAGAGAGAAAATAAAAAGGAACAAACCGTATTATATGTTCATCAACGTTTCGTCTTGATTTCGAGACTTCCTCTGGATGAATAAATAGTCTCGAAATAAAGACGAAACGTTGATGAACATATAATACGGTTTGTTCCTTTTTATTTTCTCTATTTTGTCGGAATACTATTTCCATTATTTTCATCATATATATATATATATATATATATGATTGTGTGTGTGTTTCTAGAAAAGTCACTCTTTCTATATGCATCTATTCTAAAGAATGGAGTAGAATAACGGCGACTTTTTATAGCTTGGCTAAAATCCCCCCTTATGGCATTCTTCAATTTTGCGACAAAACATTATTATTAAACTTGACGTATGCGACGGATCTTGGGGAAAATCAACCGGAATTTCCTGTCAGCCGATTTTGTTCGATAGAAATTACCTGTTGCCCTTATGGGATTGGAAAGAAAACAAACTTAATATGTTGGTAGGGGACAATATTATTAGATATTATTTATTACATCCTTTGCAGAGATTCAGAAACTGATAGCTAAATATCTTGAAATCTTGCCATGTAGACACTGTCGTGGCATTATTGATATGCAATCAATAGCAAGGGGACGGTAAACATCAACTTTTGAACGAACTTTCTCTCGTGGGGATTGTATGATTGAATTAAGGTGTACAGAAACATATCAACGCGTGACGCGTAATCTAATCCTGGTATTTATTCTAATCATAAATATAATTTACTCTGAGAAATGGAGTAAATGTTTTTTGTTTTTTTTTATCTTTATTCATTTCTGCTACTGAATTGAAAAGGAAATGAAAAACCATGTAGAATCTCTAATAGATATTATGGTTTGAAAAAAAAAGCAAATAACATATATAATTATGCGGAAAATGGTGTCTTCTGCTATGAATCTTTGCGTACTAGCTGATTCGACTAGATAATCTGAATTCTTTTATATATCTTAGATCTACATTCACGCCGACTGGACAGTGGCTGAGATTGGGCTGCGGAAAAAAGCAGCGCAATCGACTTGTTTCGTCCCAACAAGACTCTCTGGTCCTAAGGGGATGAAGGGACTCATCTATCAGGCAATGGTAAGAACCATCCTTCTCTATGGTAGTAAAACATGGCATATGAAAGAAGCGGATTTGCTTAAACCCTATCAGAACGACTTTCTTTGCAGAATTCTGCGCTGCCGCCGCAGAGATTGTGTTTCGGTTTCCACTCTCCGCCAAAGACTAAACCTAAGTCATTTACCGTCCATCCTTTTTCAACGGCGTTTCCGGTGGTTTGGGTATGCAAATAGTCGACCAGAAAGAGCAATCATTTGCAAGGTTCTCTACGCCTGATACCTGCCTGGCTCGCACAAACGTGTCTGTGAAAAGCTAAAGGCCTGAGCGACAACTATTAAGGACGAACTGGCGATAGTATCGGTCCCAAAAGTAGTTGATCTCCGTGTAACAGAGCTACTGGCGCTGGGAGCAATAGCAGCGTATAACATATGCAAATGACCAAGCCGGATGCGCGATGTGACGTCACAGCAGAATCAATAAAAAAGACGTGGCGAAGACAGAAACAAGGAGCATTGGGTAGTTGGAGGAGTTGTTCGTGGCGTGACTACTGTTCGGAAAAGTGCGTGTTCGAATGACATGTGTGACGTCACAGCAGGGATGGAAGGTTTCACGCGGTCGGAGAAAGAGAAATGTACGGTATAAATATTTTTAAAAGTGCGATATCTTTTGTTTCACTCGCTTCCCCGGGAAACCTTGCGTTGTCAGTGACTATTAATATCCAACATGTAGAGGATCGTATATATTCGAATATGGTAAAACAGCATACTTAGATACTGAAGTATCATGTTATATTGTGGTTTGACGTTTCGAGTATGGAATTACGAAAAAGACAAATACTCCTCACAATCAATTTAGTATATATAAAACAATGTTTTTTTACATAGGAATCACTACTTATGAAGGTCTAGAGGTCACTCGATGATAATGGTTAAAGACTATACAGTAGACAATCGGACAATGTCATAAGAATCGTTAGTAGTGTAAATTTGGTAAATTGGATTACTTGAAGAGAACGGCTCATAAAGCACTTGCTTACGTTTGACTTGAAGACAACCATATTGTAGTCAGCTGGAAAGCAGACAAACAGTAGACAGTTCCACAGGTGTACAGTTCTAAGAAAGGAGCTTTGTTCATAGAAATTTCCGTTTAGGTTTAGGCACGGAAATTATTGATACTGTTTTCAGCTAGATGAGAATTTCTCGTGAGATTTGGCGAGGAGGGGAGCTATGGATTAGAGCTCAGACGAGCACTTGCCATGAAAATAAGACATGCTCACAACATCTGTTTTGTGAGAAAGGGGTATCAGGGAAGAGAAAATGGCATCCCCTACTAAACTACGAATTCTATTTTGAACTCTGTCAAGGCAGGATGAGATTTTCTAGCTTCTCTTGCCCATATGTGACAACAATACTCCATTCTGTGACGTACCTGGCTCTTATTTAGATAGAGAATTGTATCAGCAGTAAGATATCTACTGGATCGATAGAAAGATACCACCATTTTTCTAGCGACCCCAAGACGAGAGCCATTCATTTCAGTTGATGCAATATGAGGATCAAAGCGTTGATGATGGAAAGATAGAAGCTTCTTTCATTGTATATCAACACTTTTCTGGTTAATGCCAATCCAGTAGGTTTGGTAGAAAAGAGTTCATGTTATAAGCTGCGTATATCCTCACATATTTATTCAAGGTGATTTAGTTGTTGTTTTTTTGTTGTTTTTGTTTTAGAGCATATGAACACTTTTCTAGTCATGCAATGTTGTTTGCCGGAAGAAAAGTATGCTTTAAGTTCTATATATGATCAAGTATTTATGCATGGTGTTTAGTTTGGTTGTTTTGTAAAGAGATGTTTGTTGTTTTAGGTTTGCATAACACTATTGGCTTTAGCAAATTGAAAGAAAAAACAATAACATCTAAGATTGATGCAGTCCAGTCAAGAAGCCAATATCTTCATACAGCCTGGCCCGATAAGACCAACGATGGAGCATTTAAAATAAAGAAGAAAAACGTATTATATGCAGAAATAACGACGTGCGATAGGACATTATACCTCATTACAAAATTAGTTTAATGAAAATAAAACAAAGGGTCCGTTTAATTTGACTCATTTATTTTCTAGACGATTATATAACAGCATCTGAATAACATTAAACGAACTTTCCCTTCATTTCCCGCGTGCTCTCTGATTCCAATTCACTACGATAAACAACGTAATTGACTTTTCCTACCGACGTCAAACAATTCTATTTATTTATAGTTTAGCTGCGTTTTTTTTTTTGTTGCTGTTGTTGCTTTTTGTTTTGTTTTTTGTTTTGCTGTTTTTTTGGGGGTTTTTTGGGGGGTTTTTTGTTTATTTTTGTTTTTTGTTTTGTTTTTGTTTTTGTTGTTGTGTTTGTTTTTTGTTGTTGTTGTTTTTTCTTGTTATTTTGTTTTGTTTTTATGTTGTTGTTTTTGTTCTTTTGTGCTTTCTTGTGCTTTGGTTTTTTGTGCTTTTTGTGCTTTCTTGTTGTTTTGTTGTTTTTTTGTTGTTTTTCTTTTGTTTTTTACTCATGTTCACCCCTTACAAAGCATATCGCCACTTGGACGTAAGGGGCTACTATTTTGGGCCAGGTCTAGCAAAGACTAAGAAGATATTTGTTTATGTTAACTTCTGAATATCAGTACAACCAGGGAAGCAGGCAGCAGGAAGAGAATTCCAAAGTCTAGCTGTTCGATGGAAGAAACTATGAGAATAGAAAGCTTTCTGGCAATTAGGAACAACAACAGTGAAGGAGTGGGATCTTATTGCTAAGCGATTTTGTCGGGGATATTTACGTCGAGGGGGGTACTAGTAAAACGAGTTCATCAGAACACATTCCATTAAAATATTTATAAAACAGGCACAGTCATGCAATATTGCGGCGATGAAACAGGGGCTGGAGCTTTGTTGACAAATGGGACCGATTAGATTGACAACTCTTTTTTTCTTTATCTAAGAGGAAGAGGCGAGTGGTAGATGCATCAGCCCAGATGTGGCAACAATACTGCATGCATGGGCGAATGGTGGCCTTGTAAAAGTACAGGATTATATTTTTAGTAATTCTATACTAAATTACTTATATAACAAATGGAAACAAAGTGTAGTAAATTCTATCACGCATGGTCTCTAACTAATATATTTTATTTCAGAGTAAGGAAATCAATGACTGTAAAGCATTCGTCATTTATATAAGAATGCATTTCACCTTTCAAAATTAATAGCTAATTGTGGCTTGTCAGTCAATGTGGTGAACCGTTATGCATGCTGTTAAGAATAATGAAATGTAATTTGATTGGAAGGGAATTATTTTCACAAGTATTTCATATTGCAATTGGATATTACTCTGCATTCATTGATACTAAAAAAAAACAGAAAAAATAACTGGAGGTCTTACTAAATTACTAAATAGATAACAGACAACTCCTGTTTAATCATAACTTTTTTCAATTTTTCCTAGATTATTGTGTCAAAATCAAAAATAAATAATTTAAGTTCAATAGGTGTCAGGAACGTTTAGGTTCCGCGTCATCTCATCGTAAGTTAAGAGATAAATAAGCGAGCAGGTCCGAAATGTTGGAGTACAGAAAGTTTAATAGTAAACAGTAAGGCGCCTGTTTTGTGAAGGGGGGCATTAGCAAGTTCGAATTTAAATCACGGTTAAGAATATTATAATGGCAGACATTTTAGAATAGTCTTACTTGTTTTGAATACAATATTGGGAAGCATAGATTTTTATCTTCGAGTACATTTTACTAAAAATAAAAATTTCGAAATGTGTTATTGATGCATTACTAAGATATTCTTAAATCAAAGTGGGTACAGTTATATCTTTATTGATATTGCACTAGAATTTATACGACGCCTGGTGAAGTGACGGGGTAGGGTAATTATCGTAAAAGCAAGGGAACTAGCAGCTTCCAGATTACTTCTAAGATCACACTCTCCTAATAAACATTTGGGGATGACATTGATATATTATAACGATTTTATAGATATCGAAGAGGTTTTTACTTTGAGGTTTCTTATAATAAATTGTATGTCTAATTTATTATTATTATTATTATTATTATTATTATTATTATTATTATTATTATCATTATTATTATTATTATTATTATTATTATCATTATTATTATTATCATTATCATTATTATCATTATTATCATTATTATTATTATTATTATTATTATTATTATCATTATTATTATTATTATTATTATCATTATTATTATTATTATTATTATTATCATTATTATTATTATTATTATTATCATTATTATTATCATTATTATTATTATCATTATTATTATTATCATTATTATTATTATTATTATCATTATTATTATCATTATTATTATTATTATTATTATCATTATTATTATTATTATTATCATTATTATTATCATTATTATTATTATTATTATTATTATTATTATCATTATTATTATTATTATTATTATTATTATTATTATTATTGGCTCACTTGGAGCTTTCACTCGTCAGCAAACGATCTGATTGGAGACCTGTGATGTTCTCTGGAAGCTGAGTGGCAATAAGTCTCCCCATACGTCCAGCTCTCTCCTCTTCCTTCGATAGCATTTGCAAATAAATTTGCATCATCGCAACAGCCTCTTACCATTGATTTCTCGCCGGCAGTGGCCATTGGTTTATACTGGAATTTGGGTATATGTATCTCTTTTTCTGATTTAAAGTTTGGTTCCATATTATTGTATATATTATTATATTTTGCGATGTGATTATTGATGTTATTATTAGAAGTAACATTTTTTTCAATGTTTTAAACATTGCTTTTCTGTTGATCAATAATACAATCAAGGAATTTGTTATTGTTAGAATTTTTCTCTATTTTTTATTCAAGTATTTTTTCTTTTGTGGAAGAAAGTAATTTTGAACGGTTTAGTAGGTTTTTGACAATTACTATTGTGTGAAGGTGCGAGTATTCACTCTTAGAGTTAAAATTACAAGATCTTAAGCTGGCGATTTTTTTTTAAATTAGAGATGATGAAGTTGATAGTTTACTTGAGTTAACGATAATTTAATAATGTGTGGTGTTTAAGGTGGTAGTTATTACAATGACCTTCATTTTCTTCATTCGGAAATGTATATGTACCTTCAAATATATATATTTAATATTTATTTTTAATTATATTTGGAATTCATCTTTACCGATTTAATTTCCTAGCTTAACCTTTTATTTTATTTTAATTAATTTTTCTGTTTTATTAATTATTGATTATACTAATTCTTTGTAAAACATAACATCATTTTCTGTATTATTATTGAATTCTATTGAATGAATCTAGGTTGTCTATTTTCTGTCGCCAGTCGTATTATTATTTATTTATCTGTTCTTTTAATTCTTTTGTTTTAAAATGGAACAAAATACATGTCATGGGTTCCAAATATGCGAATTTGTTTGGTTTTTTTTTAATATTTTCCTAACTCTTCTGGTTGAAGTTTATATTGATTTTGGAAAGTCGATACGATAGAGCTTTTGATGTGCACAACAGTTTTTCTAAAGCATAACATGTTAGTTTTAAGAGAAAAATAAATGGAATTAGCATGCGATAGCTTAAAAGAAAAACAGAGATACATATTGTACAAACGTGTGAACTAAATATTCGGTTATTTTTTTTATCTTTACTGTAAAAGAGAAATTAGCATGCTTTTTTATGTGGGTTGCAGTCTTATTTGGAAACCGGATATAGTTTACTCAGAAGACAAGCGTTCGACAAAGAAAAATTGCACATTCCTTAATCTAATTTATGTTCATGAATCAGTAATTAGATTTTAAAATTATCGAATGTGACGTGGTTTATGTACACGAGAGTACGAATATGCTCGGTCATTTCATATCGATGACGACCATGTGTCTATGAACACACAGGGATCAAACGAATGAGATAGTCATTATATTATGGTCTCTGACCTCAATGCACCAATAAATATAAGGCGTGACTCTTTTTTTGCTTAAAGACACTAAGTCATCGACTAATTAGTTTTATTCCTTTATTACTGACTGTGTTGTTACTATAGTAAACAGAAACCAATATTGAATATTTATTAACGTAAAACCTCGAAAGTAAATTAATCCTTACCACTTAAAGCATTACAGAGAACGCAAGAATCGTATGCCTAATTTGATAAGGCCAACATGTCTTTACTTCTATAGAGTATGGCCAAAGGTTTTCTTCGGAAACTTGTTTGATATCTTCAAGCCCAACACAAACAAATTCCTGATGAACCGCCCCCCTAAGTAATGATACCTTACCAATTCTCCAATACTATTGCTACACTATCCCTTTGATTACTGTACACAATAACCCTTATCCCTGAGTGGCCATTGGCCTTTATAAGTGGTGAACTCTATGTAAAAAAAAAATATCCGGCCAGCTCTTTATTTACATCTCGTTCCCTCATATCTAATTGATCACTTCTGTGCATGTCTATTTGGTCTTACAACCCACAACTTTAATTGGTCTACATATAATAACCCATGAGCTCTCATTCAGGCCATCTATACTTCTTCAAAATTCTTCATGAAATTTATTTGCACCGCAAATGTAATATTTTCTCAACAAGCTCAATAGCGCAATCTTGGTTTTCTTCATCAAATCTGTTTTATCTTATATCTCCGTTGTTTCACACTTATTACACCCATGTATGTGATATTCAAGTAATTTCACGGTATTTCTTCTATATTCAATGCTTATAGTTACCATGTAAATGTATTGTATCCGGTTTATCTTGCACACACTTAATTTTCTTCTTATCAGAAGCTCTCGAAAACTGCATTCACGTCAAAAGAGTTCATGTTTTTATTTATTTTTATTTATGCCTGGTCGCGAAAATATTGCATAATATGCTAACTGCGTCTCTGTAAAGAGAGAATAATCCTTCAAGGGGTTGTAAGTAATGTGTCTAACGTCGGCACGGAAGTAGTTGAGAAATTCATCAGTTAAATGGTAACATAATTTGCAACTGCCCACTTTGTACATTACTTAAACTAGACAGAACGAAACATAATTTACAATACTTTATATTGGACCTCATTTCGGCTAAATGGAGAAAAACATTTTGCATCATTTCACTTTGGACCTTACTTGTGCTAGACGAGAATTGACGATAATGTCACATATAAACTCGACCCTTATTTAGTCTAGACGAAAAGAAACATAAGTTCTCAACACTCGACATTGGCGCTTACTTGAGCTTGTTGGTAAGTAACATAATTTGCAACAATATACTTTGATCATTACGTAAACAAGACGGAAGTAAAATCATTCGATATAATCGACTTTGGCCTTTACTTGGACTAGGCGGAAAGTAAATTAATTTGAAACAGTCCACTTTGAGCTTAACTTAGGCTAGAGGTACAGTGATGCAATTTGCAGCATTTCACTTTAGTCTTTACTAAATATAAGGAAAGAAATATAATTTGCAACACTCCACTTTGGGTCGCACTTCTGCTGAGCAGAGAGTAACATAATTTGCCACATTCTAACTTTGACATTATTTGGCTAGTCTGAAAGTAACAAAATTTTTAACATTACACTTTATCTCATTCTTGGACGAGACGGAAAGTAAAGAATTTGCAATAGTGCATTTTTGCCTTTACTTATGGTAAGCGAAAGGCAAAATAATTTGCAATACTCTACTGTAGGTCTTACTTAGGCTAAATGGAAAGAAACATAATTTGCAAGACTCCATTTGGGCTTTACTTGTGCTAGGCGGGAAGCTCGCGTAGCCCTTACTTTGGTTAGACGAAAAAAAAACATCCTCCAACATCCCATATTGACGCTCAGTTAAACTAGACGTAATTTGCAACATCATACTTTTGTCCTTACTTGAACTAGACGGGAAGAACTCCAATCTGTAGTAGAATGAGGTCAAAAATGGATGGTCACATTCAATGCTGGCAAGACTAATCTTGTTTCCTTCAATAACTACAAGAAACCTTTTCTACCACCGATAGCAATGGCTAAGAATACACTGCATGAAAGTACTTCTTTTAAACTTCTCGGCCTAACGTTTACAGGGAACATGAACTGGAATATATACATTGAGAGCATTGCCAAGACTGCTGCAAAGAAGGTGGGCTCTCTCTACCGAACAAGAAAATTACTTACGCCTGAAAGTATAGTGTACCTCTATAAGGCCACCAATCGCCCATGTATGGAGTATTGCTGTCACATTTGGGCTGGTGTATCTGCTACTTGTCTCTTACTCCTGGACAGGGTTCAAAGAGACTCGCCAACCTGATAGGTCCTGAACTGTCATCTAAGTTTCAGCCTCTGTCCCATCGACGAAATGTTGCATCCCTCTGTCTGTTCTACAAATACTTTAATGGTGGCTGCTTTGACGAACTGCAAGCACTTGACCCTCATCGACGTGACTACCCCCGACAAACACGACAAGGAACTAAGTCCCACCCCTTTACAGTAAAGATCCCTAGGTGTAAGAAAGCCGTTTACTCCAATAGTTTCTTCCCCAAAACTGCAAGTCTTTAGAACTCCCTTCCGGGATACTGCTTTCACAACTGTACTGATATGCAGAAGTTCAAGTGTAATGTGAACAAACATCTTTCTACTCATCTCTCTTCATAATGCCCCCTCAAATTGTCCCCGATAGTAGCCCCCTATTTCAAAGTGGCACTTGCCTTGTTTGGTGTGAAGACTGAATAAGAAAAAAATAAAAAAGTAAAACCATTTGCAACGGTCCATTTTGGCTCTTACTTAAAATAGACGGAAAATAACAAAGTTTGAAACCATCCACTTTGGCCCTTACTTGGACGGTGTGTAACATAATTCGCAACTCTCCACTTCGGAACTTACTTGCATAAGACAGGAAGTAAAATAATTTTCAACAATACACTTCAGACTTAATTTAGACAGAATATAACATAATTTGCAACACTCAACATTGGTCTTTACTTGTTAGACGGAAAGAAACAATTTTCAACACTTGGAGCTTACGTCTGTTAGTCAGAAAGTAACATAATTACTAACACACAACAATTTGACATTTACTTTAGCGAGAAAGGAAGAAATATTATTTGCAATCGTCAAACTTTCAAACTATGTTATTTTCCGTAATTTTCAAGTAAGAGCCACTGTTGCAAATGATTTCACTTCCCGTCTAGTTCAAGTAAGGGCAAAAGTTTTCTTTTTACTTGGACTACACCGAAGTAATAAAATTTGAAGCAAACCACTTTGTCCCTTACATGTGTTCGTAGAAAAGTAATATAATTTGCAAAAATCCACTGTGGCACATTCTTGGACTAGACTGGAAGTAAAATAAGTTACAACACGCCTATTTATTGTCTTGTGCTTTGTATTAAATTTAGAGCTATATCTCCAGGTTATAATAAGCCTGTTTTTTTTGTTTTTTTTGTTGTTGTTGTTGTTGTTGTTGTTGTTTAAGAAAACATGATTATAATAAGCCTGTTTGTTTGTTTTTTTTTATTTCTTATTTTATTTTTTTTTTGTTGCTGTTGTTTAAGAAAACATGATTGGCTGAAATTTCTTTATCTCCTCTTGAAGGGTGAAATGTACAATATTTTCTTGTAAAAATTATTCATTTTTATCTATAAAAGCGAAAAGCTATTTTAGTACCTGATTTTTTTTCGATTTGGGATACTTATTGGATAAATTTCTGTACAAAAGAAGACGGTCAGATATATACTTGTACGTCTATTTGCAAAAGATAGGCTCGGTCGTTTCGGAACCTATAAGGAAGGAACCGAAACACAAATTGATTTTTATATAATAGTAGAAATAAAGATAGAGATCTATTTGGGATACTTTTGCAATTACCTCACGAAACCATCACGAGGCTGTCTCGTACCCGACTAGCAGCTCATGCAAGCCACCAGAATTAAATACGATTAATGGTTTCTTAGTAAACATAAGTTTCAAAGCTTTTAAATACAATATTTATATATTTAATGGTTTCTATGAGCTTTATTATCTGAAATAACAAGCATTTCATTGGCTACAATGGTTATATTCGTTGAATTATTTAACTGAGGATGTATGTTTGAAGAAAATCCAGAGTTTTTCACCGATTTAATTATCTGAGCTTTCTCATGAATTTATCTAAGTAAGTTACTATCATATTCTAAAAACATTGGCTATGAAACTTATTGGAAACGACAAGACATGTTTTTTTTCCGAAGACTTCGAAAGTGTGACGAGAATTTATGTAATTATAAACCTTATTATACTTACTCCAAATGATACAGGTTTTATTTTTTTTAAAGTTTTTTATTCAATCAGATATCTTTTTAAATAAGTTGTCGAATATATGAGGTTGTCGGTTAGTCTCAGTTCAGATTGAAATACGATATTTTTCACTGAATTAAGTTAATGTTTTTAAAACTGTTTAATTTAAGGAAAGTAGAGGAACTTTTATACTCTGACTTCATACATTAAGAAAATTTAGCACCCTCTCAAATCTCTTTTCTCCTAGGTGACGTGGCACCATTAGAGGAGCACCTATCTGAAAGTTTTTTTTTAAATAGTAGTTATACACTTATAAATTATAAAATAGTAGTTATACACTTATGAATTACAAAATAGTAGTTATACACTTATGAATTATAATAGTTTGTTTCTTAACTTCTAAGTAGATAAAGAATTGTGGGTGCGTTTTTCACAAACTCTCCAACTTAACTATGAAAACTCAAACAAATAAATCAAGAGAAAACTCATAACCACAACTTCTAACGTAAGCTTCAGATACAAGGTATTCTTTCTCTAACATCTCCTAAGGTTGAAATCTAATTACGGGAGATTAAATCTTACTTGTTATTGTGCGAAATTGGCATGCATTCCACTGCCTCTTTAGCCAATTTTATCATGAAAATCTATTCTAACTTCATATCCAATCCCATTATCAATATCGCCATGATAATGGAATATGTGCCTAGATTAAGGATACGTTTCTCTGGAGCAGGGGCATCTGCAAAGAACATCTTAAACATGCCTGCGTGTGCTTTAGGGGACCGCTTACTCACAGCATAGCATTTACATTTTCCGTCTACCATCCCTACATTGATGGAGTTGCTATTATTGTGAGTATCACGAAGCAAATTGATCATACCTTTACGTCTGTGGAGATTTTAATGTGCACAATGTTAAAACGGCTAATCCGCTCGGTTATGGCCTAATACAACAGCATGCCCTGAACTGTGGCCATCATATGTTCTGTATCTGCTGAGATGTTATGATACCTTTATTGCCTTTATCAAGATAATAAAGAGATAATACAACAGTAAATATTCCTCCCATCAAACAGTGTATCGATACTCGATGGCTAACTGAAACAGTTTCTGAACGTTCCTGTCAAAAACACCAGTACGCTCTGTTAAAATAATGCGTTCGTAATAGCATCTAACTTAACTGATTGGTAAACCGTCGGCATAGACAACTACATAACCTGCAAGAAATCCCAACAGAAACTAAACAACCTAATATGGTACAACGCTGAATGTGCTGGCGCCATTGTACATAGAAACCACTACCTCAATTAATAAAGCCTTAATAGATGTTATGGACAGTTGCATTCATAACTGCCAGCAATCACTGCAAAAATATTATACAAAACGCTCATGTTATCAAGTCAAAAATAAACGCACAGAGATTTGGTTTCCATGAGTTTTGACGAACAAAAGACACGCCCTTGAACTGATGCGAACCATCTATCCCGACTATCATCCTGTGGTTTCGGCATATCATGACAAAGGGAAAGTCTATGGCAAGACTTTCGCAGCAAACTTAACACTGTACGATCAAGACCACCTACCTCTCCAGTTTCCTCCCAAGACCAACAATAATCATTGCGAAACCGACATATCTCCTCGTGATGTCTTCACACTAATCAACAATCTTGATCCCAGAAACGCAACTGGTCCTGACAATATTCCAGTTACAGCACTCAAAAATCTGCAATCGGAACTAGCATTCATGCTGGCAAGGCTGTTCAATCAATGCCTAAAAACTGAAAGCTCTCTACCGCCTTAGAAGACGCCATTAGTTTGTACAGTATTTATAGATATAAAAGATTAATACTTTGTATTTTAGTACTGAACAATTTATTTTCTTTTTGTCATAATTAAGATGTTCGAATATGTGCTAAATTGTCGGAATTTTAGTAAAATCAATTTCTCAATGGCAAATCAGATAGTTTTTGTCCTTAGAAAAAGTACAGCTGACGCATTTATTAATTTCACATAACGTCAGAGAATCTATCGAGAGGGATTTTCCTCGAGAGCAATAGCTCTTAACATATCAAGAGCAGTTGATAAGATTTAGCATCAAATCTATTTCACATTATTTTCCTATGGAATATTTAGAAAATATCTTCTTAACCAGTGAACATTTTCTCTATTATAGGTGCTTACAAGTAATCGTCGACGGGCACAAGTCTGAAGCGTGCCTCAAGGATTTATTCTGAATATAACTGTTTCTGATTTTGATCAATAATCGAGAAAATCATATTCTAACTTCATTTGTCGCCATGTACGTAGACGACACTACGATATATTGCAATACTTCAAAAGGCCAACAGCGACTCATGTCGCTCTGAGTTTCTCTCCTCTTACCTTGAGCACTTTGTAAATGCAGCAAAAAGTGGCTGGTTAATTTTTAACGCATACAAACCAAGATTCAATATTTTCACAATAAACACTCTGCTCCTCACTTTGCCGCTAATTAATGTGAATGGTTCTCGTCTGAAAGAAACTCCCTGCTTTGATAAAGTTATGGGTCTAATCTTTACTCCAGAAGGTCAGACACATAACCACAAATTTGTTGCTAAGGTCGCTGATAAAATGGTTGAGATTTTCTACTGCCACAGAAGATATCTCACTCCGAATACAATCTTCTACATGTATGAGTTGTATACGTCTTAAGATGGAGTACTGTTGCCACATCTATGCAGTAGCTATTCGGCGTACCCTTTCTGGCGTTAACAGAGTATTAAAAAAATGGCTTTGATACCTTATGGGTGATAATATTTCCACATCTTTGCAACCTCTTCGCACAGAAGAGAGGCTGCGAACCTCTCTCTACTCTATCGTTATTTTCATGGTAAGTCCTCATCTGAGTTCTAATTAATGAGCCCCCTTGCAAAACTTGTACAAAAGCAGTCGTTTAACTACAACCATAAGCAACAATTTTTCCAATTCTCTATTTGTATGTTCATCTGAACCGAAATTCTATCAATAAAACTCCTTAACTAGTACTGTCCGCCTGTAAAATCATGTTCCGCTGGCCGGTTTACCGGCTAACTACAACACGGTTGTCTTCAAGTATAATGTAAACTAATTTTTGTTGAGATGCTGTGTTAAATAATCTAATTTTACATAATTCAACCATTAACTACTACGCCGCTACTGTCTCGGTGACCACTGTACACTCATTAATATTCGCTTTTGATTTCTGGAGGTGATCGCTGAAAAAATAGGTTGCGCATCTGAAAATACATAGATCAAACTTTGTAAATACATGCTGGACACATGTATTAATTGATCTTAATGCCCGTCTTCAGTATCATGCCTGTTTGAGCGTGTGAATTCACCAGTAGAACTAAAAAAAAGTCATTTTTGTGCTCATGGATTTTAAGTGTCTGAGGGAGTGGGACTCGTATGACAAGACATTGCAATCATATATATATATATATATATATATATATATATAATTCACTTAAAAAAGATGTAAGTATTTATATATATATATATATATATATATATATATATATATATATATATATATACTTACATCTTTTTTCTAAGTGAATTTTCTTAATACAAAACTATATATAAATATATATATTGATTTTATTTATACAAACATTAATGGCTACATATGTGCATACATGTTTCTGTAATCACCCACGTTGGGGGATTACGTCTTCAGGTCAAGAATTACCGTCGAAAGTGATATTTCCACCAAATACATTTTCCTATTTCGTTTATCAAGTTAGCATGCAACCTGGGTGGGAGTCATAAAAAACGGTAAATGGATGAGTGTGGTCTTTGAAGATAATAAACATCTTTTTCATTTCCCCTTCCCCTTCCAAGCTAACTTTTGGTTTTTATGGCATAAGGTACTTGAGAATTTAATTTTCTTGTCTTGGAGTCTGTAAGTTAAGAACCTTAGCGATGGTCAGCTAAGTACTGACCGGTGCCTTTTAATCTACATCCACCCACACACACATGCAACACACATACAACACACACATACACAAACACCGCCACATCCACACACACATTAATACGTATATCCAATAGCAAATACATGCTGTACGCTTTTTTTTATTCACAACACACATACTGAAACTAGACAATAACTCTGAAACTACGCAGGAATAGAGTTCAAAATACATTAAGGTAAATAAAACAAAACAAAAATAAATAAAATTAAATAAAAATAAATAAAAAATAAAATTAAATTAAAACAAATAAACAAACAAACTATGAATAAATATAAAACACGAAAGTTATCTAAACCTCACATGTACCTATATACATATATCAATATACTTATAAATGCCTATACTTTGCCATACCCGCGCATATATACACACACACACACATTACAGACATACAGAGACGAATAATAGCGTTTTTCTTTACTTCTGTAGCGTGGTAACCCCTTCGTACATTCAATAGTATGCTACCACACTCCAGACGGGTATATATATATATATATATATATATATATATATATATATATATATATAAACACACACATACACACATACATATATATACATATATATACATATATACATACACACATATACATACACATATAACATATATATACAACATTCGGACATTCATACATTCTTGTAGTCTATATTGTTACAACAATCATATACAAGGCATCCTATTCTAATAGTTCAGAAATATATATGCATATACATACATCTACATACAATACACACACATATATATATATATATATATATATATATATATATATATATATATATATAATTTGCGTATTTTTAATCGTTTTGAAAGACTTTCTCTTGCTGCTATAGACTTGGCTGACAAGCAAAGTGATGTAGGGGATGCATGCTTAACTATTGTCCGATATGATTTTCTCATTGGAACATTATCAAACTACCTTCTGTATTGTTTAAATACATTGTGAGCAAACGTAGGACACACTTGACCGTAACTTTCATATTGGCATATGTTCTTGAATACACTACCGTCTGATGATATTTTTAGAAATCGTTCCAAAGAAAGAAAAGAAATATAATTCTTGCCATGAGTTTTTTGGTTTGTTTTACATAAAGAGTTTTTTTTTTTAGTTAGTTATGTCCCTATATGTTTTTTTCAGACAGCAAACATTAGGATTGGATCTATCGAGCAACTCTCTTTAATTTACGTGTCTTAGTAAGTAACTAATCCATTTGTATTTTGATTTTCGCCCGTACTTGGAATTAAGCCATCAAACTCCAGAAGAGTGTAATATGCAAATGAATTTTACTAAGTACTTTTTCCACTAAGCCACGTTCGGTAACGTAGTGGATATAGTACTTGATAAAGAAGCGTTTGACAGAAATATTCCAAAGTTTGGTAAGATGCAGCAAATCATGGGGAAGATATTTAATTCGTGCCCACATCACCACTGTGTGACAAGGTCAGAAAGTGGGTCTCTAAGCAAGCTCCCCAAAACGAGGGGCACTTTTGCAATTACAAAAATTGCTTGAGCATCCATGTCGGCATTCCCCTGTCGGTGTGCTTCAGGCAACAAGCAATAAACTTGCCCCACCTGAAAGCGGGGTGGCAAGGCCTGTGAGGGTGGATCTCTTGAGTAATATCCAGGCGGTGTACTTCGGTCCGGCAGGGACTGGGCCAGTTCCCGGTCCTGCACCTGTCGGGCTGAGTGTCAAGAACGCATCCTTCTCCATTAATCGCCGTTAAGAGACCCATCCCATCACGAAAGAGTCATAATGGGGTAAGGTCCCTCACAATTGGGAGATTCTATTCATAAACGCTGCGGCTAAGAACTGACGAATCAAATTAATTCACTTCTGCAATCAACCAATCAGAAACCAAAATTGCTTCATAAAAATTAAACCTTTTTAGCAGTGTTGCATATGTTTTCTTCGTGTCAACACGAGAAGGGTCTTCTGTTTTTTTTTGGTTGCAAAATTATAAAATCTGGAACTAGTACAAAACAGCTGTCTACTGTGAATTCGTAATCTCCAGGACTTATATATAGAATAACTAACCATCGGAAATTCTTCTAAAACTAAATATGGCTTCCAACACAAGACCAAATTAAAAACATAAAGCCTCTACTCGATTGAACAACAAAAGCCTAGTGTGGAAATTCGAGTACTTATGATAAAAGAAAAAATTTACAAAACAATTAAAAAATACAATTATGAACTTTTCATTTGAATCATAATCTGGTTTATAATTTAAAATATTCTTGTCTCATATTGGATCTATTTTATGAAATGCATGCGTTGTCCTTTCCAACTTATTACATTTCATTGTTTACATATAATTTAAAGTTAAGGGAACTTTATCAGATAGTTTAGAATATATATGCAAGATGTATACTGTATCTGTTTGAAATGTACATTAATAATTAAATAATAGTTCACGTGTAAGCAACTTGGCTAAATAAATGAGTCGGCTTTCTTTTCAATAAACCTACCAGAAACAATTAAACGTAAATAGCGTATAATTAAAAGTAATTATTCTTATGTACATTTAAAGCATGCGTTCGAATAAAAATATTAAACGTGTATTTTCAAGTTATATAGTGTAGAAACAGAAATCCAAAATTTCAATAGTTTACTATGAAAATATTTGAAACGTATATATTGGGGTGGAGAGGACTCCCGTAAGCCGGGGTGAAGGCAACCTTTCCAGGAGAAAAAAAATATCTGATTTAAAAACACCAGAAAGCGGGAGACAAGTACCCGCATTAAGCTGGTCTACAGTTTCACTTGTTGCTGGCTATCTTGCTCTTGTTGTTGCTGGATCTCAATATTCTGAAGAGAGACTTAGCTGTAAACAAAGCTAAGACTCTGTAACATCATCTCTGTATAGAGACTCCCTCAGGCATTTGTTTATAAAATGGTCCTGTGGCGATGGAAAAGTTGTAACACGTGGAAGCTTGAAATACTGGACGCATGTATTAATTGATCTTAATGACCGTCTTCAGTAGCATGCCTGTTTGAGCGTGTGAATTCACCAATAGGACTAAAAAAAAAGTCATTTTTCTACTCATGGACTGTAAGTGTCTGAAGGAGTGGGACTCGTCTGAAAAGACATTGCAATCATCATTATATATATATATATATATATATATATATGTATATATAAAATTCACTTAGAAAAAATATGTAAGTAATTATATGTATATATATATACTTACATCTTTTTTCTAAGTGAATTTTCTTAATACAAAACTATATATATATATGTGTATATAATTTGTAAGCAATTCAAACACCACAAGTATATTTATAGCATATTCATAATATTTTATTTGAAATATGGTACGTCTTACACTTGTTTCGTTGAATGGTATATCAGAAAACTCATCAGAGACGCGGTCCTGGATATGACCTTAAACTATATCCAGTGGTGAGGTCCCAGCTTGCGGGCTTTGGGGAGTGTGGAGCCACCCTTTAATTTCCATTGCTCCCAGGTCCACTCTGACTCGGAGTGATAGTACCTATTAGGGTGCCAACTATGGGTTAAATAGAAACCGACTTCAAAACAAAAAATATATTCTATTAAAAATATTTTTCTTCAAAATCTTTGGATTCGGCATTAAATAACCTGAAAAGGGTTGATATGCCGTAAAACAAAAACAACCAACCATCAGAGACGCTCATCAATCCATAAAAATGTTTTTCTCTCTTTTCGAGAAAATCCAAAGATGAAACAAGACACGGAATTATTTTAAAGTCATAAGAGAAAAAATGTTTAAACTTACTAATTCTATGTTATTTATGGATGCTTTCAGAAAGAAAGAATACATTAAAAGTATATATACTAAGCTATATATATATATTATTTGAGGGTAAACATTTACATATGGTCGCTACAAATAGTCATCTGTTTCGGTCAAAGAGACTTCCTCAGGCGACCTAGAACCTCTCGACGCCAAAAAGAAAAATGGGAAAAATTAGAAAGAAATTGAAAAGGAAATATGGAGCTCTTCAAAAAAAGTATAAAAAGATCATAAAAAGTTGTGAGCTCTCTTAAAAGAGGATAAAAAGGGGATAAAAATAAACGGAGATAAAAAAGGGAAAGATCGCATTAGAACCTATTGGAAGATTATTCAAAACTATTTTAATAACAGGATATAAATCTGAAATAATTAAAGTGGGGCATAATTTTACTGGAACTGTAAATTGTATAGGAAAGTGTGTGGGAGGGTGTCTGTTTATACATTGATTTTGAATGTGTCAGGGAAAGATCTTGCACGTGTATTATTTGACATCAAGAGTTACGTGTCGTTATACGTTAAGTTAGGAATGGGGGGATTTACTAATGCAAACATATTCATACCCAGACATAAATCTGTATATATACATGCATACAAAATATACAAATACATACATACGTGTGCAAAACCGACACACACATACACACGTAAATATATTCATATAAGAAAATACAGACACACAAGAATATACAACTATATGTATAGATATCCAAATAATCACAGGTATACATATATACCAATACATACAAATATACACACATACACACATATATACATATATATGCATACAGAAATATACAAATACACATACACACACATATAAATATATATATATATATATATCAGCAAATACATCTATATGTACACCTATATATATACGTATGTATACAATAAATATAGACAGACGGACATCTATAGAAATAACACTACGTACGGCGATAGTATTATATAGACATAAGTATATATTTAATTAAATATTATTAGGATATTAAAAATTTAAATGAATTATATTTAAGATAAAATTTTCGATTAAAGACTATTAAGGAATTATTAAGAAATTACTAAGAGTATTTAATATTTAATTGTAAATATGAAAATATACGCATATTATTAATAATAAGCAGTTATTAGTCTCATCATTATAATGGTATAAAAGGTGTTAAATTCTATCATATTATTATGTGCTATGTAAAGCATTCATTTTAATAGTTATTAATCAAAGTTTATAATATCATTTTTTTATTGAATAGATTGGAGTTGGGTGGTGCAGGTTTTAGACCATGGAATTGAAAATCATATCAGAATAGTAAGAGAATATTAAGAGAGGTACAAATATACAGATGCAAAACAAATAAATACAAACGTAAAGCACGCATACAAAAAATACACATTTATGCATGTAAAGGTATATAATAAAGGGGTAAAAAGGGATTATCAATATCTTTCTTATATTTCCAATTTTTCTTTTTGGCGTCGAGAGATCACCTGGGGAAAGCCTTTTGACTGAAATAGATGGCTATTTGTAGCGACCATATGTAACTGTTTACCCTCAAATAATAAAAAAAATATTTTGCACTTTTTATTGAGCACTATTTAACAACGTCGTTGTCTTCATTAGTACCGACTTTTGAACACCTCAAACCTGAATATATATATATATATATATATATATATATATATATATATATATAATCGACGCCACGGTCTAGATGTGAGAGATAAGTTATGTATCCTTATTGTCAATTCATTATTAAAGTGTATACTAGCATGAGTACCCGGCGTTGCCAAGGTGTGGAGAGATTTTATAGTAAGGGTATTGATCAACGAAGCTCTAAAAGAATGTTTCAAACAAAATAAATTAATCGGCCCCCTAAAAAATGTAAATAGCAACGAGTACAACAAAAAGAAAACAGAGAGATAGAACTAGAATCACAAAATCCTATGGGAGATGGAGATACAAGCGGATAAAGCAATCCAAGCAAAAGATGTGATAATTGATAAGAAAGAAAAGTCCTGCCAAATCGTAGATTTTGTTGTTCCAGCTGACCACAGGATAAATATCAAAGGAAAGGAGAAACTGAACAAATACACAGAGCTGGATGGATTTGCTGAAATGGACGGTTTCACGCCAAGGAGAAACTTTTCGGTGCGGATTTGATCACTTCTCGGACTGTGTGCCTTCCTTTGGATATCTTTGCCTCCTCATGGGTTTGCTACAAAACGATAAACAATCCTAGGAGCATAGACAGTGTCTCTGATAATGTTGTTACACGGCGCGGGACAATTCATCAATTACTATTCTATGGTGAAATTCTACAATGGCACTCATTTCTAGGTTACTGGAACATAAGACTCTAAAAAGTACAGCAACATACATTTCAGATATTAGTAGGGCCAAGAAAAGGTGTCAAATCCTCGCAGCCTTACCGTAGTAGCTTAGTACCTGACAGCTGTTCTGGAACTGAAAAAAGCTTGTGTTGCAATGTCAGTGGATCCTCTTCAACATTTTTTTTCACAAGACGCAGGATTCTTTCAGAAGGTCGAAGGGAGTGGGGAATTGTATAAGGTTTTGTGCACTTTTGTCCTTTCTTCTGAATAAAACAATCACTCTATTTACAGTAGAAAAGTGGTATTGAAAGATTCCCTGCTATTTTGTGTTGACTAAGACCACCATCATCGGGACCTATGATTCAAATATTCTGATAATCGCATGCGCCCTTTGGTTCGTAGCAGGCATCAATGACGTTAGATGGAATTTTAGTGATTTAGTAGGATAGTGCAAACGGAAACGTTTCTATAAAAATTTACCGAAATTTTAACATTTTGTAGCAGCTGTTTTGCATGGAATATTAATATTTCGGTCTTGGAATGTAATTATACTGTTATTCTTATATATATATATATATATATATATATATATATATATATATATATATATATATATATATATATATATATATATACACTTGTGCCCGATATTATTCATACCCCTCCTTGAAAATTGAGTTTATTAGGTGTAACTTTGTAAGAATTTATTGTTTACGTCCATATTGATACATATTCTTAATAAACCTCTTCTGATCATTTTCGTCATTTTAAAATCTCGGGATACTTGTAATAAAAGAAATATACAGCTATTTATAAAATCTGCAATGTTCAAAAATAATCATACCCCCTTATTTTTTCAGTATTAATCGAGTTTCTGACTGTTTGTTTCCTGTTTGATTCTTATTTTGAATGCTTTTATACAACCTTTGATTAATTTCATTTCGTTTTTTGCATTTTTCAGAAATTAAAATGATATCAACTGAAAACCAATAAAAGAATAAAAATTATTAGAATGGGGAAGAAAAAAGAGCTTAGTAATGATCTTAGGACTAAAATTGTGAATTCACATAAGGATGGTTTAGGTTACAAGTCAATTTCCAAGAAATTTGAGGTCCCTACAGCAACAGTACAGAGCATCATCAAAAAATTCCAGAGCCACCACACAACAAACAACTTGATTGGTAGAGGAAGGAAAAGGAAACTGTCTGCTAGAGCCACCAGGGATATTGTAAGCAGTGTTAATGCAAATCCAACCACCACTACTAAGGACATTTTAGAAAATCTGGAGTCTTCTGGCATAAAAATATCAAGGCAAACATTGCAAAGGACTCTGCATGAAAATGGTCTGAAAGGAAGAAGACCAAGAAGGACTCCATTGCACACCGGAAAACACCTTGCAGCACGTCTAAAGTTTGCTAGGACCCATGTGAATTCTTCAGAGTCCGTTTTCTCAAGTATTTTGTGGACTGACGAAACAAAAATTGAATTGTTTGGCCATATGGATGCTTCTTACGTTTGGAGGAAGAAAGGAGAAGCTTACAACCCAAAGAACACCATACCCACGGTGAAACATGGTGGTGGTAGCCTAATGTTTTGGGGCTCCTTTTCGGCTAGTGGTCCAGGTAGTTTGGTCAAGATAGATGGAACCATGAAGAAGGAGCAATATTTGGAGATACTCCAGAAAAACATTAGACAGGATGCGGAGAAGCTCCATTTAGGACCAAACTGGGTCCTTCAACAGGATAATGATCCAAAACATACTGCCAAAATAGTCAAGAAATGGTTTGAGGATAATCAAATTAATATTTTGGAATGGCCTAGCCAGAGTCCCGACCTGAACCCTATCGAAAACCTCTGGCACATATTGAAAACTAAGGTTAAAAAGCGGAAACCTAGAAATTTGAGGGATTTGGAGAACTACTGCATTGAAGAATGGTAAAAAATCAGTGTTAATGCTTGTAAAAACCTTGTTGATAAATATCCAAAACGGTTACAGGCAGTTATTAAGAATAAAGGGCATGCTATTGACTATTAGTAAGAGAGGTATGAATAATTTTGAACTAGTGCCATTATTGTTTTTCTTTGTATACTGTTTCAAACTTGCATAATTTATTTATTTGTTGAGTTTAAATTAAATGCTTATGCTTGATTTATTGTTTGAAATCCCTTTAATATTGTCTACCTTCTGGTTTGAGCAATATTCTTATAGAAATCTAAAAGATCCGAGGGGTATGAATAATATCGGGCACAAGTGTATATATATATATAAAATTTACGGAAATTTCTCGAGAGCTTTTCGGCTATCGTCTCATCAGGAGAAATCGATAGCATGCAAAACAGTATTACTGGCGAAATGAAAGAGCACTACAGAGGAATTTGAATGTGTCAGAAAAAAAGAAAAGAAACGATTTAAAGAAAGATTTAATCTGAAGTTACTGCGTTTAAAAGCGACTACAACTAAAACCTGGAACAACGAGGGAAAAGAAAGAAAAAAACGGGGATAAAACGGGTCAAAGTTCCCAAAAGAGAAACCTAAAAAGCCATTTTCCATCGAGCACATCTAAAGTGCCACTCTACACCATGAGTAAACTTACGTAAGAATGGATCATACAAACCTATCTATACACCTTCATACTAACCTATCTACTAACTACCATACTAACCTATCTATCCACCTTCATATATATATATATATATATATATATATATATATATATACATATATATATATATATATATATAATTTATGTATTATGATGTAAAGTGTCATAAAGAATCCAGTCTAGTGCATCAAACACAAAATCGCGCACATTACACAAATACGAAATATTTTCCTTTTATGGCGCCGTGAAGTAGTTGTTTGTTCCTCATTAAAACACTTGGCATCTGTGAGTTGTGGTTTTAAATACATCTATAATATCGCGCGCCCAACAACGTTTAATGTATTGCAATACACATAACATAACTTATAATGTTTTTTCTCATTAACAAGAATTTATGGCAACATACAACAGATCGAATATTACCTAGCATTTTCTCGTCATTTGTCATGTATGAAGGATGAAACCTAAAAAAGACATTTTCCATCGAGCACATCTAAAGTTATCTTCTAACGTCATTATCCGAATAAAATAGAGAGAACACGGGCAAAAAATACGATAATATCAATGAGAAACACGGAAGCCATTTCCGTTTTTACAGAAAAGGGATTTACGTAAATATAATCGCGTTTATTATTCCATATATAGTATGCATTCCGCAGTCTTTAGTTATATAATAAAAGCACAGAAAATAGCGCCTACGTACGACAGCGTTCTTGCTGTCGCGTGCAGTTGTAGTAGAAGCAGCAGTAATGCTAGAAGTAGAAGTCGTAGATACAGGAAAAGGGGGAGTAATCATTGCAATGTTATCTATTGAATTTCTCAGAGAAGTTAGTTTACATAAAGCATATAAAATGGATTACTGTTATTGATTTCAAATAAAATTTATAAATATCTGCATGAAAATGAAAAAAAAATGAAAACAACATTATATCTTTGAAAATTTGATATTTAAAGTAAAATATTATTCTCAGGTCAGATTAAACAGTGTTTCATGCTTTGTAGAATTTCGGTTATCTTTGCATTCGCATGGCAGTTAGAGCTCAATTATATTACGAAGGGTTACCTTTACCGTTAAATGCTAGTGTCTATACTTCTACTGAAGAGATAAACCCAGAGGTAGGAGGAACAAGGCCAACAGTGGTGTGCTCTCGTGTAATGAATGAATGCGTGAATGCAAGAATGTACATGCAATTCTTAAAGAACAACTAAAATGACCGAAAAATAGGCTGAAATGACTTAAATAAATAAAAAGTAAATGACTTAGAATGACTTTAAGGATGAATTGAATGACCTTAAGAATAACTTGAATGCTTAAAAAATAAGTGGAATCCTTCAAAAACAACTTGAAAGCTCTGGAGAATGACTTGAATGGCTTTGAGCCTGACTGGTTGTAAAGTGCGTGATCATTTTACATTAAATTAATATAGAAAAGTGGTCCCCCAATTAATATCACAAAGTTACAAACATAAGTAGAGCATGTAGTAAGAACAGATACTACACTTTGATCTTGGCCAAAAGGCCAAGAAAAGGGTATTTATTTGTTCCCCTACCGAGCAAATTAGGCACAAGGCTGATTTTAATGTGAAAGTGAAGGGGGAAATGGGGGCCAACTCCCCGGGAAGTAGGGGAGCTGGATAGTGACAATTGGCATGAAGGGTTGGTATTTATTTGCTCTCCCACCATGCAAATTAGGCACAAGGCCGATTTTTAATGTGAGGAGTGAAGGGAGAAATGGGGTCCAACTCCCCGGGGAGTAGGGGAGCTGGATAGTGACAATTGGTATGAAGGGTTGCCCCTACATTGACCAAGGTGTTATATGTAAGGTTGCCCCCACATATGGTCTTTGCTTGCAGTATCTATTTATTTGCTTCCCCACTGAACAAATTAGGCACAAGGCCGTTTTTTTAATGGGGAGAGAGAGGGGGGAGGGAAAAGGGGGACCAGCTCTCGAGAGGTGGGAAATGGGAGCTGGATAGGAACTGTTGGTATGAAGGGTTGCCCCTACATTGACCAAGGTCTGATATGTGGAGTTACCCCCACATATGATCTTTGCTTGCGGTATCTGCCGGAACAGATACTACACTTTGATGTTGGCCCGAATACCAAGAAAAGCTTAAAACCTGAGAACAGCATCTATTAATAACAGACCTTTGATCTTAACCAAAAAGGCCAAGCACAAAAGTGTTATGGACAAACCGACCGACCGACGGAGTGACTTATAGAGTCGCTTGCACGCGACTAAAAACGAGCGCATATTACTCATGGTTTCCAATGAACGCAGCATCAATAATAAAAAATTATTTTGTATGTATAAATAAAAAATACAGCATATAAGACGGTGTTTCGCTGACCTTATATTTACTCTGTTTGAATCCAGCTACACTCTATTTCTGAATTAGTTTGAATTCAAATCACACTATAGTAAACATTACAAAGTTTGGTTAAACCTTGCATATTAGGAAAATTGCTAACTAGTTTTTAACGCGCATATGGAATACGTTATAAACTGTTAATTTGTTTTATACCAGACAAATACAATTAATGAAAGAACTTAGTTAAAATTGTCTATTTCTTGTCTAGACAATGATTCGAACACTAGTTAATTTGAGTTAAAGTTAGTAGAATTCCGAAAACTCAACATTACCTTAAGTCATTTCACAGAAACTTATTCATAAATTGAAAAAACAAATGTGGGAAGTCCTCTTATGTTTTAACGTATTGCTTGATATAATTAAAAAGTTGTGATTGCAGTCTAATTTTTTTAGATAATGGTGGACTATTTGTTTAATTGGGTTCTTCGAAATACTGTTCTCATCTTGAGTGGTTCTTTCTTTGCTTTGTTTTTTTAAAGAGTTTCGGGCGATTTAACCTTCGACTTTCTTCAGGTGTATCTTGTCGAACTCGGGAATCCTTCTGTCAGACTTAGTAATTATTCGGTCGAACTTGGGAATGTGCACGGAATTTCGAACAGAATCCTATGTTAAATACAAGGGAGTAGTAAGCTCCCGTTCAGTTAGTTATTATCAGCGGCGCAGTGGATAAAGTACTTGGTAATTGAGATGTAAAATATTCACTCTTCTGAAGGTTAAAGTTTGGACGACACCTAAAATACAATTGTATATTCCTTGGACTTCTATCCAGTCAGGGATGACATAACGAAAGTATGCTATCCGAGGATTAAGGAAAATTTTCCGTTAACAATTCCGGGCAGATTCCTTATTTTGATAGAAACAGCCTCGAATTCAACTATTTTCTATTTTGGCTAGATACGCCGCCGCATTTATTAAAAGTTATTATATGAGTATAATATAGAACTACTTGATAAGGTAGTATGTTTGATATTTAGTACTTTATATTTCCTGTATCTTCTAGAATTTTGTATGCAAAATATTGTATTGAAATATTAGTATTCTAGGTCATGTAATATTTTTTACATTTTTTGTTCATTTTAAAATACAGCATTTCCATCTATTGTGTTTGTATTTATTATGGCATATTTTTGCAAACGTATGATTATATTTCTTAGTCGCTCACAAAGATGACTCTAATCATCTACTTGTTTTGTGGATCTGAAGATGGCTTGACAGTCTGATCCGAGCTGGTAAGGGGCTTCCCCAAGTGGGACACCTGTGGGTTATTCTGAAGCAAAGGTGTTGATTGCTCTGACTTTTCGAATAGTTCATTTTCTCCCGAGTTCTTCGATGCGTGCAGACTCAGTAAGCGTGATCCCTTTGTGGCTTGCAGTGTGCAAGAAACATCCCTTTTGAACTAGATTTCCCACGACTCTGAACACAAACCAAACTCTCACTAGAATTATGATAATCTCATGAGTTAAGAAATGAAACACATTTATCGTTCAGAGATTTTGTGCTCGGAATTGACAATTTGTATTGTTCGAATTATTATAAGCACTATTCCCATGGTAGATATTGATTTCACAGAATGTAAGGCTATGAACTTCTGTAAATTTTCAGCGGCACATACACCCGTGGCAGAATGCATAACCGCATTGAGTACCTGTCAGTTGTAAGTCTGGGTTTTCTAGGTGTTGACCGCTCAGTTATTATCAGAGATGGTAATAAGAATAAAATGAGAAAAAAAAAAATAAGTGGTCACTTCTTCTGTTCTGACTTCCGGAACGAAAGCAATCTGACTCAGTGGAATCAAATAATTAAACACACAAACACACACACACACACACACATACTCACGCACACAGCTTAAACAAAAATTACAATGCACTCTTGCCAACACAAAATCAGTGTATTTATGTATTTATTTGTATTAACGTAAAAATTCTGCGTAACGTTTGTGAGAGCTTTTTTAATATGGCCTAGGTCTTTAAGCATTTCTCACACTGAAAGTTGTCGGGATGCTTGAAACAGTCGTAGTCGGTTGGTGAGATTATGGCGGAGAGGCAGAATTTCGTAGCGACGTTCTTACAACTTCTGCAGGGTCGGTTTAGCAATGTGTGGTCGGGCATTGCCGTTAATGTATTTTCTCTTGAATAATGCTAGGTGTTGTTATTGAAGTTTCTAATGCATTTCATCCATCTGTTGACAGTACTTCGTCGTAATGGTTTCGCCTTCATTTAACAAAACTGTAGTAGGTAAGATCGGGTGCAGACAATTAAACAAATGGCTTTCTTTTGGTGCAACTCTGGGTTCGGAAAGTGTCGAGCTGATTCGTCTGCGCCTAATTACTGATTTGAAAGTCGTCAGTTTTCATAAAGAACTCACTTTTCATCACAAGTCGCAACACAGTCAAGAAACAGGTTGTTCTTGTTGCGTACAAAAAGGGAAGATAACACTTTATAACGACGTTTCTTTTGATTGTCGGGCAATTCGTGAGGCACCGATTCATCGGGGGGGGCGGTTGTCTTTTCAATCTATCTCAAGTGGTTAGAAATCGTCGTATACATAACGTTTAATTCAGAAGCAAGTTCTCGAAAAGTTGTGCACAGATTAGCTTTGACTAAGGCTCTTAATTGTATCGTTGTCAATAGGCGATGGCCGGCAAATACGCTAATCATCTTCAAACCTCTCGTTGCCGTCACAAAATTTATTTAAGCACCATTGCGCTGTGCATTCAGTAGTGGTTCCAGGTGGGAAACGCTTCGTTGATATTGCGAGCTGTTTCAGCAGCTTTTCGGCTGAGCCTTAATTGAAATGAGAAAATTGTGTTCATTTTCTTTCTCTCCATCTGATATTCAACGTTTTGAAAAGAAAGCATAAAGTATTAAAACGAGTGCAACGCTCTTTAAAATGTTATATAAAGTAAAGGTTTTATACATAAAACTTATTTGTAAATGCATCATTTGAAATCCAAAATTTAAAATTCCGGAACAAGTTTCTTTCAAACCTAATATATATATATATATATATATATATATATATATATATATATATATATATATATATATATATATATATATATATATATATATATATATATATAGTCTTGGATGTTTTTTAACCTTTAAAACTGTATAAATACACTTATTTAATTTTTATATTTTTTATCATTCGTTGGAAAACCATTTAGTCAGTAAGTCATTTAATTACCTGCAATCAATGCATCAAGTTGCTCTCTCGAATTCACTATAGTACTAATGTTAATTTAAGGGATCATCAGTTGTTTACCATGAAACACTGTTTCGGGTATTTAAAAATAATATATATATATATACATTTATATATATATATATTTACATATATATTTATGTATATATTTATATATATATATTTATATATAAATTTATATATATATGTATACATATATATATATATATTTATCCTCAGCCGTATAATGTAATGGTGAGAAGCCTCGGATTTCGATTCTGCCTTGAGGCAGTTTCCTGTCTAGCGGCACTGATGAGCTGTGATTTGTGTGTGTGTATGAGTGGAAAGAAGGAAAGAAAAATGGAACAACCTAAGTTATATGCTCATCAATGTTTCGTCTTTATTACAAGCTTTTTCCGGATGAGTGGATGATTTGATTGAAAAAAGTAAAATACCGTACATTTTTTTTAAATATGCTTGGGAAAAGGATCCTTTCGTTCTGTTTCAGAACGAAAAAAGCCGTTAGCATTTCAAAAACTATAAAGCGTGAATTTTTCTTAAAGTCATATAACTATTTAGATGTTTAACAGAGATGATGCAATTTGTGTGTGTGTGTTTTTCTACATAGATATATTCGTTATAATTTAAATGTGGTTGTGCAATTGAAATGAAATAAGTGTATCTTTGTTTTGTTTTTTTATTTATTAACTGATTATATACATATTAATTATTATAGTTAATATTTTATGGTGTAAGTGAGTTATAAGTGTGTCTAAATTTTCTTTTGGTCTTTTTTAATAATTGTTTACTTATTAAAGGCGATGCATTGTAGCATCACCCACGCTGTGTAATAATGTCTGATTTGCGGATTCCAGAAGTGTTCGTCGAGATTTATTTGAAATAAATTTAACGATTACAGGAATGATTATACCGCAATGATTGCGAGAATAATGCTTTAAAACAAACAAAAAACAATCTTTCCACATTCTTGTGAGGTGCCGAGGAACAACAAAAACTTATTGACATATTGATATTTGCCATACTCAAAATTTTTTATTAGATTTTGTATAAATATAAAAATAAATTCACCATAATTAAAGGTAAAAACGAAAACTCAGGACGATTGTCAAGAGTACTCAACAGAACGAAAGTGGTGAAGAAATAAATTTCCAACAAATACCTGTTGCCAATTGCAATAAAATTGAGCGTGGGGCCAGCACCCTTACCCCGAATAAAGAACTCCTTGCTACAAAAGCATCTACAAAATTATAGATGGCCTATGCCCCACAGGGGCTCCAGGCTATGGAAATGCAATAAAATTATTTTCCTAACAGCCTGCATATTTTTCTGCTTCAAAATATTTAAGGCATCTTTATAGAATTTTAAATATTCGTCCAAATCCGTTCTTTTTTTTTAAGCTAATAATAGCGGATGTCCTCGAAATTGTTTTTTTATCCTCCGGGATGTAAAATTAAGAAATAGAAAATAAACAAATCTCCCAAATATCGTAAAATGTACTTTATTATAAAAATTAAACTTGGAAATATAAAAATGCATCAGATTTCTAAGATGGTTGACGTTCAAATTATCAGGCAGAAAACCAAGAATCAAATTTATATTTTAAAATGGTTAGTTATTAAAAGAAAAATGTTCAGTTCGATAAGCCAAAGGTGTTTCCATATAACTATAGTATCGATAGATGGAATAAATCACAATTATTAATATATATATATATATATATATATATATATATATATATACATATTATGTGTGTGTTCAATCAAACATACTTGAATATATATATATATATATATATATATATATATATATATATATATATATATATATATACACTAGCAAAAGTACCCGTCGTTGACTGGGTTAAAAAACAGCCGACAGAAAATCGACTCTGATTTATTCAAGTATGATATGTTATGAAAAGAAATGGTTGTAAAGAGATAGCTTCGAATCCGGGGGTATCAAAACCAAAGCAAAATATGATGAAAGTAAAAATAAAATAGATAAACCCAATAATTTATTATACCATACCTGTTCACACTGAAACACTTATCACAATATTCTGTGGATCTATATTAAAAAACCTTGTTAAACTTTGTGACATATTTCCATTCTATGGAGGTCAGGCGCGAACGAACACCCCATAATTTTATTATACCATATTTCTTCAAACTGAAACATAATTATCAATGTATACTTACGCAAATAGATATGAAAATCTTTATCAAAGTGTGTGCCTAGTTCCATTCTATGGAGGCCAGGCGCGAATGCAGACCTCACCATTTTATTATACCATCTCTATTTAAGGTAAAACATATTATCAAGGTATTCTTGTGTACATCTATATCAAAAACACTGGAAAACGTTTTTTTTTAATTTTTAATATTTTTTTATTTCCATACTTTGTGGACCAGGTGCGAACGCAGATCCCACAGTTTTAATGAACCACCGTTCTGCCAGATCAAACATACCCATTCCTATGTCTCGATACATCTTCTATAATTATATGTAATCAGATTTTAAAATAGTCACCCATGTAGGAGCCTATTCGTCGCCAGACACACACAGACACATGCACACATAGGCATTCAGCTTTATATATATACTAGCGTTGCCCGAGTGTTTGGAGGTGTGTGAGATCGGTCGGAGTTGGGGGTGTTAATGAAAACCTTAGAATAAGTGAAGTAAAAAAAGAAAACAGAAAAACGAACGTTAAAACTTATTTGAAAAATAAAGCGGGGGGTACCCGGGCGGTGGGGGGGAATCAAAACATAAGAATAAGCGAAGTAGAAAAACACAAAAAAGAACTAACGTAAGGCAAACGAACGATGTTAAATGTAAAAATCTGAAAAACAAAAAAGTAAACATAAAAACGGACGTTAAAACTTCTGAAAAATAAAAACAAAACAAAAAAACACGTGAAAAATGGCTTAAATAAGCCTGTTTCAATATTAAAATTTAAAAAATTGGTGGGTACCCAGGTTTTTTGGGGTGTGTGTAATCGGTGTAATCGGTTGGGGGTGGGGATTTTAATGAAAACCTTAGAATAAGCGAAGTAAAAAAACACAGAAAAACGAACGTTACGTGAAAAATGGCTTAAATAATCCTGCTTCAATATTAAAATTTAAAAAATCGAAAAAAAAGACAACTTACACCACAATTCGAACCCAAAACCTCCAGATAATGACCCAACGCTCTAATCAACTGAGCTAACACGACGCACATTAAATTGTGTCAGTTCTTCAAATATTTAAACTAAATCAGGTTATGACCTCGTCTGGCGTATGCGTAGAACCAATCTCGTCATGAGAAAAGTGTTGATTGCAAGGTGAAAATTTTACGTTTTTGGCCAATTTTTCGATATTTGTCGGGCGAATGATTGGGCTTTCATATTTGTCAATTTTTGTTCACTCTGTCGAAAGTTTTTAGCAGACACACAAACATACACACATACATACATACAGTTTCGCTTTTATATATATACTAGCGAGGGGTACCCGTTGCCCGGGTGTGTGAAGGTGTGTGTGGAAACTTTGGGGGTGGGGGTGCTTAAAAAAATGTGTTGGTAGGTAAGTATGAGGATCGAACCCGAACCCTTGAGGCAATGTCGTAAATTAAAGTGTGAAAAGAAAACGTGCGACGTTAACCATTGCCCCACCGCCAGATGCTAACGGAAACACGTTTGAATTTATTTAATTACTTGGATTTGGCAGGTGCCCGTTTTAATGACTTAATGAGGTCAAGTTTGACTGCGGGATGGTATTTCATTTACTGCGGGAACGCTTCCCAAGATGTTATAGGAAAAAGACTAACCCGCATGCGGCGAGCGACAAATGTTGAATATTTATCTTTCCAAACTCGAGCAAATTAACTAGACAGGCGAGCTTCGTTGTAAACTCTGAGATATTACAATTTATATGTGATATAAAAAGTTTTAAAAAGTTGTTAGGCGACCGACCGCTTCTCTGATAAAAAAAGCCTTTTGTAGCCTTTTGTAGACATACAGAAAAGCGAACACACATACAAACATACATACATTTTCGCTTTTATATATATATATATATATATATATATATATATATATATATATATATATATATATATATATATATATATCAGGGAAACGAGTCGTTATCCGGTGTTTAATGAGGATCAACAAATGCTCCACCCTCATAAACTCTTATTGTCATCGAGATCAGTGAAATCGACCATTTTTTTAATCAAACCGATTGATTGCCTGCTCTAGTTAGAGATCATCCTCCCCGGGAGAAAGTAGTACATGCCTCCCCGCAGTGACTTAGTATACATTACATTGTAATTTATATTGCACTGCTGATTTGATAGAATTGTATGTATATAATGGATTCATTTAAAGATTAAAATGCAAAATCAAATACCATAGTTCATTTCGACTCTCCGCATAAACCTTGATTTTGAAAGCGATCCAGTCTTATCAAAGAACCAGCTGCCGAGTTTATGAAATTGTGTTTGCATAATCATTAGAATTAAAGTTAAAGATAGAAAAGTCAAGCATTATGGTTCAATTGTGTCTTACAAAGAAACATTCATTACATATACGCACATTTCTTATAAAAAAATCTGCAGTTGATTTTATAGGCTGGATCTTTGTATTTTTGCGTTCGTAAAACTTCTCAAATGCACTTGTCATGTAATGAGCAAAAATGTTAACTTTGGTCAAAATCGGATTTTCTTTTTAAATCGGATTTTTTCGATTTTCGATTTTTTATAACTATCCGATACAAAACTTCCGTAAGAACATTTCAGGACATCAATTACCATTGAGTGAAATTTCAAAAAGATCTGCCCAGCCGTTTCTGGATGTATAGGGAACGAACTCACACACACAAATTTCCTTTTATATTATAGTAGACATATATTGATACTAGTGTTGGGGCGATTAATCAGAATAGGATTCGGAAAAGTCAGTACTTTTATCGGAATCGGTATCGGAATCAGAAAATTCGAATGGGTATCGGAATCGGTATCGGAATCAGAAAATTTTGTACTTAATTTTTCGATGCCAAAACAATTCTTTTAGTTGTACTTTTATTGGATTTTGCTTAATACAAAATATTTTACTGCTAGTAATAATCATAAAATGATAAATATTTGTTGATTTTAAACTGACAGAAAAACTAAAATTTCCAGATCAACTTTTTCAATTTTTTTCTGTTTGGGAAAATATCTCTACATTAAACATGTTTTTTACGATAATCGGGAATAAATACTGACTCTATCGTTAAATATTTATAGGTTTATAAAGAATTGGACTCTACAGAGTCTAATTCCGATTCTTCCCGATTCCGATTGTATCGGAATCGTGGATTTAGTACGAAATCGGTAATTGTGTCCGAATCTGAAAAAATATTGAAATCGTCCCATTAACATTTTTTTTTTACATAGACATCACCACTTATGAAGGCCCGGAAACCACTCGAGGATAAGAGTTAAGAGTTTACTGGAGTCACTTGGACAAATAGTATCCGTCAGTAATGGAAATTAATACATATATTATAATTGTGTGTATTTCTGAATATGATTACAAACTTTTTTCTATTATTTTCATGCAATTAATTGATGCATTCATTTTTTTTTCTTTCCTTGGTCAGCACTAACTAAAATAGAATCCAGCTCTGGAAATAGAGGCGTTTTTCAAAGACTGATTGAATTCCTCTCCAGATTTTCTGAAGAGCCAACAAACGAATATGAAGATAACAAGTCATAAAAAAAGAAAAACATCAAACCATCGTCTTTTTTCTAATCAATGACAGACTTTGTTTTTTTATAGAAATTGTTGTTTATTTATTTCTTTAGTTGTCAATATTATGGATTTGATTTTTTTATTTTATTTATTTTTTTTTTTAGTTTTAATTCGAAGATTTCATATTGAGTACAATACCGAAGAAATTCTATTCCTTTTTTCTTGGTTTAAAAATATTTCCAGAAGTTGAAAAAAAAAACAATAATTATTTGTGCTGTATGCGATGATTTGCGATAAATCTGTCTTCATGATATTCTTTACAAGAGCAAATCTGGACACAAGGTCAGGTTCTAATGCAATGTTATCTATCTCTCAAAATGCTAGCAAATCTAGATTTGAAGAAAAGGTTGAACTAATCTTATTTTGTTTCCATAACTCCGATTGAGGAAAGCACAATTCTAATCCGTAATTCTCAAAGCATTTCAATGAATCTTGCCTAATTTATACATATTTATATCACGCTTATTATATGACTAGCAAGGACACCCTACAATGTTTCAACAAAAGTTTCACTCTCCCATATTTTATAGTCATAAAAATCGGTGATATCATCCATTTTTCTTCAATCAAATGAATTTATTACCTACTCTAGTTTGCCACACTATCATGTCTCCATTGTACTCTAAACAGAAACATTTATTTCGAACGCGCCTCTGTCATGCTAAAGACCTTGCTGTTGATTTTTATATTTATATACCACGTATTTCTACCTGAGCGATGAAAGCGGCTTGAATTAAAGTTTAAAATTCAAAAGCCAAGTACATTGTTTACTTGTTCTCTAAACAGAAACATTAATTTTAATCAGAAATATTCATGTCATATCCAACAAGATACTGTTGATGTTATATATCGAGTCTTTTGGTCACAAAACTTCTCTGTCAAAAGACTTTGGTCATCGAGTCTTTTGGTCATAAAACTTCTCCGTCATAAAACTTTTTTGTCATAAAACTTTGGTCATCGAGTCTTTTGGTCATAAAACTTCTCTGTCATAAAACTTTGGTCATCGAGTCTTTTGGTACTAAAACTTCTCGGTCATAAAACTTCTCTGCCATAAAACTTCTCAAAAGCACTCGTAATATCAGGATGTACAAGTCCTTAACCATGCCTGTTTCTTTGTTTGATCGAATTTTCGATTATTGATTATCTATTCTGGGTACAGTCAGACATATAATGTACATTTGGTTGAACTTTTTTTTTATCTTGGCCCAGTCGTTTAAGAGTCTATAGGGAACGAACTCATATACGCAAACAAAGTTTCTTTTATATAATGGTAGATAAAGAACTCAGTAATTATAAGCTCATCACATACACCTTATACGCCCAATTTGACACACTTTGATAAATTTGTTGTAATATCTGTGTTAATAGTTCGCTATTAATATTCTAATTATCAAGATATACTACTCATCTACACAACTTAGTAAACGACGATAGTAACTATGCAGAATATATATATATATATATATATATATATATATATAAGTGAAAATGTCTATCTGTCTGTGTGTCTGTGTGTCTGTCTGTGTACATTTCCCTATGAAATAACTGTCAATTTTCAGTCTACAGACTCGAAATTTGATGTACAGGGTACTGAGATTGGGGAAAATCTTTGTAATCCGTTTTCGGATAGAAATTTGGCTGTTAAGGGGTCAAAGATTTGACCTTTGAAAACTCTAGAAAACTCTTCCACCAATTTTTTGAAAATTGAAATTTTACTTGAAACTTGAAATTTTACTTGAAACTTTAAATTTTTACTTGAAACTTGAAATTTTAGATATAGGTTCCTTGGACATGGATCTAACTTAATAACTTGACTAGAGCCCAAAACAATAAATGTTAAGTGGTTATAATAGGAGTCAAAGTTAAAAATAATTGAGCTTTTTTCTTTTTTTTTTTTTTTGCTCAACATACACCGCCAAACACCCGGGCAACGCCGGGCTGAAATGCCAGTATATCTATAAAAGTGAAAGTGTCTGTCTGTGTGCCTGTGTGACTGTGTGTGTATATTTCCCTACACAATAACTCTGTCAATGTTCAGTCTACAGACTCGAAATTTGATATACAGGGTATTGAGATTTGGGAAAATCTTTTTAATCGTTTTTTTGGCCAGAAATTTGGCTGTTAAGAGGTCAAAGTTCAACGATATAACCTTTGATAACTCTACAAAACTCCTCCGTCAATTTTGGGTCTAAGCACTTGAAATTTTGGATATAGGTTCCTTGAACATGAACCTTACTCAATACCTTGACTTGATCCCAAAACAATAAATGTTAAGGGGTCACAATAGGGGTCAAACTTAAAAAATATTGATTGCTTCGGTCTCTACCATATTCCTCAGACAATTTCTGGTCTAAACATTTGAAATTTTACATAAAGATATTCAGAGATAGGGCAAGCGTTTTAATCGGTTTGGGTCGACAATTTGAGTTACCAGTATATAAATGTATGTATGTATGTTTGCATGTTTGCCTAAAACTTTTGACGGTGGCGACGGATTTTCACAAGATCAGTATCGTCTGATCAACCTTTCAGACGACAAATATCGAAAAATTGGCTAAAAACATTAATATCTTCACCTTCAACTGAGCATTTTTCTACAGGGGGGTCGCTTTTGATCGCAGATATTTTCGAAAATCATCCTCTCCTTTCGATTTTCTAGCCTTAATTAAAACTTACGTCGCTTCCGGTTTGGCGGTGGTCGTAACAGCAAAGACGTCAGGGTTTTTTCTCGTATTTTCCTCCTTTGCGGTACGGGTTTGAGCCTGCCTTCCTACTACCACTGTATGTGTGTGCATAATTAAATAATTATTATTCCTTGTTATGGACAGACAGTAGTGTTTCATGCTTATGCAATGATTAGTGTTGGATGACAATTCTTGCTGTTCGAAAGATTCGAATCCAGTCACGAAGCAAACGTTGCCTCCATTTGTTAAGCTTTTACTCCCGGGCATCCTTTTCGATTGAAAGCCTTCATTTAAACCTTTGCCACCTACGGTTTGGCGATGGACGCAACGGCGAAGATGTCACTTTTTTTTTGTTTTATTCACGTTCTTTTCCTCCTTCGCGGTACGGGTTTGAGCCTGCCCTGCCTCCTACAACTTTTTTTTTTTTTTTTTTTTTGCTCAACACACACCTCCAAACACCCGAATAAATTATAAACGCTTAATTCGGACGCAGACATTATGCAAATCATAGTGTTCGAACGACGAAAGAGGTGAGAGTTGCATAAACGCTAGTTGACTTCCTCTTAGTTTATACTTCCCGGACAGTGCCATCCTTATTTAATAACTAACTAGAAACTTAATAAATAAAGTATGGAATGAGAAAATCGAAATAAAAATAAAATAAAATAATTCGTCCCAACCCTCCTGCACCCACCTTTATAGCCAATTGAAAAAAAATAAATTATAATTACAGCAAGCCTCAAAGAAAAGGAAAAAAAAAAAGAAACAACAATCGCTCCTGACAATAATCGGATGTACTGATAGAAAGCGCCGGAGAAGTATGTGGCCGAACACCAACCTTTGGGCGTCAGACTTTATAGGTTACCTACTGAAATCAAAAAGACCGCCGGGCAAATTGAAAAATGATTCATTAGGATCGGAAGAAAATAACTCCGTCGGGTTCAATCAGATGTGCTTGAATAATAACCTACTGCCAATATATATATATATATATATATATATATATATATATATATATATATATGTGTGTGTGTGTGTGTGTGTGTGCATGTCTGTGTGCGTGCGTGTGTGTGTGTGTGTGTGATTTTGAGTTTTTGTCTTTTAAATTAAAAATATATGTTTGACAATAAAGTTCTTGCGATTTTTACTTTTAAATTCAGATAACCATATCTCGGCTCAAACAAAAAGTTATTATCCACCAGTTGTGCGTGGATTAGCTTCGATTAAGGCTCTTAATTGATCGTTGTCAACATCCGACAGCCGACCACTATGCTCATTATTTTCAAGCCTGTCGTCGCCGCAACGAAATTTCTTAAATCACCTTGTTGTGCTGTGCGTTCGGTAGTGGTTCCTGGGTCAAACGCTTCGTTGATATCGTGTGCTGTGTCGGCAGTTTTTCGGTCTAGTTTGAATTGAAATTTAAGAAATCGTGCGAATTTTCTTTTTTCACATTTGTATTCAACGTTCTGAAACTGAGACATAATTGTTTTAAAACGAACGTAATTTAAAAGATTAGACAGAGCGAAAAACGCTCTTTATGTTGTGTTGCAGGGGTTCATTATTAAGAAAAGGAGTAACGTTGAATAGCAAGGGACTCATATTTTAGATGGCGAGGACATATATAACCATGATGAGGAAAAGAGACATTTATGTCTCAGTTCTTATATTTCTTGGGGACTTAATATATATACTGACTGGAGATGTATACAAGTTCTTAACACAGAGGAGGGGGAGATACATATTCTTGTAAGGGTTACACAATGTTCATTACAAGATGATTAACACATTACCTTTTGAGTGCTGAAAAGATAACAAATGATAACAGTTTTACAAAAACACAAAAATGGTTCTTTATTCATTGGACCGGTCGAATGCTGATGACGTCAGGAATTTACTTGTATCTACATGGTTTAAACGTTCTTCCTGCCACTTCCAAAGGACTCTCCACTGTTGTCTCTGACTAACTCCCTACTCTTCTGACTGATTCTTAAATTCGAACCCATAGAACTATATGGAGAATCGTCCTTTGTCTATGACGTTACAAGTGTGTTTTTCAAACGTGACTGATTCACGTGGCTATGCATGTTTGTCCAAAACACACTTCTGCAAACAAAGAATCCTCTCCTAACCTATTTTTTTAACCTAACCTATTTTTTAACGATATATTTTTAATTTCCATTGTTCATTCTTTTACTGACATATTTGATATTCAGAATTAACAATAGCCTTATTTTCTGACATTCCAATCCTTAACCTTGCTTATAAGGTTCGAGACTCGGATTATCCTAATCTCATTTTCACTTATCTAATGTTCTTATTTACATGGGAAGGGGTCATCCCTTTTCCTGTAACTCATTAGATTCTTAGAATAATATATAAAGTAAAGGTACTGAAACGAATTTTTTTTTTTTTTGAAAATACGTCATTGGAAATTAAAATTAAAAAAGTCCGCATGAACCTTGAATGATGTGACCTTTGAAAACTCTACCAACTCCTCCGCCAACTTTAGGTTTGAACACTCGAAATTTTATATGTAGGTTACTTGTGCATAGATCAGACTTTTTTTAAATTTGATTTGAGCCCAAAAGGAGTAAAAATTGGGGTCAAAGTAAAAACAAAAAATTGACCTCTGCGATCTCTACCAAATTTCTCAGGAAATTTTTGGTCTAAACATTTAAAATTTTACATCAAGTGTATTCAGACATAATGGAAGCGTTTTAATCGGTTTTTGGCCGAAAATTTGGCTACCAAGGGATCAAGTTCAAAAGATTTTACCTTGTCAAACTATCAGACAATTTTGTGTGTAAGCATTTGAAATTTTACATAAAGTGTATTCAGACATGCAGCGAACTTTTAAATCAGTTTTTGGGTAAAAAAAATTAGGTGCGCAGAGGTCAGAGTTGAAGGAGTTGACCTTTGCAGACTACCAACCTTCTTCGCCAATTTTATGTCCAAACACTTGAAATTTTAAATGTAGTTTACTTAGATATGAGCCAAACTTTTATATATATATATATATATATATATATATATATATATATATATATATATATGTATATATATGTATATATATATATATATATATATATATATATACATAAAGTTATACACAGTACATAGGGCCCCAGCAAAGCCTTGCTGAACTACTAGTTGAGAATAAGTCACTTTTTGAGCACTATAATCCAGGACCACAAAATTGTGGATTTGTTTTTTCGGCTGAAGGAATTTCAAACGTGCTATGTGAATTTAAATACAACCCGGATATTAGTTCAACCTCTCCGGTTTATTTTCTTTAGGTTAGAAAAAATATTTACGTAAAGATGTAAGCAATAGTTTGACGAAGAAAGAAATCATTTTATTGCTACAGAAGTTGCGAACAGAGAAATGTACACAATACGAAAATCTAATCTTGCCAAAAGAAAAAAGAACAGAAACGCATAAAGAATTTAAATATTGTCAAAAGGTTCTATAAAAAAAAAGTTTCTTTTTCCTACGTTATATTAGTGTTAATGTAGTAAACGATAAAGGTGTCATATATCCAGCTTTGATTACCACAGTGTAAAGTATTTAAATTAATCCTATGAAACTGTAGTACTACGCTTATCATATATATATATATATATATATATATATATATATATATATATATGTATGTATATATATATTGTGAGTGTGTGCGAGGTCGTCACTTTCTGTTGCTTGATAACACTAAAATTGTCTGTATTAAACGTTACGCTTCATTAATGCTAAATTTTCCATTTTTCCATGACCATGACGACGTCATTTTTCCATGACAATGAAAAGTGGCTTTGGGGTATGCTAATGGAGCAAAAGCAGATTTCGTTCCATAGTTCAAATCCTTCGATCAGCTTTGATTGTCACCTCCTGCACTGATGATTGTGTAAGTATGAAGCAGTAGTCGCATTAAGTATATTAAAAATATTATTTATAAAGATACATATATATAAATAAATAATTTTATATATACTTTAAATAATTAGTATATACTCGTGTATATATACACGTATCTTTATAAATAATTAGTATATATAAATATTTTTATAAATAATTGGTGTGTATATATATATATATATATATATATATATATATATATATATATATATATATATATATAACCTGGCTGTCCGGCGTTGCCCGGGTGTTTGGAGGTGTATATTGAGCAAAAATAAAAGTGGTAGTAGACAGGCAGGCTCGAACCCGTACCGCAAAGGAGGAAAAGAACGTGAAAAAAAGAAACGTGATGTCTTTACTGCTGCGCTCATCGTCAAACAGGAAGTGAAGACGGTTTAAAGGCTAGTCAATCGAAAATCGAGGATGACTTTTGAAAATGTCGGCGAAAATAGCGACCCCTCCTTGTAGAAAAGGGGCTGGATGAGAGTGAAGGAATTAATGTTATAGGCTAATATTTCCATAGCTTTCCAAGCTTTAAAATTATACACACCACGCGAAAATCCGTCGCATCTGTTTAAAGTTTAAAACAGACATACAAACATACATACATACATTTAAACACGCAGGTGAGATTTATATCATACTAGCGGGGGTACCCGGCGATGCCCGGGTGTTTCTAGATGTGGTTTTGGGTAAATCAAAACAAAAGAATAAGCGAAGACTTCTTGCCGGGTGTTTGTGTCGGGGGGGGGGGGTCGAGGTGTGCTTTTGATAATTCAAAACAAAAGACGTTGCTCGAGTGGTTACGTCGGGGGTGGAAGTTTTAAAAAAATGTTTTGGTAGTTAAGTAGGAAGGATTGAACCCGAAGCCTTGAGGCGAGTTGGAAAATAAAGTGTGAAAAAAAAAAGCGTTCAACGCTTACCACTGGGCCAGCAAGAAGCAGTAGAGGAAACACGTTTGAATTTATTTAAGTATTAAGAATTGGACGGTACCCGTACTTGACGACTTAATGAGGTAAACTTTGACTGCGGAGCAGTATTTTTTGGTTTTATTATACGAAAAAGTCGCATCCAGACGCGGCGATCGAAAAATGTTGAATATTTAGCTTTTCAAAGTCAGGCAAATTAAATACATATGCGACCCCCCCCACCTTGTTATCTCGTACATGTTATCATTTAGACGCGATATAAAAAGTTTTAAGAAGGAGCGACCCCCGGGAGAAAGCCGAGGAAAAAAACCCTGTTGCGGACATACACGAAAACGAACGCACACACACACACACACACACACACACACACACGCATAAACATTTTCGCTTTTATATATATATATATATATATAGATTATATATGCGTGTGTGTGTATTTTTGTGTGTGTTTGTGTGTATGTGATTTTCTCTTACTATAGATTGATATATGCAAATATGTTACGCATTTTAGCTTACGTGTAGAAAGTGATATACCAGATAAGGGTTGAATGACACTGGGTTGGCCTGTTTAGTTGCGTACATAAAAGTTTTTTTCAGGCTGATTGAGAAATTAAGTCGTTTCGGAGTTTCGTGGTGTAATCGTGGCTGGACATTTTACAAGGAAATAAAAAATGACAGATACGGAGAAAAGTATCTTACGATAAAATACAAAACAAAACATTTCACATGAGTCTGATACATCAACGATGCAACTCATAATCAGATGTGAAGACTTTCCGTCAAAAATATGCATCAGTCGCATAAATGATCAGCCATTATTTCTGAAAAAAAAAGATCTTCATGATTTATGCTGTCAGGTTTGTCCTTCCGGTTTCCTTCCTTTTAGCAATCAATTTGCTTTGTATATTTGAAGTAAAGTGAATACAAAAAGTTAAGAGAAATGCTAAAGTTTTCTGAGGAGTAAAGGACTAAGAGAAGTCATAAGAAAGCAACTTGGTAACAGTAAAACAAGAAAAATTAAAACGAAGAATACCAAGAATAAGAAATTTAAAAAAAAGCATTTACAAGAGCTAACAGCAGATCATAACGAAAGAACAAGAAACAAGATAAAGAATGATTAAGAAAAAGAAGTTTAACAGAAATTTAACAATGACAATCAAAGATAATGGAGTAAAACGAGACGAATATAACTATAAGAAGATTAAAATAAAGAATTATCAATTTAAAAAGGAGAACCTAAGAAGTGAAGCGTAAAAACAAACAGGAAATATGAAAAAAAAATGCAAGTCAAATAAAACGGAGAGAACTACATAAAGCAAAGAAAGGTAAAGAAAGCATAAAATATATAAAAAAAAAGGTCAGTGACAAAATTACGAAAACAAAGACAAAAATAATACCAAATCCAGAAGAACATATAGTAGTAATAGAAAAAAGGACTGAGGATACGTAGAACAACAAAAACAAATAAAAAAAAAATAGTTGTTCAAAAATAAAAGGAATAACAAAACGGTGAAAAGAAAAAAGAGATACACAACAAGTGAAGAGGTTTACTAGATGAAAATAAAGAACAAGAAAAAAGTGAAAGATTATTAGTTGAAAAGTCAGGTACGAGTACATGAAAAAAAATGTACAAAACAAGAAAATTAAGAAAAGCAAACACGACAAGAAAAATAACAAGAGAATCCAGCATAAAAATTAAGAGGCCACAATGAAACAGAAGCAAGTAGTAAAAAATGAAAAGAGAAATTAAAGTACAACTTGCATAATGAGAATAAGATATCTTAGAATGACACAAAAATGACCGAAATTATAAAACATAACCAAACTTAAAAGGAGAAACTGACAACAAATACAAGAATAAACAGAAAAACAAATACCAATAAACAAAAACAAGTAAAATGAAATATAGAGGAAGAACATAATTTTAAGAAGATAAAAATTCTAGCAAAAGCAAAGAATAATGTATAAAGATAGAGAACTAGATAAAAATAATAAGAAAGAAGAATTACAGTAACCCCCCGGGATACGGTGACCCTAGGATACTCTCTCTTTTTTTTAAGGTTACGATGTGGAATACGATGTTTTTCCGGCCCTGAGTACGGTATTTGCCCCGCCTTACGATGGTATTTATACTGTTATTTGATTATATATAATGTACTGTATTTTGTTGCTACTTTTTAATGTTGTATCTCAGAGTCCTACTATGCAAGAAAATGAAATGTGCCTACAAAAGGATAGAATAACAAGACGGCAAGAACAACGAACATCCAGCATAAAAAGAGCTGAACACGTAGAGGACAAATAATTGACAAAATATAAAAGACAAAATAAAAAAAAGAAAGGCGACGCAAGAGAAAACTGTAGAGCGGTTACTATAGCAATCAAATCGTATAATCTGGATTGGAATGCAGGCCCCAATAATTAATATTGTGAGGGCGTTTTGAATTATTGCCTCTTATATTTTTTTATTCCGCCCAAATGCATCTTAGGGGATTGCAAATTAAATTCTTATGATGATTGAACCTATGTCACTCTGACCTTTAAGTTTCATCCCTCTGTTGTAGATATTGATGGTGTGAGACTTTAAAACAGCGACTCGTGTCATCGACGTACATAAGAAACAGAAATGCTTCGTTGAATCTCTAGCAAAAGTGCATTGAGAATGGTGATGATTGTGTGAAAAATGAAAAAAATGTTCGTTTGATAAAGCGGTACATAACATGTCTTCGTAGCTTTTAAGATTTTAAGTTAAAAATATAGGATGCTTTATTTTCAGAACGACCCTTATACGACAAACTGCGCTCCGGGCGCTTATGTGCAGCCATCGTTCATCGCTGGAAAAAGCACATTGAGAATGTCTAGAAAAGTAAATACTTGAGTACAAAAGTCCCTCGTTTAATGGCACCACTCTTGGTATTGTAGTTTTTCAACTTAAAAAAAGAGCTTTTGCTTTTAGAACAGCTATCGTAGACCAACAAGAACTCGCCCAGCCCTTCTGCTGGGCTGGGCACCTAAGTTCAAGCAAAGACCATTGTGGGCGCAACCCCAAATATAAGACCATTGCTCTTATATCATTCAGTTATTGGTCAATGTAGGAGAAACGCTTCATATCAATTGTCACTATTCTGCCCCCCTACTTCCTGGGGAGCTAGCCCTCCCTATTTCCCATTCACTCTCCACATTAAAAAACGGCCTTGTGCCTAATTTTCTTTGTGGGGAAGCAAATAAATCCAGCTATCGTAGACCAACAAATGATACAACACAATGATTTCGTTCCGTATGGACTCGGAAACAGCGGTGCCAATTTTTATGAAATTTCACATGAATGTACTTCATATGTCTGGCAGTATTCACAGATAGAATTTGTATCGGAATGTCTTCGATAAGTATCGATAATCGATAATCGAAATAATCCGATGAAAGAAGGAGCAGGCGATTTTGATTAAAGTTACACCTTAGACAACCAAGCATCACAAGTCCATTTGAAAAGTTTTATTACCACACAAACCGAAAGGACTGACATTTAAAATAAACAGTTTTGTTTTATATGACAGAAGCGCGTTCGAAATGAATGTTTCTGTTTAAAGCACATTTGCACCATAATACTTGACTTTTTTATAATTTTAAAGTTAAGTTCAAGTCATTATCTCCTCACAACTATTAATGCCATACATATAAATTCAAAAGTTGATTCTTTTATATCAATGCTTCTGTTTACAGCACAATTGAAACATGATACTTGAGTTTTACATTCAAAACTTCAATTCAAGCCATTATATATATATAAAATAGTTTTATAAAATCAACAGTAAGTTCTCTACAGTCCAATGTAGACTACAATGTGTTGTCGACTGAGTCACTGCGCGGAGGCATATGAAACTTCCTACTTATGCATCAGGAAAGATTCTCAACTACAACAGGCAATTAATCCTGTGTTTAAAAATGGTCAATTTCGATGAAAATATGAGAGTATGTAACATTGGTTGGTCATCATTAAATCCCGGCCAACGCAGAGTCTCCTGTTAGTCTACAATAACTCTTTTAGATTGCATTTTCATAAAATATTCCCCGCACTGTTAAAAATATAATCAGGTTATTATATCAGATTTTATTTAAATTTGTTTGTCAATTCAGAGTGTATGAAAGGGAATTTTTAAATCATTGTTCCTTTACTGTTTTTGCAGAAACGTAATGTTGTAGACCGTGCTAGCGGTCACAAATGATAGAAACCACAAGTAGTGTAAAGTGTATAAAAAATAGTATGTATTTATCATAAAGAATACAGGAGCCACTAAAGTGGTATGAGAGGAACGTGTTAATAGCATGCGGTTAAACATGGTATCATTGCCTCCATTTCGTCTCTAAAACCAGTGTTATTCATGGGACCGGTTGATTCCACTTAGTGCTCAAATATGGCTGATTAGTACCCCACAACACGTAAGTGTGTACGAAATATTTTTTTACAATTCGGAGCACGAACTAATAGCATTATTTTATAAACTTTCATGTCAATTATAATCCTCTTTAAATAAATGATCATAAAGTAATATTTTTTAATTATTCCTAAGATTCGCTGCTCAATTGATACTCTAATCTCAAGTTGTACTAGCAGAGATACTCGACGTTGCCCGAAATCGGTGAAATCGACCATTATTTAATCAAATCGATTGATTTCCCGCTCTAGTAAGGGACCCCCCTGCAATGTTCCTGGAGGAGGTATAACATACCTTCTGACAGTGACAGTTCACAATACATTGTAGTTTACATTTCACTGTAGAGAAAATGTCGTTGATTTTATAAAATTATCTGTATATAATGGCTTCATTTTAAGTTTACAAAGCGAAACTCAAATATCATGTTTCAGTTGTGCTCTAAACAGAAACATTGATTTCGAACGCGCCCCTGTCTTCTCTAAGAACCAACTGTTACTTTTAATAAAAATATGTGTATACAATAACTTGAATTAAAGTTAAACGTACAAAAGTCAAGTATTATAGTTCAATTGCGTTCTAGATATTCATTTCGAACACGCCACTGTCTTATAAAAGAGTTAACAGTTAAAGTTATAGACTGAGCCATTTTGCTTATGCGGTGATCAAACTTTTCAAAATCAATTGTGGTGTTAGAGTGTATAAAATCGTAAACTTTGTTCAAGATCGGACTATTTTTTTAACCTGTTCTATTATCGATATCCCATACTTACCGGGCGCAGTTTGATACAAAAATCTACTTAAGAACACTTCCAGACACATCAGGTATCTTTGGGTGACTTTTTTTTTCAATTGGCCCATTCGTTTCGAAGTCCATAAGGAATAAACTAACACATACACAAAGTTCCATGTATTTAATAGCAGATATGATTAAGCAGTACAAAATATCGCGGACTTCCGGATTATTAAACATTCACTTTACAAGAAAATTTGACTTATTTATGTTTAAACTAAGAGTAATTTACACATTTAATCAAATAATCTTATTTTCAAAATAGTATATAATATTATGTAAATGTGTTTTAATATTCAACAATGTTATCTTAAAAAATACCATTTTAGTAACAGTGGAAATAAAAAAAAATATTATAACAAGTAACGTAAATTTATTGATATCTTTATTTAATTCCCACCGGACTACAACTTGGATGTCTTCAAGTCCAATGTTAACAAATTCCTAATGAACCGCCCCCTTAAGTAAACACTTCATCAAATCTCCACACTAACGTAATGTACTTGCAATAACCCTTATCCCTGAGTGGCTTCCGGACCTTGATAAGTGGTGATCATTGTGTAAAAAAAAATGCTAATTGTCGTTATATCCGTCTAATTATTCAGCTCTTTGTAGCAGTATTTTAAACGTGATACCCCTACCAGTTCATGTATTATCGTCGTCGTCGTCGTCGTCGTCGTCTTCTTCTTCTTCTTCTTCTTCTTCTTCTTCTTCGTCCTGTGTCCTGGCATATTCATGGCGTAGATGAAATCACGGTTACTGTTCTCCATAGGCTTTTGGCTATTGCTTGTTCTCAAAGTTCGATGGTACTGTTGACACGAATTGGTCTGCACATCCAGTCTAATATACTTACCCTTTGCCTTCCCCTGGCTCTCTTTCCGTCGGTTCCGTTCTCCAAGATGTGTCGTTCGATGCCCTATTTCTCGCGCAATAGATGCCCAACAAAGCGACGCTGATGTTCTTTGATGGTCCGTATCAGCAAGCGATCTACCTTCATTCTTCTTAGGGTTTTAGCATTTGACACTCTCTCTCTCTCTCTCTCTCTCTCTCTCTCTCTCTCTCTCTCTCTCTCTCTCTCTCTCTCTGTCCAAAAAATGGTAAGTATTCAACGATAGAACCACATCTCAGCTGCCTCCAAACGTTCCCACATCACTTTGTTGATTGTCAAAGACGTTTATGCTATTACATTTAATTTAGAAGGCGAATTTCAAAATTATTTCAAAATTGAGAGATTATGGTGCAAATTGAACAAGTAAATAAAATAATAATTTTTTCATTAATATGAGAAAAGTAATCGTTTTTATTTAAGTGAACAAACACCATATATGTTTTAGTTTAAGTTTTTTTCTTATTGATATCAATATAAATTTTCTTCCCGACCACTTCAGTTATTCGGTAAGATATTGAAGTAAATATGAGGTGAAAATTAATGAAACAATCTGTTTTGTATCGTTATCCAGGAATATTTTTGCATTTCGTTTTGATTTTCTCCTTGACTCGACATTTATTTTTATTTTTTTTTTTTTTTTGCATTTTCTGTTTATTTCAGCTAAATTGTTCTTTAGTCCTCACACATATATCAGCACAATCGAACAAAAATAAAAAAATAATAATAATGAAAATTAATCCAGCGCGGCCGTAGCCGAGATTGAACTCACTTCACGAGTTTGTAGTGTAATTAAAATTTTGTCGGCAGCTAAATACTTGATGCTTCGTCAGGACTATCAAGAGTATTTTTGATCGTGACGCCATCACTAGATGGGTTGCCTACCACGGCTTAAAAGAGTCCCATCCACCTTCGAGATAAGGATAGACAGCGCCAGCTTTTCAACCTGATATTTTACCTCGCGGTGCATACAGCGCCTCGCCTTCTCAAATGGTCACCCATCTGGTACTTGCCAGGTTCAACGTTGCTTAACTTCGGTGACCCGGCGAGAACCGGTGTATCAACCTGATTGTGCTGTATAAGATTGTTACATGCAAGGAAAAGAGAGAGATACGCACAGTCAAGGATGGAGTATTCGTTAGAATAAGATGTAAGATAATATGCAGATGGGAGGGGATCAGAAAAATATAAAGAATTAAGAGCATAAGGAAGGCGGGTTAATTAGTGAGAATAGATATTTAAGAAAATATAATGAAGGTTAAATAACCTTAATAGAATGATATAAAATTATATTGGGTATGTCACTTTATATATGAGATATTCATTAATATAAATTACTTAATTAATTACAGTTTTTCTTTATAGTTTTAAGCAAATTACCAATTAACTGGGTTTTCTCATGAAGAACATTGCTCGTGTATATTTACATCCAACGACGCAATATTTGATCAAATCTTGCTTTTAATAGCGCTGTTGACCATATTATTGCCATTTTTTTATTTAATATTTTTAAGCCCATTTAATTATCTTTGATATCAATTCATGTCACTCGAGCAACCAACAAATATTTGTCTTCTCGACAAGGAAAATTATGTGTTTCTATGATTTTACATCGAAATACTTGATTATTCTCTTTTTGCAATGTGTAAATAAAAGAGAAATATAATACGCGTATAGTGCAAAAAGAAAAAAAGAAATATAATTTCTGGCATATTAGAAAACACACTTGAGCTCGCTGGTTTATATAATAAAAGCGGTGGTGCCCGGCTTTATCCAGGCGTAAAATACGCTTAAATATGAGATCTAAATTTTTCCAGATTTCGCATATATTTCGCATATCTCTATAGAGTCGTGATTTTAGAAGTAAAGAAAAAAGCATTTAAGTGCCATCAGCTGGAATCGAAACCGTAGCATTCAAAGCTGGTGACGTTACCACAGTACCAACGTGACACGCATATAAACCGATTAAAATTTAAAATAAACTCAGATGAACAAAATATTTAACGATTTTTTTTTAATTTGGACCCATTTTGACCCCCTTAAAAACAGTTTTAACCAGATAAAGACCCATAAAAGAAAGGCCCGTAAAAATCCAATCATTTGAGGCCCATAGCGCCGCTCTGCGACTTTTAATTTCGGATGAGATAGAGATTGAAAATATGGAGACAGACAGACAGACAAACCGACAGAACCACAGACAGACCGGCAGACCCACAGACAGACCGACACACATACATACAGCCGTTTATATATTAGATGATGAACAACTACATAACTTGAATTACCCTGGTAACATGTGCTGATATACTGTAGGTGCGAAAGTGTTTGTGTAGGAGATAGTTACAAGAGAAAGAGAAATCCAACATTTATAGAAAGGCATCGAAGTAAAAGGAAATTTAGACGAACGGTAAAAATGAACGAGGCTGATATACAACATGTAGAAGAAGATTAAGAAGGGGAGAAATAAGCTAATCAAATGGAAAAATTAAGAAAATAAAAATGAGAATACTGACAATGAAAAGAGAAAGCGGAACAGGGTGATAGCAATTAGAAAAGAATGGATAAATAGAATGAAGTGCAATTAGATAACATGACGATCGAAAGCACAGTGAGGAGTAGAGAAATATAGATAAAAAGTAAGCAAATTAAGATTAGTGGTTAATAAATTGAAACAGATATATTTTTTAAATAAACAGAACGTTTTAATAATGTAAAAGAACTATAAAAAATTATTTAGAGAAATATATAATCTAAATATTAGCACGATTGTATTAAAGTGGGCATATTTACAAAAATTGAAATGAAGATAAAAACGGAATGCTAATATTCGCTGAAAGTGAACTAAACTTTGTTTACTAAAACGAACAAAACTCATAAAAACAGTTAATGTAGCAGATGTGGACAAGAAGCCGAAACGGTAAATCACATAAACGAATGTAGAAAAGCATTTAAAAAGGAATACTAAAAGATACATGACTATGTACAGAGGTCAACCCACTGGGAATTATATGAAAAATTAGATTCTGAAATGCGAGCAAATGATATAAAAAGCAATGAGGAAACGAAAGACATAAAATTATCTGTGACACGGAAGTAAAACTGAACAACTTTTTCCAAACACAATAATAGTAAACGAATAGGAAAAAAAACTTCTAAATTTAAGGCTTGGATTCCCATAAGTTTAATGATTAAAGATTCTTGCAGATTAGGAACAATCACGAAACAAAATATCATGAAAACACTAGGAGAGAAGATTGGGCAATGATGACAAAACTCGAAACCTGAAAAAGAAAACCCTTGAATACGACAACTCTAAATAAACTCCAATGCTAACCAGCTACACATTAATTTAAATTAAACAAAAACACGGAAATATAATCGAACAAATCTAAGCGATTTACACTTTCCAGAAACTTAAATTAAACATACTTTTACCCACCCCGAAAAAACCACACGCGGTCTTTACCAGTACAGCACATAATAGACATGGGTGGCCATGAAGTAGACAATACCAACCACTCCTTCAGTGAAATGGTTTAGAGAGATTAACACGTTGTCGTAGCTCATTGCGACTAAAATGCCAAAGATTATGAAGGGATGTTGCCTGCAATAAATAGACTGTAAAGGCTGTAAGGATAATATTAAATTCGAATGAAATCAAAGTAGAAAAAATAGTGGTCGCAGTTGTAACCCAACGAGCCACGGGTATATCTAATACTGTATAGATCTGGTAAAATATGTTCATTTTGTAGCTTTATAGATCCCTGTGGATTTCACAGCAAAAGTCTAGCTCTACAAGTAATTTCCGTTTCCTAAAACACCATATAAAAACAAAGAAGTGAATAAACGCAGAAAAATATCGTAGAGGATTGTCAAATTGATAAGGTTAATTCGAGAGGTTCGTTTACTTCTGCCAGCGTATTTCCCCAATTGCTATCCTAATACTATTTCTTTCAATTCGATTATTTCAAGATAATTCAAACATAATGTTCGAAAATCCATATGCACAAAGAATCTCCGTGGTCTTCCCGTTCAAACTTGGTTGTTTTTCACCTTGCAAAGACCTCTGCGAATTTTCATTTATTGTTTCCAAAGTTGCAGGTGACTGGCGGACATTCGATTGTAAATGGCAATTATTATTTCGCTATGAAGCGATTAACCTTGCGTTTATATCGCGTCCACGTATCTTTATCAGTGGTTCTGTCAGTCATGATATCTGTGTTTAGCAGACCTAAGACGGAGAAGACAAGGAAATATTGTAACGTTACACAGATTTACACAGACGATGTAATAGGAACATGGGATTCCTTTTTTTTCTTTTTTTTTTTGTAGTAACGACATGTATTTCCTCATTCTACCGCCACGCGTGACTTCTCGCTACGGCTGTGACGTCACTAACGTCTCTAACGTGATCGTCTTCTTTAACCTGCTATCTACCTCATTTTTATATTTTTTACCGAGGCGTCATATCGCACACCGCACGGTATTTGCATACGTGCGTCACCGCTTGTTACAATTGGACATTAAAAGAAAATGGAATGTTAAAATCGCCATAATTCCAATAATTATTGGAACAACCGCACTCAGGCGCAAGAATTTCCAAAACAGCCAGGTGACCTAAATGTAAGCGAGATACCAAGATTTCGTTTAAAAGCTGGTTAGAATCTTTAAAAAAATTATCCTAGTTTAAATGTCTAAAATGGCGGGCGAACATCTGATATCCGGAACAATCTTCCATCCTCCTCAGCAAACACTAAATGATAACAAAATGAAAAAAAATACACGAAATACAGTTGTTCGTTTGTGTGACTTTGTATAAACTTTAAATGCAGAAACTACACAATACATATCCACAAAGTTGAGTAATTCTATTTCACATTTATTCGGACATAATTTATAAATTTTTCATTCTTTAGGAAAGGAAAAATCAACAATATTGGTCAGAGATGATTACATTTGGAGCAAGCACTTTCATAAATCTGTGAAATGCTTGTTTTTGTCTTGATATTTTACAATTTAGTACACACACACACACGCACACGCACACACACACACACATATATATATATATATATATATATATATATATATATATATAACGTATGTCATTTCAAAAGTATAAAATGTTTAATGAATAAAAGTTATATATATATATATATATATATATATATATATGTGTGTGTGTGTGTGTGTGTAGATATATATATTTATATATATTAGTTATATTTTTTGGAAAAATAGGAGTCAAGCAGAGGGCTCTATTACTAGGAAACCCCGCAAATAAGAGCGGTTTATTTATGTTTTATTTACAGAGAATTAAGATCAGATAAGTCATCGGTACCGTCGGTTTCAAACCTTATAATTAGGGGTCGTTTTAGATATCAATATCAAACTCTCGTCAGCCGATACTCATCTCATGAGTATCGGCTGAAGAGAGCTTGATATGGGCAATTATCAAGATTCAAACATGACTTATCTCATCTAAACTTTCTCTCAATAAAAAATAAAACTATATATATATATATATACACATGAATATACATACACACACACACACACACACACACACACACACACACATATATATATATATATATATATATATATATATATATATATATATATATATTGATGTTAAACAACGAGTTAGAGATAGGAAAAGAATGTAATATAGCACAGGCGAGAGATAAGAAAATATATAGTAGGTAAAATAAAGGAAATATGAAAAAAAAACAGGAGTTAAAGAGAACGATATATATATATATATATATATATATATAGATAGATAGATAGATAGATAGATAGACAGACAGAAAGACGGTACGGATCACAGCAGAGATTTTCAAAGTGAGCAAAGTGATTCTTAGAAACACTATAAAGCAAATGGATCTAAATTCCACGCTGCCTAATACTCATATACGTATATTACATCCAACCGTATATTATTCACAATATGTACATTTTGACCTATGCATTTCAAAAACTTGTTGTACTAATGCAACTGTCATTATCCAAACACAAATTTGCATGAATTAATATGTTCATGTTCATATATCTTGTAAAAAACATATTTTATTTTAAAATAACGTTTTCTCAATTTTTTCCACTTACACAATTCTGTTAATGTTTTCAGATAGCATTTGCTTCTGTTTTCTAAATGTTTTATTTTTCTAATGTTATTATATGCGCACATCTGTAGAGGTATTTCATTTTTATCCTTCATTACAAAATAACTTTACACCTGATTTATATTAACTGTTAATATGGTTCTTTCAAAGACACGAGAAGATATCGTCCTCCAAAATGTTTCTCTTAAGATTTGGTGGCGTCAGAGACTAAACGTTATTCCTTTGGTTGTATCGTGTTTATTATTTAAGTAAGCATTATTTGGTTGGGGTGGGTTGTGATTTTAGGGACACCTCAGAAATAGTAAAGTTTACACAAATACACTGTGCTAAAATATATAGTCCATAATTCAGCTAAAAACAGTTTATTATCTTATAAATGAATACGCTTTATCATTAGTATTTAGGAGTAAAATACGCCACGTGTTTCATGGAAACGGAATTTAATATGTATATTTAAAGCATAGTTCTCGTCTGTGTGTCGCTATAAATCTGCTTTTCATACACACACAGACATACATATATATATATGTGTGTGTGTGTGTGTGTGTGTGTGTGTGTGTGTGTGTGTGTGTGTGTGTGTGCGTGCGTGCTTGGGTGTGCTTGGGTGTGTGTGTGTGTGTGTCTAAAAAATTTTCTTAGTTAATTTTCTATAAATTAATTTATATATTTTGTGAATTCTTATTTACTTAATTTTTTTTATATTTTTAATTGGGTCCTCCGGGTAAACTATTCGAGTGAAAATGTTGTCAATAAGGTGTTCTATATAATTACGATACGTAATTTAAATGAATTGTATTTATTTATAAAAAAATTTATATATAGAATGATTTGTTATACGAGTATACATAATTATATATATTTATATATATATATATATATATATATATATATATATATATATATGCATGTATATATATAATAGGGTCTCGTTTATATATAATTAATTATTTTATATATTTTTTCTTTCTATTTTTTATTTATTTTCGTTTCATCTATGTTGATTTTTTTAGTTTGATTATATTAATTTCTTTTTCTTTTTTCTCTCATATTTCTAATGCGTTTTACATATTAGTAGCTGAGTTAATATTTTTAATATTAATTATCTTTAATAATAGTATGTTATTATTTTTGAATATTTTTCGTTTAGATTTTATTTTAATTTTTTAATATATGTATTTATAATGGATTATTTCTACTTCTTTTTTTTCACTATATTTTATTAATTTTTATTGTACATTTCTTTAGTATGTTTATCTTTCTAATTTTAATCTAACTATCCTTATATTGTTATGTACATATATATTTTTAATTTAATTAACTTATGCCGATATATACATATATTTATATATACATATATAGATATAAACATATATATATATATATTTATTTATTTCTTCAGTGGTGAAAAAAACGGACTAGAGTGCTCAATGTGTAGCAGAGCAGTATATAGGAAATTTATTGCTGTGGGTCCAGAATGAATTTACATGTTGTTTCCGCTAGGAAGATATCCTCTGAAGACGAGGAAAGATCCGACCAGCTTCGCCAGAATTCATAGATGAAGTCCATTTATGAATTCTGACGAAGCTGGTCGGATCTCTCCTCATCTTCAGAGGATATCTTCCTAGCGGAGACAACATGTAAATTCATTCTGGACTCACAGCAATAAATTTCATATATATATATATATATATATATATATATATATATATATATATATATATATATATATATATATATATACAGTTGTGCGCAAAAGTATTCGACCCCTACCAAAATTGTCTTATTTCTTTGAATGGATACTTCAATAATCTTTAAAACCTTCTTTAACGACTAAGTTCGAATAAACTGTATAGTTTTCAACAAAAAATAATAAAAAGTAATTAGTGCTTGATAATATAAATAAATTTATTTACAAAAATAAAAATAGGGATGTTGCAAAAGTATTCGACCCTTTTCATTAATACTTGGTCGAAGCTCCTTTGACCTTGATTACTGCAAGTAAACGTTTCCTATAACATCTAACGAGACTTCTACATTTGTCCAGTGGAATTTTAAGCCACTCTTCTTGACAGTACTGTTTTAATTCAATCAAATTAGATGGTTTTCATTTATGTGCCGCAATTTTTTAATCATGCCATAAGTGCTCAATCGGATTTAGGTCTGGAGACTGGGAAGGCCAATCTAGAACTTTCACCTTATTATTCTTTAACCATGTCTTAGTGCTCTTTGAAGTGTGTTTAGGATTGTTGTCCTGTTGAAAGGTATACCTCCTTCCATGCCCAAACTGGTTCGCAGACGGAACAAGATTTTCTTTCAGTATGGACTGATATTTTACTGAATCCATTCTTCCATCGATTATGGTTAATCTTCCAGTTCCATTTATACTGAAACAGCCCCACACCATGATTGATCCACCTCCATGCTTAACGGTTGGAACGGTATTCTTCACATTATAAGCAGTATTTTCTTTTCGCCAAATATAGCGTTGCTGGTTGCGTCCAAATAGTTCCACTTTCGTTTCATCTGACCAAATTATATTATTCCAGTAATCAATAGGCATTTCTAGGAACTTTTTTTGCAAAATTTAATCGAGCCTTTTGATGAGCTTTGGAAAGTAAGGGCTTCCTTCTGACAATACGTCCATGCAATCTGGCACGATTTAATGCCCTACGAATAGTTGACAAGTGTACATCTGAGCCAGCATTCTTCAAACCGTTCTGCACGTCCTTTAGGTTATATTTATAGTCCATTGAAACTTGTCTAACAATTTTCCTAGCCCCACGTATCGTAATTTTTCTTGGACGACCTGATCTTGGAAGACTTGATACAATCCCTTTTACTTTCCATTTTTTTGATAATGGACATAATAGTCGACCGTGGTATAGAAAAACGTTTGGAAATTGTTTTTATAACCTTCTCCAGACTGGTAGGCATCGATTACTTTCTTTTTAATGTCTTCAGAGTACTCTTTGTTCTTTGTCATAGTTGCAGATTTGTTGACGTTGGAAAAGAATTTTTTTTTTACTTTAAACAATTATTCAATCATTCAATATGGCATTGAAGTTCAATTTGAACTGATTTTAGATTCAGTAGAGTCATAAATATTATTTATAGGAAATAAATACAAGGTCAGACTAAAATAATAAACTTAATGACGCTTTTATTTAAACTTTAAATTAAAGGGGTCGAATATTTTTGCAACATCCATATTTATATTTTTTGTAAATAAATTGATATATATTATTAATCTCAAATTACTTTTTCTCATTTATTGTTGAAAAATATACAATTTATTCATAATTAGCCGTTAAAAGGTGTTATGAAGATTTTTGAAGTATAGATTCAACGAAACAAGAAAATTTAGAGAGGGGTCGAATATTTTTGCGCACAACTGTATATATATATATATATATATATATATATATATATATATATATATATATATATATACCAGTAGCTAATTGTGCACAATTTCTATTTAATTGCATCAGGGGCAATTTATTTCTGTAAGAAAGATAAACTATCTGCCTGTGTCCGCTTCAGGTTGTACGATCTTTCCCATTTCTTTATATTAACGACATTTCCTTCAATTCCTTCTTTAGAAATTGAATAGATGTCAGTTTTGCTACATAATCAAATCACCTGAACTGAATTTGTCGATAATTTTTTTTTAAATACAGCTGTAATGTTATTTTTCTTTAGGGTGACAACTTTATCTTTCCACCCCGTATATCTCTCCCAAAAACAAAACGAAGATTCCAAGTTTCTGTACTAGAACCGACTCTCTGTGAAACACAAACCTCTGGGAGTGCTCTCGCGCTGACTATAGTATGATCGTTTTCAACTCTATAGTCAATAATTTTTTGTTGATCCGTTTTCTTAAATAATTAAGCACTACTCAAATTAAAACGATTCGTATAATCACGATGTTGTTTGACTGTCAACTGACATATATTAATATTTATCCTCGAATGACATGGAGGCCTTGATAAGCGGTGATTGCCACCTTAGAAAAAATAGACCATAGACTATATAAATGGATAGTCAAAATTGCACAGGTCGCACCTGCTGATAAGTTAAAATATAATCATCTGCAGGCTAACAACTAGTAATAACGGCGACCAGCGACCGACCGGTGTTTAGAGATTGTGTGTATATAGTCACAATTGATGTTTGTTATTCCCACCTCTCTCTCTCTCTCTCTCTCTCTCTCTCTCTCTCTCTCTCTCTCTCTCTATCTATCTATCTCTCTCTTTCTCTCTCTCTTTCTCTGTCAAACACACACACACAGACACACACACTTTTTTACACAGAACTCACCACTTATCAAGGCCCGGAGGACACTCGAGGATAAGAAGTAATGGGTATACATTAATCAATGTGATTAGCATAGTAATAAGTAGTGGGAATTTTGTTAAACTTGATTACTTAGGTGGACGTTTCATCAAGAACTTGTTTACGTTGGACTTGAAGACAATCAGATTGTAGTCAGCTGGAAAGCAGGAAAACGGAAGAGAGTTCCACAGGCGAGCCGTTCTAAGAAAGATGATTTGTTCATGGAATCTACATTTAGATTAAGGCACAGATATAAAGAGTGTAGAAAATTATTCATAGTGGTTTTGGCTAGACTAGTGTTTTCCGTGAGGAGGGACTGTAGATTGGAGCTAAGACGAGCACTTGCTATGATTTACCTTTTTTCTTAGTTGTTTTTTTGTTGACTATTTCTTCTTATATAATTATGTTAGCAGAAAAACCTTCAAAATGCAGTGAGAAAATGTATAACGTATTTTTATACACTCTTATCCTCTTTCCATCAGGTACAAGCGGGTACACTCAATGTTGCCCGGTACATATATAACAAATAGTAGAAATAAGTTGCGTTTGAGCGCAGCGGCGATTCTTAGGATACTGAGCACTTTTTAATGACTATTACCTCATTATCACGAGAACCATAAGGTAGATTCTTATAAGAAATAGTAGAAGAAAAATATTGATTTTGTTTTTGTTTTTTTTGGAGGGGGGGGGAAGTCAGGCCACACCACCTTTTAACATGCAGGATATGACACACGTTTGTGTCACTGCATGCTCTATCCAAGATATTGAGCACTTTGGTTATTATTTCTACACGCTTTTTTTAAAGATATTACACTGCGTTTAAACACTACTGCTCTGCTTTGGATATTGAGCATGTATTTTGTGTCAAAATTTCTGTTTCTGATTAATAGATTATTAGGGTAAACTTCAAAGTAAATCAGATACGAGGGGGTGCAATAAGTAATGCGCCTGACCCACTTCCTATGGCAGTAGAGCAACGAAACTTGGTCGAGTTATTAGTCTTTCTCTACATAGGTACCCCCCAGAGTTATTCATTTCTCCCATCGTTTGATGCAGCTCTGGAGACCGTTTTTGTAGAAAACCCTAGGTTGGTCCTCCAACCACGACGTGACTTCAGAAATCAAGGCTGCATCCTCTGGAAAACGCATTCCTTTCAAAAACAACTTCATGGCTGGGAAGAGGTGAAAGTCAGAGGATGCAAGGTCAGGAGAGCAGGGAGGACGCGGGAGGATTTCATAACCACACGCCCGTGCTTCTGATCTGGTGATATGCGAGTTGTGGACCGGAGCGTTGTCCTGCAGGAGGAGGGTACCTTTACTAATCTTGCCCCGCCTCTTGATTTTGATAGCTTTCCTTAATTTCTTTAAAAGTGAAGCATAATAAGCTCCTATAATTGTGGTACCCTTTGCCAGGAAATCTGTCATCATTACTCCGTCCTGGTCCCAAAAGACTGTGAGCATGACCTTGCCAGCGGAGGACTGCACCCTTACCTTCTTTAGAGGTGGGGCGTCCAAGTACTTCCACTGCATTGACTGGGCTTTGGTCTCTGGATCATAGTGATGGGCCCAGGTTTCATTCTGTGTAATCAGTCTTTTGAAAAACTTTGACTCATCTTGGCACATTTCCAAATTCATCCTCGAGCACTCGATGCTTTCTCGCTTCTGGAATGGAGTGAGCAACCTGGGAATCTATCTGGCAGAAACCTTATACATATGCAAATGGTCATGAATTATAGTTTCCACAGTCCTTGTACTAATCTTGACATCTTCGGCTATTTGGCGAATAGTAATGCGCCGATCTTCCAAAATGGCAGCCTCAAATTGACGGACAGATGTCTCATCAATGGCAGAAGGGGAGCGACCAGGTCTGGGAACTGTTCCCACGAACTTCCGGTCATGTTTGAATTCATGATGCCAGCATTTTACAAAGTCATATGATGGGGCATTATCACCATAAGTTTCTCTCATTTCATCAAACGTCTCCTGTGGTGTGCGTCCTTTCAAATACAAAAACCGGACCACTGCTCGACATTCAACAGACTCCATTTCACACCTGACTCAGTTCAAACACCTGTAAAACAGAAACCGGAATTAATTCAGAGCTGTAATTTTCCACATAACCCGTAGAGATATAAATCATTGCACATGCAAAATTTCAGCTTGATCAGACAACTGAAAGTGGGTCAGGGGCATTACTTATTGCACGCCCCTAGTAAGGAAAACTCAATTCGAGATTTTTTTTTTGTTTTTTGTTTTTACATTCGAACAGTATTTAATATTTAATATTGTATTAAACCTATACTTTTATAAGATATAGAATTTAGGATAGAATTATGAATATAGTAAAATAATATTGCAAAATACATTAGTTCAGTTTTGCAGTACCCAGCGAAAATTAATTACCGAGAAAAGAGGCGGTAATGACAAACGTTTACATTGAATTGGCAAATAGTGGACCGCAATAAATGGCAAATTGTCTTCGTTATTTCGTATTCCCACATACATTTTATTGTTTGATGTGTTTGTTTTTGTTTTATTTTCCCTCTTACCTTCGCCATCACCAGTGAATTTCCCATCTTTTAAGGAGTGTGCTAATATCTAGAAGGGAAACGGAAATTAGTTAAATCACCATGAAAGGCGTAAATCATGCTCGGCGTAAACAGAAATATTGATTATAAGGTTTCTTTCAAACTTGGCCTGGTAGGCCTGCACACACACACACACACACACACACACACACACACACACACACACACACACACACATATATAGATATAGATATAGATATAGATATATCATATCTTTGTTGGTGTTCATACATAATGTAAATTTCACAGTGTATAAGGCTTATTTGAAACTGGAGATATTCATAACCATATCCTATCTCCAAAAGAGGGGGAAATATAACATATTAGAAATATTTGTAATCAAGTCACACTTTTCTGTTATTTCAGATCAATTGAAACCATAGCAACAAGTTTTTGTTTCCCCTAAGGCCAGAGGTTTTGGGTATATATATATATATATATATATATATATATATATATATATATATATATATATATATATTAGCTGTATATACCCGGTGTTCCCATCTATTTGCCCTCTCCTTTTAAAACTTTGCTATGACGTTATAAATTGGGTAATTTATGACGCCATCTACAACTGCATATATGACGTCATCTGCTATGATGTCACGTATGACGCCATAACATATCTATCGATCTATCGATATATCTATCTATCTCACTCTATCTGCATATATATATATATATATATATATATATATATATATATATATATATATATATATATATATATATATATATAATACATATATGATCTATAACGTATAATTGTGAACAAACAAACAATCAGATAGGTGTACGGATTTATTATAATAGCAGAATCCAATCGGATATGAGACACAAAGCCAGAACAAATGCAGTAAAGGATTTCCCCTCGAATATAAATGTAATACGGTTGTTATTTGGGAACAGTGTCGGCCCTGAGAAATGTTTGGCATTTGCGAACGTGAATTAAAACCATTCTATTGTGAAGCATTGTCTGGCAGTGGAAGCTATAAGGTTCAACTGGCTGTGATTTTCATCACTGGTTGGTCCTGGTGATTAGTGCTGTTTTAGGATTACTTTCGGGTACTGGCGTGGATTAGCGTTTACTGCTTTTAAATAGGGGACACTAGATTCCTTTGCACTTGAAACTCACTGGTGCTTCTGCTCACTGCCTGCCGCCGTTGAAATGATCTTAACTGAAATCGTTTGTCTTCTGCTGCCAAGCAGTCGAGCACATTATCAAGCACTGGCATTCACCGGCTAGCACTGGATACTTGTGGTGGGAGACTTATAGTCACTGGCAGTTAGTGCTGTATTGAGGTGTTTACTGGCGTTTAATTGCGTTTACTGTCGGTACCTGATGGTCCTTGGTGTCCTTTTCAGTGTTGGTCACTGACGGCCATGAGCAGTTTACCCATCCATTGGACTGCTCCGAAATGAAATTGGGGCGGTTATTTGTGTTTAATGGCGGGCACTAGCAAGATCTGTGATTTTCGATTATGACCAGTGTCGGGAACCTTTCAAAATTACAAGAGTATGTTAGCATCTCTGAGAAACATCAAATCTGTCACCTATTTGGGATCGGGAATCGGAATTATCAAAAAAAAAGCGAGATAAAATATTTAAAAAATGACCCAATAGAGGAAGATCAAAATAAAAATCGCTCTTATGATATCATACATATAGTAGCTTTTTTACATGGCAGTCACCACTTATCCAGGCCCGGAAGCCACTCATGGATAAGGGTTATTGCGTGTACGGTAATCAATGGAATAGTATCGTAGTAATCTTTAATATTGGAAATTTGATAAAGTGTCTTACTTAAGCGGGTGGTTCATCAGGAATTTGTTTATGTTGGACTTGAAAACATCCAAGTTGTTGTCAGGTGGGAAACAAGCGGACGGAAGAGAGTTCCACAGGCGTGCCATTGTAAGAAAGAAGCTTTGTTCATGGAAACTACGTTTTGATTTTTGCAAAGACAAAGAGTGGGGAAAATTATTGGCAGTGGTTTCAGCTTGATGGGTGTTTATCATGAAATATAGGCGAGTAGCGACCAGAGATTGGCGCTCAGACGAGCGAGCGCTTGCCATGGAAGTAACGATAAAACAACGACAGGCTCGCAACGTCTCTTCTGTTGGAGAGAGGTTGCAAGGAAGAGAAAAGGACATCCCCCACTAAGCCACGAAGCCTATTTTGTACTCTGTCAAGGCAGGATATGCTGTTTTTAGCAGCTCCTGCCCGGATGTGGCGGCAGTACTCCATCCTTGGATGTACTGGACTTTTATATAGATAAGGAATTGCATCAGCAGTGAGATATCTTCTGGAGCGGTAGAAGGATCTTACCATTTTTCCAGCGACCTTGGCAACAGACTTGATGTACATGTTCAATTTCAGATCAGGAGTAAAGGTCAAACCCAGAAGCTTGTCAAAACATGGAGCATCCTCTAGATGAGAGCCACCCATTTCAATTGATGCCAGATGGGGATCAGAGCGTTGATGATGTAAAGATAGGGGCTTGGTTTTAGATGCATTAAAAGTAACCAGCCACCTCCTGCTCCACTGTACAACGCGCTCAAGACCAGAGGAGAGAGAATCAGAGAGAACTTTGTCAACTACAGCCTTTGATGTGCTGCCGTAGATGGTCGTGTCATCAGCATAGATGTCAACGAATGATTTAAGTATGTGTTTTGAGAGATCATTGATGTAGATCAGGAAGAGAGCTGGGCCCAGGGTTGATCCCTGAGGGATTCCAGCATTAATACTGTAGGCTTCTGATTTCTGCCCATCAACCACTACACTTATGAGCCTATCAGAGAGAAATGATTTAATAATTGAGAAAACATTTCCAGATATACCCTAGCTGGAAAGCGTTTGAAGTAGGCCTTTCTGCAATACCCTATCGAAGACCATTGATATACCAAGAGCAATTGCCCTGGAAAGGAAGCCTTTGTCGAGAGATTCACTAATCATATGAGATATAACCGTTAGCACATCTGCTGTAAATCTAGCAGTACGGAAATCGTATTGCATGTCACTAAGAAGGTTATTTTTGCTGATGTGATTGACTACTTCTTTATTTAATATGGATTCCAGCAACTTACCCATGACACACAGGAGACTTATTGGTCTGTACTGAGAGGGAGATGACTTATCACCTGGATTCTTTAATACAGGGCATACTGATGAGGTTTTGGGAAGCACTTCTCCTTAAGGCAACGCTTAAACAGTTTTATAAGTATGGGGGCAAGTTCTGGTTGAAGTTTTTTCAACATTATAATTGGAATGCCGTCAGGGCCAGTTGCTTTACTGGAATCAAGGTTCTTTATTAGCTTGGCGACCTCACGCACAAATGTTTGTATGTTGCATAGCGTGTTGTCTGTTATAGGAAGAAATACGAGGAGTTCATGGCCTACGTCGCATAGGGTAGAATTAGCAGCAAAGTTTTTGCACATAGTTTGGCCTTGTCTGATTCTGACGAGATGACCTCAGGTCCATCGATGATGGTTGGGATAGAACTTATTCTTCTGTTCAGGGTCCTGTTTGCTATTTGCCAAAACTGGTGGGAATCAAGCCGCTGCTCAGCTACTTTGGATTTAACGGACTGAGCATATAGTTCTTTTGTATTTTTATTACTCTTTTACAGTGGTTGCTGGCAGTCCTGAAAGCAGTTTTAGTCTCAGTACATCTATTACGTTGGTAGCTATGAAAAAAGTGATTTCTGTGCGCCAGCCATGGCAGCAGCACATTCTGGGGAGAACCATGGCTGGCTGTTAGGTTTTTGTTGGAATTTTTGGATGGTATTAATCGGTCTATGCCTACAATCAACCATTTGGTCAGGTTTGGTACTATGGAGCACACATCCTTTTTAAACATGGAATGCAGAGTTTGATCAGATACAAATGTACGGAGGCTATCCCAGTTAGCCATAGAGTAGCTGCATTTATCTTTTCCTCTCTCTCTCTCTCTCTCTCTCTCTCTCTCTTTCTCTCTCTCTTTCTATTTTTTATAGGAGAGAAATGTTGTGCATTTCTCTCCTAATAATTACTTAAATAAACACACGGCCAAACGACATTGCTTTTAACAAAACAATAATAAAGGGTTTATTTAGAAAAGGCGATATTGTATCTCAGACTGAAGAGAAAGAAAGTGTAAATGTCTGTTTGAAGGTGCCTTCCGCCATCAGACTGCAGTCGGCAACAAGTAGCAGTGGAAGGAGTGAGTGAGAGAGGTCTGTATAGGTCGCTTGCTGGCGTCTCTCTTGCGATTGCAGCTGAGATCCCAAAGGGCTAAAAATAGTCCTTAAGGGGACAGCTCAAATCAATGCGCCCTGCCAACTGATTGGTCAGTGTGGCCGAAACACTTTGGCAACGAGAATTGATCCGCTTATAGTAAATAGTTTGTTAACGGCTACACGTTCTCTCTTTCTTTCACACAAACACACGTCCTTCCTCCCTCCTCTTTCTCTCTCTCTGCCGCCTTTATTCCCTTTTTCCATCTCTTTCCTTATCTATACACTCCTTTCTAATTCTCTCTAACTTAGAAATTAACTTAATCTAGTTTAACGGAGTCAGAAACGGTTCGTGTTCATTTCGGCTGTCCAATATTCTTTGTTTAAGGTATATGCAAGTACCTTTTAAAAGTAGCTCCATTTACACTAGACAAACGCGAAAAGTCTCCCCCACCCTACCTTTCGGAAAAATTTTCCAAAGAGAGTTTCTCTTTCTCCAGCATGATACGCATTTTCAAAAGGTGTTTGAAAATCAGGACAGACTGAGAAACATCTCGTCGACAATAACACACCTCTCATAATAGCTAGAAAGCAAATAAACACATTCTCCTTATTCATGGTCAGTACCGAATTGCAGCAATGCAAAAAAAAAAAAAACGGACTCCAGGGTAAAGAACTACAAGTTCAACATGCGAGCCGTGTAACAATTATCCAACACAAGCAGCGAAACTTGGCGTTGTCTGGGATTGATTGAGAATTAACAAATTGTCCACGCAATCAATCATTTTTTAATCAAATCAATCGAATGTCTGTTCTAGTTGGAGACACTAGCAGTGTATCGAGAAGAGGTTTCGCATGCCTTCGCGCAATAATTTAGTCTAAAATACATTGTAGTCTACATTGCACTGTAGAGAATCTATTGTTGATTTCATATAATTATCTGAAAATAACGGCTTCACTTTAGGTTTTAAATGCATAAGTAAAGTACCATGATTCACTGGTGCTCATTACAAACACATGCATTTCGAACGCGCCCCGGTCTTAGAAAAGAAAACTACTGTTAATTTTATAGGGCGAACCTTTCTGCTTATGTTGTGATAGAACTTCTCAAATGTGAGTTACGGTGTATAAAAGTGTTAACTTGGGTCAAACTTACTTTTTTATCAGATTTATTTTCGATTATCAGTTTCTGATACTTATTGGATGTATTCCGATATTAACCCTACGTAAGAACACTCCCGGACACATGAAATATCTTTGTATGAAATTTCAGAATAAATCAACCCTTCTGTTTTCGAGTCGATAGGGAACGAACTCACACAGATAAAATTATTTTTATCTAATAGTAGAGATAACCAACAAGCACACAATAACGCAGAAAAAGAAAGGGTAACAGGTTATTTTCTCTAGTCACCGCATCGAACACATTTCGGTGTCTCTGTTAAGCTTAATATTAAATGTTTGGGCCTGATTCAGAGAGCATTTCATATTATTGGCTAACTGAGCGATACCTCGTTATTGTCAAAATATTACCTTAAACCAGGCGTCCAAGGCCGAATTAAGCCCCTCCAGTCTTATCTTCTCAAACAGATTTTCTCGCCACAATCAATATAATCGCTCCGGAACAACAATCAGGTTAAAAAGTAATAGGGATCACAAAAAATGTTATTTCTCTCGATAAAGCGATAAAAGGATCACTTGTTTCGGGGTAATTGGTATGCTTGCGCCCTCATGCAAGTGCACGCTATTCAAAGTCGGAAAGGTTTTCTTAGTGACTTTTTTTTTTTCTGAATTCACCGTTCCCATCACAATGTGTGCACATTTTGTCTGGGCATGTAAGAATGTATCATGTATCTATTAGTCAGCATGTATTTGTGTTTCTTTATTCATGAGTCTATTTAACTATCACGTAACTATATTAGCACTTATCAAGGCCAATAGGCAACTTGAGGATCAACTCGACGATGAGAGTTCAAACGTGAACAGTAGTCAAATTTGGGAAAGAGGATGGAACAACTTTCTCTTCTGCCTCTCTCTCACACTCTTTATCTTCTCTCTCTCTCTCTCTCACCCTGAAAGATTCCTCTCCCCTAAGAATAAAACATATGTTCAATATCTGCTTTTGTTTTTTCATTGTTTATACGGTCCCGGGCAACGCCGGGTAGCCCTGCTATCATCTCAATAGTTAATTAGCGTAGAATATATGACCTTCTCCTCCATAATTACAGTGGCAGTGCTGTTGAAAAGTAAATCTCGAATTCCGAATCTTTTTTTTTCTTGTAATTTTAAATGTTATATTTGTATTCTTTATAATCAAACATATATGCATTCATGTTTATAGTGCCTGACCAAACCGATTAAAAGAACTTCGTAACAGCGGAATCGAAATGAAAGACAAAAAAAAAAATGAAAGACAAAAAAATGAAAGACAAAAAAATGAATGACAAAAACAGAAACTTAACACACAATACAACACCTCTTGACAGCGTCATAACAAAGAAATGAAAAATGACAGAAAAAAGTGTTAAAAAACAACAACAACAAAAACAAGATAACATGGTAAAAAAGAATAAAGAGAATAAAAACAATGAAAATTAGCTTGTAACAAAAAAATATTGATTTCTTAGTTTCAAACGAATCGAAAACAAACTTCTCACTTAACTATACAGAATATATATATATACATATATATATATATATATATACATATATATATATTCTGTATAGTTAAGTGAGAAGTTATATATATATATATATATATATATATATGTATATATATATATATATATATATATATAAAATATCTGAGAATACGTGTTTTCCGGTACCACCGCTCGTCAGCGTAGCTTGATTGTTCTAGAATTCGAACCTCAGACCATATGTTCTATGGTCGAGTGCGTTAACCGTTACGCCACGAGGTCCTAGATAAATTGAAATATATTAAATGACAGTCACCACTTATTAATGCCTGAAGGCCACCTAAGGATAAGGTTGGATGAGTGTGTTAAGTGTTGAACCATTATGTGTTGAATAAAGATGGCGGTAGTAAATCAAATCGGTGAAGAATCAATGCTGTCAAGATCTCGATTGTGGAGTAATTCTTAATAACAAAGATAACGACGAAGAATTAATTCAGTCACAATCTCGAGTGTTTAGAAATTCTTAATAACAAAGATAGCGGTGAAGAATCAATGCAGTCGTTTCAAGACGGAAGTTGACAGCGAACTGACTTGAATCCAAAATTCGATAATTTTATAATAAGTTTCGCGGCTTCTCATTGGATGATTGTCCTAACTGTAATTTATAAATAAGATCGTCGAAATCATTGGAGTCATACCGTCATTATTAAAAGCGATGTTACCTCTATTATTAATGGTGGATAGAGCACACTCGTAGATTTAACAACGTGCCTGCTTTGCCGGACCTCCTATTCTCTTGAGAAAGGTGTGATTTATCTCCAAGGACCGACCTCTTTCTTTGTTTCATTGCTTGTTGCATTGTTTTATGGGTTTTCGTTATTGCTCATTAGGGCAACATTAACTGTTATTTTTTCTTCTTCTTTGTAGATAGTCCAGTATCTGGCAGGACTTAAGCAGTCGGCAGGTTCAGAGAGACGCACGTACCTTTCAGACGACCGTCTCTCTTGTATAATAAGGGTTGAGTTTGGGATGTTTTAAACTAAGACGCATTCAACAGGCATGTATGCAACGTCCACAACTTCAGTCATTCAAATACTCTTAATTGTCTGATGTCTGCGCCAGAATTGAACGTTTATTAGTTATGAATTCCTTTAATTCTACTGGCAATGGTCCAGTAGTAAAAGCTTAGCAAATGGAGTCAAAGATGGTTTCGTGGCTGGGTTTTAATCTTCTAACCGGCAGAAATTTCACCATGCACTGCTAATCGCCTAAACATGAAACACTAGTGTTTTCAGGTATTAAAAAAATATTATTGTTTAATTATGATTATATATATATATACATATATAAATATATATACATATATATATAAATATATATATATAATCTTAAATAACAGCAAAAGGAAGACTTGATTCCAAATAGTTCTCATATGTTATATCTCCCCTCTTTTGGAAATCGGCTACGATTATGAATAGCTACAGTATAAAATAAACCTTATACACTGTGAATTATTTTTTACATGTAGGTCACCACTTATCAAGGCCCGATGGCCACTCAGGGATAAGGGTTATTGCGTATACAGTAATCAATGAGATAGTTTAGAAATTTACTTCATGTATGAAAACCAAAGAGGGGAGATGTAACATATGAAAAATATTTGGAATCAAGGGAGACCCTGCTGTTATTTCAGATCATTTGAAACTATAGCAGAAAATTTTAGTCTCCCCTCTATCAAGACCAGTGCTTGTGGTGAAATATAAGATATTTTGCAATTTGTATGCAAAAATAGAAACAACCAAATTACTATGATGGAAGTATTGGTTAAAATGGAGTATCTTTTCGCCCACGAAAATTACTTTAAAATTACGATTAGTTAAGTTTTTCGAGGTTGCTAAAAACGGAAATAACAGTAAAAATCCCAGGAAACGAGTAGTTTTCAAGATATGAAGAAATTATGAAATGGTGGATCACTTTTCTTTATTAATTTAACGTAAAATGAACATCCACTTAATAACCGAGTTGGCTATAAACTGGGTTCTCATTTTACGTTAAATTAATATGGAAACAGGATCCCTTACTTCTTGAAACCGTAATGTGCGACCTTAAGGGCAAATGTCACATAGTCCACTACACAATTCACTACACCATTAACTTTCTAACGAACCTTCCTTTGTTAAATTCTGATCAGTAGTTGCTGAAATTTCGAACTTATCAAATTGCCCCAAAAAAGTGGTATATCTATATATGCATATATCTATACCCGTCGCCAAATGGAATATTGAAATGCTCATATATTCAGTTCTATGGGACAAACCTTCATAAAAATTTGCAGACTTTAAGAAGATTATAATTATTCTTTGCTAAAAGTTTTATGGCAATTGATAAAAAAGAACCTATATTTTGCAATTAATAAAATATGCCTAAATTTAAAGATATAGTGTCCTCGTATGTAGCTTCAGTTTTGCTGCTTCGGTTGTGTCCCCTGTGGCTTAATCAGGTCACTGCTATATATATATATATATATATATATATATATATATATATATATATATATATATATATATATATATATATATACATATATATTAAGTAGAAATGGTAACTAATAACCTGAAGAAGGCGTCCAATACTGTTGTAGAGCAAATATGCATTTTATTTTTATTACCGTATTTTTCTGTTAAGTTACAAAAGGTCTGATGTAACTTAACAGAAAAATACGGTAAAAAATAAAACGCATATATATATATATATATATATATATATATATATATATATTATATATATATATATATATAATAGAAGAATCTTATTGAAAATGAATTTAAATTCTCAAAGAACATTAAAAACCTGTAAAGAAGGTATACGGAATATTTAATTATCTGACAAGTAAAGTCTTGTTTTTTTTTTCCGCGGCGTCTCAAAAAATGACATTCTTTTCATCAGATGAAATAGGTTTGCAAAATATACGATAAATGTTATAGATTAGTGCATTTGAAGATTATAATACTATTCCGTGGTTAAAATTTTATGACAATTAGTAAAGAAGAACCTGTATTTTCAAACCAATAAAATACGCCCAAATTAGCTTACATGTATATATATATAGTGTCCTAGCAAGCCAGCTTTAGTTTTGCTGCTTTGAGATGAATATGCTTCGGATTTTTTTTTTTTTTTTTGCTTTATTATCTCTCCTGTAGCATTTCCATGCCACTAATATGAAGTATTTAAAGGAGTTTACTCTGACTGTCATCTTTAAGTGGAGAATTCGTTTTTTTTTTCTTTTTCAATTTACTCATTATTCTTAACCATCTTTCTTTCTTTATCATTAGCTTCAGAATACATTAAATGTTTTTTGTATTAATATCTGATCGTCTACGAATAGCATCTATAGTAACTAAACCGAATAAGATAAGCCATCGATATCGTCTGTTTCAAAACTGATTACAGGGAACCGCTTGATATTGGGAATCTAAATGGATCCAATACTATCAGGTTTGAAACCGACGATACCGATGGCTTATCTTATCTAAACTTCTGAAAATATAAATATAAATATTACGTCCATATTTCGAAAGTTTTTCTAATAATAGAGCAGTTTTCTTAAATTCTTTTTCCAGAATATATAACTAAGTATAAATATATATGTATATATATTAATTATATTAATAAATAATACTCATCTGAATAATGAATTCCAATTAAATGATATATTTATATATATATATATATATATATATATATATATATATATATATATATATATATATATATATACAGTAGAACCCTGGGATACGGTAGCCCTAGGACACGTTTTTTTTTGGGGGGGGGGGTTACGATGGGAAATACAATGTTATTCCGTTCCCTGTTTACGGTATTTGATCATGTTTATGATGTTATTTATAATGTTATTTGATTATATATATATGTGTATTTTATACTGCTCTGTATTTTGTTATGTTAATGCCGTATCCCAGTGTTCATATATATATATATATATATATATATATATATATATATATATATATATATGTATGTATGTATGTATGTATGTATGTATGTATGTGTGTATGTATTATAAAAAATAACACAAACAGTATAAAAGCTTATAAATTTTCTTTCTATTCGTTTTCTATTGGTGACGTGCAGGAATACAAAATGATATTATAAAAATTTTTGAAAACTCTTTTGACAAGTACATATTTTCGACCGATCCTTCAATCTTCATCAGTATAGTGAAAGTGATGAGCATAAACGGGGAAAATAGAGAAAGGAAGAGGGAGGAATAGGAGGAGGTATAGCCAATTAGAAGGTGCTACATCAGTCTTAAATACATATACATATAAGTACGCATAGACACACATGGGTACAGTACATATAGACATATAAAAGAAAATTTAAAAATTAATTCCAACGGTAGTATTTATTTCAGGAGAGAACAAGAAATCAAACATTAATATATATATATATATATATATATATATATATATATATATATATATATATATATATATATATATATATATCCTTTTCTATATTAATTTATGTAAAATGAACATCCACTCTATCCATACTTTTATCATTCATATTTTTTATTATTTTAGGTCACTATGGTTTGTGCAGCAAAAGAAAAAGCGCTGTAGGTGGAGGGTTACTCTCTCGCTAAAACACCGTTATCTTTATTATTTTCTTATATATATATATATATATATATATATATATATATATATATATATATATACATATATGTATGTATATATATATATACATACATATATATGGGTGTATATATATATATATATGTATATATATATATATATATATATATATTAAAAACACGATTTCTTTATATGAGCGATACTTAATATATAACTTTCCCAAAACTAAGGAAATTCAATTAGCGTTCCATTTCATTCCATGTGGACACACCGCAAGGAATGAAATTAACCAATTTCCTTTCTTAAAACGCAATAAGTTTTCTTTCGCCTCGCAGAAAAATGCAAATACATTCGTTTTTTAGCAAATGCCAATTTCGTTTAAAAAGTCATTTGCATAGCGTCAAACAAACAAAAAGTCACGAAGTGTCTGTGTTGAATCTGCCATCCACACTCCGTTATTAATGACTTTTAAAAAGGCGCCATTGTTAATATGCAGGTATTTTTTTATGTCACGCTCTATTCCAGAAGTAAAATGTTGAAATTTACAACTTTTTTGTTAAAAGATCTTTCTGTATGAAATATCATTTTAAGGCATATCGTTTATTATATATATATATATATATATATATATATATATATATATATATATATATATATAAATGGGTGGATCCTTCTATCAATCCAGTAGATATCAACCTACTGATTCACTTCTCTACCGATATAAGAGCTAGGTACGTCCAAGGATGGAGTATTGCTGTCACATCTTGGCAGGAGCTGCTAGGAAGATGTTATCCTGCCTTGACAGAGTTCAGAATAGACTTCATAATCTACTGGGAGATGCCCTTTTCTCTTCCCTGCAACCTTTCTCACAGAAGAGATTATGCTAGCCTGTCTCTATTTTATCCTTATTTTCATACTCGTTTGGCTGTATACAGTATCAATAATTGTTTTTTTTACACGGTGGTCACCACTTATCAAGGCCCGGAAGCCACTCAGGGATAAGGGTTATTGCAAGTACATTACGTTAGTGTGGAGATTTGATGAAGTGTTTACTTAAGGGGAGGTTCATTAGGAATTTGTGTACGTTGGACTTGAAGACATCCAAGTTGTAGTACGGTGGGAAGCAGGCAGACGGAAGAGAGTTCCACAGGCGTGCAGTTCTAAGAAAGAAGCTTTGTAAATGGAATCCACGTTTTGATTTAGGCACAGATAAAGAGTGGGGGAAATTTTTCACAGTGAATTCAGCTAGACGGGTGTTTTTCGTGACAGATTGGCGAGGGGGGACCAGAGATTGCAGTTCAGACGAGCACTTGCCATGGAAATAACGATAAAACAAGGATAGGCTCGCAACGTCTCTTCTGTGGGAGAGAGGTTGCAGGGTAGAGAAAAGGGCATCCTCCACTATGCCACGAAGCCTATTTTGTACTCTGTCAAGGCAGGATAGGCTGTTTTTAGCAGCTCCTGCCCAGATATGGCAGCAGTATTCAATCCTTGGACGTACTTGGCTTTTATATAGATAGACAATTGCATCAGTACATATATATATGTATATATATATATATATATATATATATATATATATATATATATATATATATATTAAGGCAATCATGAAGGGAAGACGTATTCCTTCTGAATACATTTTATATTTAAAAAAAGACCAAGAAGAAAAGAAAAATGGATAGCGACTAAAAAAGTAAAAGTAGAGAAATAGAGGGAAAAAAAATCAAAATTTTTCCCCCTCTATTTCTCTACTTTAATTTTTAATCGCTATCCATTTTTCTTTTCTCCTTGGTCTTTTTTTTTTTAAATATAAAATGTATTCCGAAGGAATACGTCTTCCCTTCATGATTGCCTTAATATATATATATATATATATATATATATATATATATATATATATATATATATATATGTATATATATATATATATTAAACCTAGAGAGAATCTAACTCTTATTTTTTATAAGAACTACGATCGAGTTGCAATCCACGGGCCCAAGGATTATATCTCCTAGGGCTGGCTACATCGATGAGACACCGAGGTTATGCTCAAGCGACAGTGATATAATAGCAGTTGTTTTGATTGAATCGAATCATTGAACAGAGTGAGACTTATTATAGAGTTTACTTGTGAATATATATGCTTCTATGCATGTTTCATCATGTTCTATTTTCTCATCTGCGAACTTATCAACAGATTGCCACAATAGTTTTTACTCTACAAAACATCTCTAATGTGAACTCTGAGGTATTCTATATTTAACGCAATGGTATTTTCTCGTCGTTTTCTGTCGCTTGCTTCGGCTTAAGGTCGAAGGGTTAAGGTGATGTTAAGGCTTAAGACGATGTCATTATCAAAAAGTGATTAGTGTTAATTTTTAAAAATTAAACCACACAATGAAGTGTTGTTGAGAACATGTATCAACACACTTTATTTTATGGTTTACTTAGCCTTTACACTTGCAGAAGATTGGGCAAGAGTTAGATATTTTTTGAACTGGTAGAGTAGTTCAAATGTTTTCTATCGGCCATATAACCGATTAGATGTTATTCTTCTATTGAAAGGATTGAGTAAACTTAATTCCGAAGCGAATAATCAAAGCCTGCAGCTTTCTTAAGGAGAAAGCGCTCATATTCATTTGGTCTAAATTGAGGATCTGGGCATTGCTAGTAAAAAGAGACAACCATTCCTTTAGATGTGTTAAAAGCAATCACGATTATGCTTCTACATTGCATGATGCGCTGAATTGCATGATGCGCTACAGGTTTCGACAAAAAGAATTAGAAAATACTAGCGGGATCCGTGGAAATTCCATAGGGGACTCATTCTTATGTAATATATTGATGTTTGGATACTGTAGATGTTCAGTGTAAAGGGAGACGCCCTGATATTATTGTAGCGTTTTTGTAAAAACTGCAAAAGTGTTTATCCAAGCTAGCACGAACGCTCGGCAAAGCCCGGTCGTAAAGTAAGCTTAAATATGATATTTTTATTCTTGCAGATTTCGTATATATTATTATAGAGTTTATGTTCTATCGATTATTATATTTTATAAAGTTGCGATTTCAAAAATAAAAAATATATATATCCATATGGCTTGAGTGCATTAGCTTGAATCGAAACTGAAATAAAATCTTATGAATATATATATATATATATATATATATATATATATATATATATATATATATATTGAGCTCCTTCAGCCATAATCAAAACACAAAACAAAAACATATAAAGAATTCTTGATGAAATTATTCATAAAAATAGATTACTTAAGTGGCATTAGCTATAATCAAAATCGAAACCAAAACTTACGAAGAATTATTGGTAAAATTATTTATGACAAGAAATGAAAGTGCATAACAATTAAACGACAGTCACCCAGAAGAAAAAAGATGTAAGCGTGGCAGAGAAAATAACACACACGCTATCCTATTAATATATAGATATTTACCAGAATTTATCTTGGAATTCTGCCGTTGTATTATTGTCACATTTCCAATAAAGTATTTTAATGGTGAATGATCTGACGAATTAAAAGCAGGTGTACTCCATCGACGTATATACCTCCGACAAACCAGACAAGCATCTAAATCCTACACAGTAGCGATCCCTAAGTGTAAGAAAGCGTTCTACTCCTATAGTTTATTCCCCAGAACTGCAAGACTTTGGAACTCCCTTCCGGGATTCTGTTTTCCCAACTTTACTGACACGCAGAAGTTCAAGTATAATGTGAACAGACATCTTCTGCTTATCTCCCTTCATAATATCTCTGTAACAAAACATCAAAAGAAGAAAACAATAATTGTTTAGATAAAATGAATAGTTTTCACGCGATCAGAAAAATCACATTTGCTGTAATTCCGATTGTTGATGAGACGTATCAAGTCAAGGATTGACTGCGCCTAATCCCCGCTGTGAACTGGGATGTATGCTGTCCTTGTTGATATGCAAACAGTTTGGAATAAACATTTGATCAATCATGTTCCAGGAAGAGTTGATTAGTCGATGAAGGGTTACAGGGTCTTTGACCCGACCACCGCCATTAATATAAAGAGAACTGCGCACCATGTTATCTTCAGTTAGTAAATTATGAGTTAAGAATTAAGCTGGGGCTTTTGAGATGAGTGGAGTTACATAGTAGAAGGCCAGATAAGGATCTCTGGTGTAAAGCAGATCAGTTTCCCAAAGATGTACAGATTACAAAATCTTCAAGACATTTCGAAGATTCGTGAAATATTTGGGAAGATATAGCAACTTGGAACCAAGACCTGGGCCAGTAATAAGGAAAACATGTAAGACAGGAACTGCAGATATATTAACCTTTGAACGTACATTAGATAATCCATGGCAAGATTAATATGTTGAAACCCTTTGGCAATGAAATGGCATGAAGGTCTTCCCATGAAAAGTAATTTCTAAAGCATCATTAGCTGAATGTTATATATTAGCCGATTACTTATGTGTAGTCAACTTTAATGACTGAATTTCTAAACCAACTGACATTAATGTAGATGTGCTCCAGTGGTCAATGATTGGAGACTTAATTATTGGAAGGTTTATTAATTTTGATTTTCATAAAAAAACCTTTCTGGTGTCGTTATGATAGAGCTGTATATATTTGCTGATGACACATCGTTCTATTCTCAATATGTGAGAAATACGAATGCGCATATATCTGAAGTAATGGCAAAATAATTAGAATATGTGGGCCAACCATTATTACGTTAAAACGACTTTCCTTGTACAATTATGAGAAATCCACACAACCACCGGTTAAGTATGGTTAAAAGCACTCTACCCTGAAGATCAGCATTCAAACTCCTCGAGCTAACATTCAGAGATAACATGAATTAGGAAAAATACATAAAATATCGTTATTTTGTGACCCTCTGGCTATGATAATAGCGTAGTACATGTTTTTTGTTGTCGCAGGCAGCGTCAACGAACAGAACGATTATTATGATTAATTGTTAAATTATTTAGGTTAAAAAGATATTCAGACACATTTTTTAAGAAGCAGTAAAAAATAGTTATGTTAAATATTTTACTGAGGAAATTTGGCTCAAGGTAAATTCTTATGAATAGAGGAAGATCATAGGAAAAGCTAGTTTGGAATTTGGTTTAGTAAATAATGATGTGGCTTACGTGGCCAACAAGATTGTCCACCCTGGCTGACGAGGATGAATCAAAATTGGGAGTTAGTATGTAATTGTACGTCGAAGAAATGAGTTGAGGTTTAGCTAGCCACTAGGTTGGTTAGCAGACAAGAGTTGTCTCTGTGGTCCGATAGAAGCATCTACAGACCAACTAAGGAAAATGTATGGGAAAAGGTTAAGAGCTGCAAACATGGAACATTTAGAAATGATTACTTGGCATATTGGGTGTTCCATTCGGAAGAACATGCCTTCATTTTCAGCCAGAGAAGTTCGCGACAATGAATAAGGCATGTGATCATGTCGGGTGTCAAGCAGACAAAGGTGTTATTCGTAATTGTTAAAGACTGTCCGTTATTGTCCCGTTCGTTATTGTCGTGAATATTCGAAAGCGCCTACATACACATAGACTATTAAATATACACGTAACAGATCGACACATATAGACGCCCCATATACAAAGAAAATTAACTGTCTTTATAATTTTAACCATTGGACGATACATGAGCATCGATTACAGAAACATGTACACCTCACATACATTAGACATACATAGACACAGTATTATAAACCCGGCAATACAGCAATATGTTGCTAAGTCTGCTGCCGAAAACTTGGCGCTTTCTATTCGGCAAGGAAAGGTTCTCAACACTTATCAGTTTCTTATATCTCCACAAAGCCAAGATTCGCCTACGCTTGTAGTATGGGTGTCAGACCTGCGCTTGTCTTTTTTTTCACTCACTGACACACAACCTTTCTCTCATGCCCACTCTCCCTTCCTCTTTCTCTCTCTCTTTCTCTTTCTTTCTCTTTCTCTCTTTCTTTCTCTTTCTCTTTCTCTCTCTCTCTATCTATCTATCTCTTAACTAGGACTCAAAATATACTTTGATCTAAAACAACCCACATTATCTACTAATCTCGAGCCTATGTCCATCGCGGAATTCTGTGTTTGTTTCAGAGACATCCTTTTGTGCCTCAGTAGTCACTGTTCCGACAAAAAACTTGAAAAGTACAGTGACTAGAATACAGCTAGATGTCTCGATGCCTCCGTTCAGTTTCAGAAGACAATGGATACCTCCTGTAGGGGCCGCTGTGCGCGTAATTGAGTAGCAAGGATTGCGCAATCACCAACCACACCTCTGCTGAATCGGCATTGCTTGAGTTCAGTGGCAAGGAAAGGTCCAGGACGACTGGAAACAATGCCGAGATAAGCGGAGAGCACATACAGCACCTGGAAGTCTCAAATGGGCACCCATCTAGTACTGGCCAGGATCATCGTTTCTTAACTTCGGTAATCTGACGGGAACCGGTGTGTCAATGTGATTATGCCGTAGCTAGATGTCTCAATGTGGCTAATACTATTTAAATATATAAGAAAACTCTTATAATCTTACGTCGGTTTCCAAATATACACTGTATTATGAATTTGGGTTATTGTATTGCGAATAGGTCCTGAAATTCCTGAGAGAATTAAAGAACAAGGAAATAATACCGGTATCAGGATTGATATGGAAAGAGTCCGAGGAGTATTGAAATATTGAAATAACTTCCATAAGAACTTCAGAGAACAGCAAAAACAATTATCAGTTAATAGATATTTGTGAACGGATGATACGATAACCATATAACAATTACAATCACAATAACGGTGAAATAATAATAATAATAATAATAATAATAATAATAATAATAATAATAATAATAAACAGTACTTGAAAACTAGAATCACAAAGTCCTATGGGACATGGACATACAAACTGATAAACCCATCCAAGCAAGAAGACCGGATTTCGTAATAATTAACAAAAAAGAAAAATCCTGTCAAATCGTAGACTTTGCTGTTCCAGCCGACCACAGGGTGAAAAATAAAAAAAGGAAAAACGGAGAAAAATACACAGAGCTAGCCAGAGAGGTGAAAGGGATATGGAAGATGAAGAAAATCAAAATAATACCTATAATAGTAGGATCATTAGTAACAATCCCGAAAAAACTTTGAAAAAAGAATGGGAGAAATTGGAATCAGAGGAATGACTGGAAAACTACAACGAACAACAATAATGAAAACAGCTGAAATATTTAGGAAAACCCTTGAATGTGGAGACTAACACACATGAGCAACAAGTGAGTACCAGACAAACTGCTGCAGAGTCAAACCATGAAATGCCACATGGAACCAAGTACATTGAAGCCACATATCTATAAGTTCTTTAAGCATACCCCACCTCACCCCAATTACCACATCAAAAGCAAAAAAAGAGACCAAACAGTCAAGTAGAGTCAAGGAGGAAGGAAAGACCAAGGAGAGAGCACTGACCAGATCTCAGCTGGATAAGTGCGAAGAGAACTGTGACTGTGGGGAGGCTTATTGCCACTCAAATCCCAGTGAAGACCGATAGCCGCTGCCAACGAGAAATCAATGGCAAGCAGCTGTTGCGATAATGAAAATTTATTTGCAAATACTATCGAAAGAGGTGGAGAAGACTGGAAAGTGGCTTGTTGTCACTCAGCTTCTAGGGAACATCAGACGCTGTTTTCAAGGAGAAATTTTTGATGGCCTGAGTGAAAGCTCCTTGTGAGTCAATAATAATAATAATAATAATAATAATAATAATAATAATAATAATAATAATAATAATAATTCGACGCATGGTATTATTGCTATATCTGTTATAAACGTCAGCTGAATCCCGACATTTAAGATATGGTTTTTGTCTATTTCTAGTCGAACCATGCTGCCAACAGCAATCTATAAAGACGTTACGTGCCACAATTTTTAAAATGTTTTCGTCACCAAGTTGTTGAGAAAAAGATCGATATCTTACGCAGCACATCCTACCCAAGATCTTTAAAACTATGCTATTGCTGTGCAAATTATGATGTTGTTATTATGGACACGTTGCTGTTTTCGTCGTCGTCTATCTGGAATCAGTTTACTTCTTTGGCGGGTGTTGTGTATAGGTAGGAGCAAAACAAATTGTCTTAAATGGGATTAATGTTGTTTTGATGAGAAGCGCTGAGTCGGCAATGTTTGAGCACGGCTCAACGGGCGAAGTTGATCATTTTATTTATTGCCATGGTGCGCGGGCGATTCCAGCCGACGCGAAGAAATGGCCGATGTGTCTAGCGCTGGGCGGAATGGCGAGAGATTAAAACAAGAATAACCATCAAAAGAGACGTACAAAAATACAGGCTGACCTGTGTCCAATTAATCAGCATTTTCCATTGGTAAATAAACCACGTCTTTCTGTCTGCCAAATGCTAACATAAGGCAATTCTGAAGTACTTTAATATGCCAGGGAACCAATCTGTAGAGTGAGTTGTTGCACATAAAATATCCTATTTTTATATATAACTAATAAGCTATGAAAGTGTGTCGATCCAAAACTACGAAAAGTTGCATTGCATGCATATACCGTATAAATTAAAATATTTTTATTAACCTTATTTACTCCTAAAAAGACATACTGACAATGAACCATTAGGGTCTATACTGAAGAAGCCGGTTTTATAAAGATGAAAATGGATTGGAAGTAAGGTAGCAAAGTGCTCTCATTACTAGCCCTAGGACAACAGAATATTCTTTTCATTGTTTTTACACTTGAGTGTATATCCGAGACAGACACAATTAATCAACCGAGAACCACATCTCTCTGCATAAAAACATATAATATATTGATAGATATATACCTGAGAGTCAAACAAAAGGAAAAGAATATGCTGTTGTCATAGCACTAGTCAAAAAATTAAATTTCTGCATCTTAACACTGTAGAAAATACAAGGAACAGGAAGGAAATTCCAAATGTGAGCAGTCTGTTGTAAAACTTATCAGAATAGAAAATATTCTAGTACCTGAGGGTCTGTATATTAACTGGAATGTATTTAGTTTTTTTTTTTTTTAATAAGCCGAGGGTGTTTCTCGTTTAATAAATGCAGCACATTCGTTTGAGGACATTCCGAGAAATCATTTTTTAAACAAAAACGGGAATTTAACCTTGTGCTGTTGCTAGGCAAAAAGTGCGAGAGTTATCAGGTTAGAAATTGGTTTTGCACCCTGCCCAGGAAGATGATGTTAGCGATTGCTACACTTACTTAGGTACAGAAATAGTTCTTCATGCACGGAGTCATATCGGTTTTCTAAAGATATTAAACACATTGACATGTATCACTACTATGGCTATGACAACAGCACATTCTTTTCATTGCTTTGACTCTCTAGTATATATCCGACACAGTAAGATACAGTTAATCAACTGAGAACCACGTCACTTTATATAAAAGCATATAAGATAACAACGAATATACACTCGAGAGTCCAAACAATGAAAAGAATATGCTGTTGTCCTAGTCCTAATCATTACGGGTATCATTATTCCTCGGTTTATCAAAAATCAAACGTAATTTCCATAAACAAAGTCTCTTTTCAAGAACATCATATTTGTAGAACATATTTCCACGTGACTACCTTCCTGAAGACTTCGACATAGTTCTCTTCAAGATTAATGAGATTGAATACTTGCGGAGATGTCTATTTATGTTATTAAATATTGCATTTTCCGTAAAGTGTGAAAATATCGAGGGTTCTTGTTCGAAACAGCTTTCCTGTCGAAGGAGGAATGTTGACCCTTAAATGAAAACTAGTGGGTATAGACCTGTGTAATTCGCTGCATGCGAACTAACAGCTGGGGAGGGTATTATCATTACAAATGGCACTGACTTTGAGCGAGAAAATGTTTCATAAACCTACTATACTATTGTACCGTTGCTTAAAAGAGAAGGATTTTCTATTCGAAAAAAAAAATGTTTGCCTTTTCCATTATCTAAGCATACTGGCGGATGTTGTGTATAGGTAGGAGTAAAACAAATTGTCTTAAGTGTGACCAGTCTGTGGCACTCGAGTACCGACGCTCAATCTCTTTTGCGTCTTTGATAAATTAATAATCAGGAGTAGTAAATATGCTGTGAAATTGCTTGAACATGTGACTACGGTTCCTGGGTATTTAAAAAACAAAGCCGATAGCCATTAGTCGCGTGCTCTCGTGTAATGAATGAATGCGTGAATATAGGATTGACATGAAATTCTTAAAGATAAACTAAACTGACCGAAAAATGGGCTGAAATGACTTAAATAAATAAAAAGTAAATGACTTAGAATGACTTTAATTAACTTAAGGATGAATAGAATGACCTTAAGATTGACTTGAATCCTTAAAAAATAACTGGAATCCTTCAAAAACAACTTGAATGATCTGGAGAATGACTTGAATGGCTTTGAGACTGCCTGGTTCTAAAGTGGGTGATCATTTTACATTAAATTAATACAGAAAAACGATCCCCTACTTTATATCACAAAGTACAAACATAAGTACAGTATGTAGTAAGAACAGATACTACATTTTGATCTTGGCCAAAAGGCCAAGAAAAGGGGTATTTATTTGGTTCCCCACCGAGTAAATTAGGCACAAGACCGATTTTTAATGTGAGGAGTGAAGGGGAAATGGGGACCAACTCCCCGAGGAGTAGGGGAGCTGGACAGTGACAATTGGCATGAAGGGCCACCCCAACACTAACCAAGGTCCCATATGTGGGCTGCCCCCACATATTGTCTTTGCCTGCAGCACCTGCCGGAACAGACACTACACCCTGATCTTGACTAAAAGGCCAAGAAAATCTTAAAAGCTAAGAACAGTATCTATTAACAACAGACCTTTGATCTTAACCAAAAAAGGCAAGCACAAAGGTGTTACGAAGAGACCGACCGACGGACCGACCGACTGACCGACCGACGGAGTGACTTATAGAGTCGCTTGCACGCGACTAAAAATGCCAGTTGAAGCTGCAAGTTGGAAATGCGAACTCAGACAAAACGCTAAAAGCGGTTAACTGTATTATCGAGTAGAAACTTGTCGACTCAGTTACCAGTTGTTGCATCACGAGATGGACGTGTATTATTTTACCGGTCGGAATATATATAATTTATAATGTTCTATCAGTATATTTGTTTCTACTCGATAATACAGTAAAACATGACAATGTAAAACAAGATATACATACACGGCGTTGTCTGGGAACATTTTCTACCATCGCTTTTGTTTCGGTTTTCTTTTTTTAGATATTCTGAATTTTACCGAATTATATTGCAATATAATTTTCAGATGTTAATAAAGTATCCCAATACTGTTTGGGTATTAATTTAAACTCTTACTAATCTTTTGTTAATTCAGTATTACTTTAGACTGTTTACAAAATGATAAAATATAAACAGCTTTCAAAACTGTAAAGATTAAGGTCTGGGATTCGTGATCTTACAAAACTGTAAAGAAATCTGTAATCATTTAAACTGTCTAATACAAAGTCAATAAGTTCTGAGAGATTTTTAACTACGTCTTAATTGTTTATGAATGAATAAAACGCACTACTTAATTTCGTGCATGGGTTACTGTTGTTGTTCTTTTTAATATTTTTAAAAACGTTATTTGTAGTAGTATATGTATTGCATTTTTTAATCACATAATTAAGCGATTATTAATGATATAAAATAGTGTTCAAGACAAGTACATACACTTGGCCTTCGGGCCAAGATCAATGTGTAGTATCTGTTCCGGCAGATGCTGCAAGCTATGACTAGCTATGACTAGCAAAGACCAGATGTGGGGCCAACCCCACATGCCTGACCTTTAACCAGCTCCCATTTCCCTCCTCTCGGGAGCTGGTCCCCTTTTTCCCTTCCCCCTCCCTTGACTCCTCACAATAAAAATTGGCCTTGTGCTTAATTTGCTCGGTGGGGGAGCAAATAAATACCCACATGCCTGACCTTTAATCAGCTCCCATTTCCCACCTCTCGGGAGCTGGTCCCCTTTTTCCCTTCCCCCTCCCTTCACTCCTCACATCAAAAATCGGCCTTGTGCCTAATTTGCTCGGTGGAGAAGCAAATAAATACCATCTGTTCCGGCAGATATTGCAAGCAAAGACCAGATGTGGGGGCAACCCCACATACCTGACCTTTAACCAGCTCCCATTTCCCACCTCTCGGGAGCTGGTCCCCCTTTTACCCTTCCCCCTCCCTTCACTCCTCACATATAAGACCTTGGTCAATGTAGGAGCAACCCTTCATACCAATTGTCACTATCCAGCTTCCCTACTCCCCGGGGAGTTGGTCCCCATGTCCCCTTCACTCCTCACTTTAAAAATCAAAAAAAAGCAAATAAATACCTCAAAGTGTAGTATCTGTTCTTCAGATGATGCATTTCAATTTCTTGTTCTCTGTCAGTGGAGGAGAAATCCTTCACGACTGAGACAATTTTTATTTTTGTTCTTTTTCTCCACATTAAAAAACGACCCTGGTGTCTAACTCTGTACCGTGGCGAGACATTGTAAATAGGGACAAGTACATACATTAAGCAAACACACAAATACATGAAAACTTGTTACATAATTTTATTAAAATAGATATTAAAACGTTGTTAATTTCATTATTATCGAACTATCAGTAATAATCAGCCAGAGGCGACTGATATTTTTTCTGCAAACATCTGAAGAAGCATTGCCACGCAGTATTTGATAAATAGCATTGAATTTATGTAAACGTTCATGAAAGTTTTACTTTTTTACAAAGTATTACTGGAGTCTACCCAGCACAAGAGAGTTTAGAGAATTGATTATTATTCGAATCTCTTATTGCAATCGTAAATCTATTGGGAACTCTGTTTATGCAAATAAATGATTTTCAATTCATATAAAGTTCGTATTTACTTTAGAATAAATTAAATATTAATTGAAATTCGGTTAGGACGCCGTAAAACTACACTTCAAACAGTGAAACGATGAAATGAAATCGATAAAAAGAAAAGCAAAATGATAGAACAAAAAAAAAATTCATAAAAATACTTGAAATAAATCAAAGAAAAAGAATATTAAAAAAAAAAACATATACTTATATGCATTGATTTAATTTGTGTGGAATGTACCAGTTCAATATTAAGAATGATAAAATGCCTGGCGGATAAAGCCTCTTATTGAGATGCATGTATGCATATAAGTTGTGTCCATTCCAAGAATGACTTCAGCGATGAAACTCTTAGTACGTCCAAGGATGGAGTACTGCTGCCACATCTGGGCAGGAGCTGCTAAAAACAGCCTATCCTGCCTAGACAGAGTACAAAATAGACTTAGTGGTTAGTGGGGGATGCCCTTTTCTCTTCCTTGCAATCTCTCTCCCACAGCAGATACTTGCGAGCCTGTCTTTGTTTTATCCTTATTTCCAAGTCAGGTGCTCGTCTGAGCTCCAATCCCTCATCCTCCTCGCCAATCTTTCACGAGAAACACCCGTCTGACTGAAACTACTGTCAATAATTTTCCCCACTCTTTATCTGTGCCTAAATCCAAACGTATATTCCATGAGCAAAGCTTCTTTCTTAGAACTGCACGCCAGTGGAACTCTCTGCCGCTTGCCTGTTTCTCACCTGGCTACAACTTGGACGTCTTCAAGTCCAACATAAACAAACTCCTGACAAACCGCCCTCTTAAGTAAGGCACTCTATCAAAACCCCCCATACTAATGATTACTACAATACTATCTCATTGATTACTGTACACGCAATAACCTTTATCCCTGATTGGCCTTCAGGCCTTGATAAGTGGTGACCCCCATTAAAATATATATATATATATATATATATATATATATATATATATATATATATATATTTAAAATATTATCGTGATAGACAAACGATTATTTTATATCTAACTTAATCCAAAAATACACATATATTTATACATAAATGTCCAAACAGAAAACGTACATCCTAATGAAGATAATGACATCAATGACCTACAAGAGAAGGAACAATATGGATACTTTGACATAGAAGAAGATAATATAATTCAGCATGCTAGCATGAGAGAAAAAATTAGTAGTGAATATATATACGCCATGTAAGTAAAGTTTATAAAATCGAGCTTACAAATCAAACACGGTAACTGTTATTAACAAACTAGCCATGCATGTGATGAAAGACAACATTCACATTGTGGACTGAACACAAATGGATATAACTACACTAAACACTAAATGAGGAAAATATTGATATTAGGTTGGTACAAAAACATTATCGTTACATATGTTACTTTTATATATGATTTCTGAATTAATTCATTGATATATATATATATATATATATATATAAAATATATTTTAGTCATCGACATACAGACCTGTTTCGTTGTTTCACAACTCATCAGTGCCGCTAGACTAACACCTCTCCCAAGCCGAGGATCGAACCTAGAACCGTCGTGATGACAGTCGGCAGTCCTACCCCCTGACTACGGAATCGGTATATATATATATTTATTTATTTATTTACCAGTGGTGAAAAAACCGGAATAGAGTGCTCAATGTGTAGCCAGAGCAGTATACAAGAATTTTATTACTGTGAGTCCAGAATGAGTTTACATATTGTTTCAACTAGAGGAAGATCACCAAAGAGAGGAAATATCCAACTAGCATCGTCAGAATTCATAGATGGACTGTCCATCTATGATTTCGAAAACTCATGGTTTCTTAACTTTATTGATTATGCCGGACGTAGATTTACGCACTTCTAATCTGTGCATTTTGCGATGAAAATCGCATCACTAGTCTTAAGCATGGGTTATCTACAAAAATGATTTTAATGGTCATCCCACTGGTACTAGCCAGACTCATGGTTGCTTAACTTTATTGATTGTGCCGGACGTAGATTTACGCACTTCTAATCTGTGCATTTTGCGATGGAACCCGCACCACTAATCTTAAGCATGGATTATCTACAAAAATGATGTTAATGGTCACCCAACTTGTACTAGCCAGACTCATGGTTGCTTAACTTTAATGATTAAGTAAGTATTATTTACAAAAATGATGTATAGCGTGACACACAGACAGACAAACGTAGCTTTTAATATGAAGGATTTTCTGTCCGTCTATTTGTCCAATGTACATTTTGGTCGCCGAACGCACAGTTTAAAAAAAAAAACTCATACCTATGTTATATTGTCAAAGATTTTTTTTCTGCCTGTGGTCTGTTTATCCGTTCCACTTTTTACCAGTAACTACTGCACCGATGTAGATGTAATTTTTTATTATTTTTTTTTATGTTTACGTTATAGACCTAACTCATGTTATCAGTTCGATGCACAGTAATGATTTCTAGAAATTAATATACATTAGTATTTATTGCAATAAGGTGCTTCTGTATATCTTTGTAACCATATTTAATCATTAATTTGCCATAAAGTACTGATTCTAAGCCAACGTTCTATAACTTCCCCTGTATTTAACGGGCTGAGAAGTTAAGGTTAATATATTTTACGAATTGTACTTTATAAAATCCACGTATAACTTCATTTACGTTGAAATTTCGACCACATAAATTATAAAGAATCAATCTAACATAACGCTATCTTACCCTCGATTAAACATTAAAAAAAAAACTTCGATGGATATGAAAATCCTTCTTTCTCTAAAAACTACATTAACAGCGTTGTAAAAAAAATAGATCATGAAGATAAACGATGAATTATTAATCACGCAAGCCTTAGGGAAATCAAACCGATGTGTTTGCCGCTGCATGGCGTCCATGTTGATTTTCTATACCGGAAATGCATAAGGACAAGTTCGGCAGGAAGGAAAAAGTAAAATAAAAGGAGATAATATTTTATATCTATTTTATACTAAATTTTAAAGCAATATTTTATTCGTTTTTTCTGTAAACGAAAGGATTTAATAAATTTATCTTGTTTAAATGTGTCGAAGACTCAATTTTGAAGGTATTTTTTTTCTATGGATTTATATAAGATATTTACATATTTAAATGCAATCACGTAAACTCTCCGTCCAAAATCACAAGCAATATATCTCGCAAACGTTCGGCATCTTATAATAAATTTGGAATTGACATATTTCTCAGTAGTAAAATTTCGTTACAATTATTCGTTATTCGTTTTATGATTTGTGTTCTATCGTTTCTTCGGCATTTTCTTATTTGTTACGGCTCATTCGGTCAAGCTAAAAAAAAGAAAAGACGGAAAGCGTATCAAACTTTGAATTGAAAAAATAATCATATGAAGATGATTACACAAACTAGCGAAGCTAGATTTTTGTTCATAATGATTACCTATACTCGTCTAATATATTGCGTATATGTATAATATGCAGTTATGCAATACCGAAATAAAATCTCTCCAACACAGTATTCATAATGTCTTGAAAAATCAAGGGTGCTACCTTAACTAAAAAAGCTAATATTTGGAATTTTAATAACCCATTTCGGTTGTTAATACAAAGCAACTTCGAGCTGTTTTCTCTCACTGGAATTTGAAGGTATGAGTCACTCAAATCGACTTTTGGAAAAAAAAATCTTTCCTCCGTTTAGTTTAGTAACAAAAAAATTTAGGGATGTGGGTAATGGTAGTCTTTAGTACTGAGTTCAAATTAGTGGAGAAGTCGGCGCAAACTAAATCTTATGCGACATGAATGTACATACAGATAAACCTATCCAGGCAAGAAGATTGGATGTAATAATTGTAAACAAGAAATAAAAGTACTGGCAGGTCGTAGATTTTGCAGTTTCGCCAGTCCACGTAGTGAATATGAAGATTATGAAGAAACAAAGCAAATACATGGAACGGGCCAGAGAGCTTCAAGAGATATGAAAGATGAAGAATGTCAAGAGAACACAAGTGATATACAGGACACTAGAAATATTGGAAAAGTACATGAGTGAGAAAACAGAAAAATTGATCGCCGTATCAAGAGACAACCTCAAGTAGAAAAAAGAGGAACCGACGAAACCAGAAAAGTCAAAAACGAATGTGGAAAGAGAAACGGCTACATGGACAGTAAATAAGAATGACAAGAGAACAGAATCATGAAAACACATGTATATGGCGATGTAAAAAGACACATGAAAAGATAAATAGAACCTCTACTGACAACTGCACAGAACAACTCGATTAGAACTAATAAAATTAAAACTAAAAAAATGTTAAAACACATGTAGACTCGTCGAAAATGAGACGAAAAGATAAGAAGATTATTGTGCCTGCTTGATTAATGTAGACTTGGAATTTCGTATCGTCAGAGAAAATAATCTAATGGGGTTAAATCGCATGAACAAGGTGTCCAGTTGACACGTCTATTTTATGACAATATTCGTCCATCAAACATTTATATCAGTAAATTCCTTGTATCGTGCGCTTTTCGCAAACTCTGTTAGTCTCTTTATGATGAATTGCCAAACAAAACTAAACTCAACTGATAGTTGACAAATGTGCAACTAAACTAAATTAAGTTTCTAATTTATAGTTTGTCGCCTATGACAAATCACTCTATACATATATTGCCGAGTTCATAATTCTGACAAGATACACTTGAAGAAGGTCGGAGATAACATTGCCAAAACGTTGTGCGAATAACACTTAAGATGACATTAATAGTCCGATTAATTTTGTTATCAAGAGAGACAGTGTTCTTACATCACGAAAATTGTATTGATAACAATTTTTATGTTTGCTTTCATGGTTCTATAAAAAGGTTGGGTTTCGTTAAAATAGTTTTATTATTGCATCTTTAGCAGAAATTAAAGTTTAAAAAATTATGTTTGAAAAAAAAACAACTCCGGAATTTTTTCTATATGAGAAACGCATGGAATAAAATATCCTTTCAGACGTTAGTGAATAATTAAATCGTCAACAGAAGATTCCAAACATTATAAACAATTTCCGATTCGGTAGCCCTTAATCACCTAAAGTCAAAGAGAAGAGAATATGAGTTGGAACAGATCCATTGAAAGCATTGGCAGGGTTGCTGCGAGGAGGGTAGGCTCTCTCTCTCTCTCTCTCTCTCTCTCTCTCTCTCTCTCTCTCTCTCTTTCTCTCTCTCTCTCTACTGTGCTAGAAAGCTACTTCCACCTGAAAGCATCGTGTACCTCTATAAGGCCATCATTCGCCCATGTATGAAGTACTGTTGTCACATTTGGGCTGGTGCTCTGCTACTAGTCTCTCACTCCTGGACAGGGTTCAAAAGAGAGTTGTCAACTTGATAGGTCCTGAACTGTCATGTAAGCTCCAACCTCTGTCTCATCGATGAAATGCTGCATTCCTCTACCTGTTCTGCAAGTATTTTAATGGTGGATGCTCCGACGAACTACAAGCCCTTGTACCCCCTCGACGTAAATACCCCCCGATATACCGGACAAGCAGCAAAATCCCTACACAATAGAGATCCCTAAGTGTAAGAAAGCCTTTTACTTCAATAGTTTCTTCCCCAGAACTGCTAGACTTTAGAACTCCTTTCCGGGATTCTGCTTTCCCAACTGTACTGACATGCAAAAGTTCAAATGTAATGTGAACAAACATCTTGCTGCTAATCTCCCTACATAGTATCCCTGCAACTTATATCCCCGATAGTAGCCCCCTACATAAAAGTTGCACTGTACCTTGTTTGGGGTAAAAATAGAATAAAAGGAATTCGACGTGGTTCTCAAAATCTTTCTACTGACGAGAATGTGAAAATTACTTTCGAATTGCATTTCAATTTAGAATCCTAACGCGCATGCGTTTGTATTTCACTAAAGGTTTCACTCGACAGAACACACGTAGACTATCAAATTTGCCGCTATTCTGTACATATCTTAATCATAAAGATGAGGGATCATATGATAGTCAGATAAGAGGCTATTTCTTACGTTATTCGTTTAAAGTTAGACTGGACACGTCTATGCATCTGTTGAGTATAAAACATTATCAAATGAAAAAATGAAAAATAATTATATAAACGTACCAATAATAATGGTTTGTTTAAAAAAGAAAATAATATAACACAAGTTAGTAAAGATGATAGTCCAAATAGTCTAAGAACGTTCTGGTGAGATAAAGTTTTTACCATGTGTATTTCGACTAACACCGCGTGCGTTTGAATGTGTGTAAATATGATAGGTATAAAGACGTGTATTAGCCAGTGAGAGTGTGTGTGCATGCGACTGAAGAGCGTCATGTATACGTGTGCTTCGCTAAGTGTATCGAAGATTATGTTTATCCCCAATTATGTGTCTGATACATTCCGAGAGCCATGTCATGTCACTAGAAGAAAAAATATAAATATTGAGGGAAAAGTTTGAGTTTAAGTTTATATATATACTATAAGCGAAATTTGAAATAGACATGTCTTGTGATTTTTTATTAGATGATTGTAGTATTAAAATACTAGGCTTTTATTAAGTCGATGCGCAATAACACGTCTCAATCTCGCTGCTACTTCGAAACACTCTCCAAAAAACTGACACAAATCAGGATTCGGAAAAATCCATTTATTTACATATGTTTGTGGTTCTTCACAAAATAAATGATCAAATACAGCTAGAAAATATAAAGCTTCCTTAAATTGTTTATGCCTGTCTTTCTAACACGATTTTTTTTACTGGTTCCGCTGCTCACAAGTTAAATGAAAAATGTGATTAGATGTGTTAAACACAATCAACTATATGACCAACCTGAAGTATTTTTAAAATGCTCGTTTAATCACCATCTCTGTAACGTTACACACGTGTACGTACGTAGGCCCAACCCGTTGTAGAAGAGTACGTCGCCAAGACATAGGTTAAGTAATAACTCGATTCCTTGTTTTCGTAATAACGACATTTATTTATTCTCCTGCCACGCGTGACTTCACATCATAGCTGTAACGTCATCCACATAACTAACTTGAGCGTCTTCTCGAACGCGCTCTCCTATGTCATCCACATCTTTAACGTTATCATCTTCTCGAACGTGTTCTTTCCTTTTTATAGTCCTCTTTTTCTCTTACCGTGGCGTATTTCATACACGGCTCGGTATTTGCATATAGTAGCCATACATTTTCATATCTCTTAACTTAGCAAATTTAACACATAATCTTATTTGTATACATATTTCGTCGTTGTGTTTTGCCGTACTTCCTCATCTATATATTAATATGATAGCGTGTGTGTCACGTTTACATCCGGGTCGTTTAATTGTTATGTACTTCTATTTCTTGTCATGAATAATTTTACCAAACATTCTTCATAAGTTTCGTTTCGGTTTCGATTATAGCTGATGGCACTTGAGTCATCTACTTTTTTTTTAATAAATAATTTTATCGAGAACTCTTCATGAGTTTTCTTGTTTTGATTTCGATTATGGCTGAAGGAATTCAAGTTTATATATATATATATATATATATATATATATATATATATATATATATATATATATATATATATATATATAAGTTTTTTATTTCGGTTTCGACTGAAGCTAATGCACCCAAGTCATATGGATCTACATACACTTTGGGGGGGGGGCAACTTTATAATATATAAAAATCGATAGTATACATTAACTTTATAATAAGATATACGACATCTGCAAGAATTAAAATAGCATATTTAAGCGTACATTACGACCGTTCTTTGCCGCGCGTTCTTGCTAGCTTGTATAAATACTTTTGCTGTTTTAACAAAAAAGCTACAATAATATCAGTGTTTCCACTTACACTGAACATCTACAGAATGCCAACATCAATATATTTCATATGAATGAGTCGTCCTGTGGAATTTCCACAGGTTCCGCTAGTTCATTTATCAATGTAATAACTACATTGCAAAAATTATTAGTGTTTCTTTTATCACTTTAAATAATTAAATTCAATAGTTTTTTAAGAGAAAATTTGCTAGATGCTATTGCAAAACACTTTATTATCGCATTAACAAATTACATTCAATGGTATTTTTAAAAAAACAATCAGTTCGACACTGTTTTAAAACGATTTATCACTTTTGCGCGTTAAATTTCAATCTTCTTTTTAAAATAAAAAAGCGCTGTGTATCAACTTCGTTAATGTATACAGAATCGACATTTCTGCGAATCTTTAAAAAGACATTTTTCTTTTATAATTCAATATTAAGCAAAATAACATATTAATAAAAATAAGGATGTCATACACGTCCGATTATGTGACTAAAATCCAATCTTGACGTATATTTTAGTGTTAATTCATTTATATTTCGGACATTTTTTTTTTAAGTGGTTCAGTTTAAAAGTATATTTGTTCGGTTAGCTAACTATGGTTACCCGGATGTTTGGAGGTGTGTGTTGAGCAAAAAAAAAAAAAAAAACGTGGTAGTAGGCAGGCTCGAACCCGTAATACGATGGAGGAAGAGGACGTGAAAAAAACGTCACGTCTTTGCCGTTGCGTCCATCGGCAAACCGAAAGTAGCGAAGATTTAAATTAAGGCTAGTCAATCGAAAAGCGGAGATGACTTTCGAAGATATCAGCCAAAAAACGACCTCTCCTTGTAGAAAAGTGCAAAGTTGAGAGTGAAGGAACTAATATTTTTAGTCAATTTTTGGATATTTGTCGTCCGAAGGATTGAGCTTCAAAACAATCTGAATCACGTGGAAATTCGTTGCCTCTGTCGGAAGTTTTAGGCAGACATACATAGAGACATACATACATACATACATTTAAACAGACAAGTGAGATTTATATCATAGATTACATACTTTTAAAATTGAATTATGAGTTTTTAGTGTCAAGAGCTGCTAACATCGATAAAAGTGGTGCTGATTTCAAATGCGCGTTTTCATGTTTTTTAAAAAAAATTATTTTAAAATAACTGTTTTACTACAATGCCTTGGCAAACATGCAGAAATTAAAACAACCTTGTTTTATATATATACTAGCGGGGGTACCCGGCGTTGCCCGGGTGTTTGGAGGTGTGTGTTAGTGGGGGGGAGGTAGATTAAAACAACCCTGTTAAAAAAGACGTTGGCCGGTTGTTTGGAGGTGTAAAAGAAAAAATAGTTTTAGTATAAAGGTAGGCTTGAACCCCGAACGTTTGCCGCGGAAGTGGAAAGGAAATGGAAAAAAAACCTGCGACCTAACCATCTCGACCATGGGAAAAGATGAATTGAGAAGTGTGTTAAGTTGACATTTATAAACCGAAATTAACAGGTGCAACAACGTCAAGTGGCGGAAGCCAGTTTCTGTTTTCCCAGCTACGCGGCGATCAAACAAACAAAAAAAAACACAAAAAAAACTAACGTAAGGCAAACGAACGATGAAAACAGAAAAAAACGAACACGTGAAAAATAGCTTAAATAAGCCTGTTTCGATATAAAATTTTAAAAAATCGGTGGGTACCCGGGTGTTTTGGGGTGTCGCTAAGAATAAGCGAAGTAAAAAAAAAAAAGCAGAAAAACGAACGTTACTTGAAAAATGGCTTAAATTACACTGGTTCAATATTTAAATTTTAAAAAATCTAAAAAAAATAAAAAGTTTCACACCACGATTCGAACCCAAAACGTGTAGATAATGAACCAAGGCCTTAATCAACTGAACTAACACGACGTAGATGAAATATTTTCGGTTTTTTAACTATTTAAAGTAAATCAGTTCACGGCGTCATCTGACGCATGCGTAGAATCGGTCATTGTCACGAGAGGACCGTTTTTGTTGACCCCTCCCTGTCGAAAATTGTTGATTTCGGGATGAAAAAGTTAACGTTTTTGGCCAATTCTTTGATATTTTTCGAGCAAAGAATGGAGCTTAGATGTGATACCAGGGTTGTGAATTTTTGTCGCGTCTGTCGAAAGTTTTTAGCTGACATCCAAACATACACACATAATACATACATTTTCGCTTTTATATATATATATATATATATATATATATATATATATATATATATATATATACATATATATATGTGTGTGTGTGTGGGGGGGGGGTGGGTGTGTTTGCGTGTGTGTGTGTGTGTGTGCGTGTGTGAATATACTCTCTGCCAGAATTATATGCAAATCGATTTTGTTATTTTAACTCTGATAGTTTTTAATAAAGTGTTAAGAGCTACTAACATCGATAAAAGTATCATGGTGCTGATTTTAAATGCGCGTTTTTATGTTTTTTTTTTAATTATTTTAAAATAACTGTTTTACTACAATGCCTTGGGAAACATGCAGACATGACAACAACCTTGTTATATATATATATATATATATATATATATATATATATATATATATATATATGTGTGTGTGTGTGTGTGTGTGTGTGTGTGTGTGTGTGTGTGCATGTGTGTGTGTGTACATATACTGTCTGCCAGAATTATATGCAAATTGAGTTTTTTGTTTTAACTCTGATAGTTTTTCATAAACGTTAATGGAACTTTCCATTCGTCAGAACCTCCGTTCCAAAAGGCATTGTAATAATTATTTAGTTGTACGATGATCACAGCCCAATTTTATGCTATTTCTAAGGTAGATATCTTATTACAAAATTTTTGGACAATTTTAGATTTCTAAGTTTGACTTAAAGCACCTTTACATTCCATTTTCCATATAAAGTGGGCACGCTGAAACAGACTGCCGTTTATTTCCTATCGTGCAGATTACTTTAGAATTTTACATCTCCTTATGGGTTTGTGTTGCCATATAACGTGCCAAGTTTCACTAGCCTTTATTAAAAAAATAGAAATCGATTTAGAGGATAACGGAATAAACAAATGGCGTAAATAAAGAGGAAAACGGTATACGAAGGTATTATTAAGAACAGTATCAGTGGGATAGGAGATGCATAGGAAGATTACGTAAATAAATGAATTAACGAAATGAAGAAAACAAAATATGAAGAACATATTGATGGCAATATAGGATTTGGGGCTGGGAGTAAGATCATATCGGGACACAGGCCCACAAGGAATGGGATTTCTACTTCTATTGTTACTCAGTTTTCACCCCCAAACTTTGAAGTAGGGGGCTACTATCGGGGACATAATTTGCGGGGGGCATTATGAAGGGAGATGAGTAGAAAGATGTTTGTTCACATTACACTTGAACTTCTGCATATCAGTACAGTTGGGAAAGCAGTATCCTGGAAGGAAGTTCCAAAGAAACTACTGGAGTAAAAGGCTTTCTTACACCTAGGGATCTCTACTGTAAAGGGATGAGACAGTTGCTTGTCGAGTTTGTCGGGGGTAGTCACGTCGAGAAGATACAAGTGCTTGCAGTTCATCAGAGCATTCACCAATAAAGTATTTGTAGAACAGGCAGAGGGATGGAACATTTCGTCGATGGGACAGAGATTGAAGCCTAGATGACAGTTCAGGACTTATCAGGTTGGCGACTCTCTTTTGAATCCTGTTCAAGAGTGAGAGACAAGCAGCAGATGCACCAGCCTAGATGTGACAACAGTACTCCATACATTTGATTTAGAGAATATCGTCTAAGTAGATTGCGTTATGAATATAAATAAATTACATGGAGGATTTAAATAATAAGGTCTCATATAACCAACTAAGTTCACGGAATTAAGATTTTTACATGAACACGTTTATTAAATCAATTAAAATCAATAATCCTACACCCTCAAGCAAGTTGATTCAAAATATAACTGCTAATAGCAGATCCATTATCTCGGTTTACGATTAAATACAACCCTTTCAGCTGCCACAGTTTAGAAATATGAAGGTACTGGACCCCATTGTAGGCACTTTAATTGCGATGCAACAGCAATAAAGGATCAGGGTGTGTTCCTGAAAACTTTCCAAATTGAAATGGCCACATAATTAGGCGGAAGATCTCTGCATTTCAACTTTCATTATGTCTAACCTTTTAACAGATTATCGATTACACGGTCACCTATGTAATAGGTCCAGTAATTAATGGCAGTTTCTCGACCGAAAAACCAGAAAAGTTTCAGCCGATAAATTTGCAGAAATATATGTGCGACTAGTAATAATTTTATTATCTTAATTATTTATATATAACATTCCAGTTTGTATATATATATATATATATATATCTTCTTGTTTTCCCTCCCCTCTCTCTCTCTCTCTCTCTCTCTCTCTCTCTCTCTGTATATATATGTGTGTGTATACATATATATGTATATATATGTGTATATATATGTATATATATGTACATATATATATATATATATATATATATATATATATATATCTCAGATGTACAACTACACAACGTAGTAATTGAATCACGGAACAATAGCTGGTTTGTGGATATAAACTATTTAATGTATAATTATCAGTCCGCTTAAAGGGTTGTCAATCTGTTTGGACTATTAGCCAGATGGGTTAAAGTTCAATCTATGTGGTCGTTGAAAGCTAAAACGAGCACTTTGTTCGTGGATACAAAATAGTTCATTATTTACCGACAGATATATTTCTCTCTCTCTCTCTCTCTCTCTCTCTATATATATATATATATATATATATATATATATATACATATATATATATATATATATATATATATATATATACATATATATATATATATATATATATATATATATATATACACTGCCCCACAAAAGTTTACAATACACATTTGAAACTGTCAGTTTTTGTATTTCTAGCTTGCAAATGGTAATGAAATTTTTATACACCTAGAAAATGTATTGAAATAGGAAGAGTGTGAAAAATACAAAATAATAATTAAACACAACGTCAAGCGCAAACTCAATAATTAGCAACGCGAAAGTTTACAACACATATCAAATTCATTAGATTTCTCAATAATTCTATAACAGTTTATCATGGTAAAATGCTTAGAATCTTCTAGAATGTTCAGGAATATGCAACTACTATTATTCTCTTTATCTTTCTCTATATCCTTGTATCTTTCATTAATACACTTGTAAACCACCTACTACCTGTTTTCCCGTGTCATTCTTGTGGACCCAACTGAACCCCACAACAAATAGACATCGAAGTAAGCAATTAGTAAAAAGTATTGTGTCATTATTTATCTAATAACCGTATTTTAAGCAACTGCATCATGGGAAAGAATAAACAGATTAGTCAAGAGCTCAGAAAACGAATTGAAAGTCTTCATCAAAGTAGATTGGAATATGCAACAATATCCAAACAGTTGATGGTTCTATTGAATTCTGTTGGAACAATAATTCGGCACTGGAAGTCTCACAAATACAACCTTTCCTTTGTTCAGATCAGGTCGTCCTCGAAAAACAGCCAAACGTTCTTAAAGGTTATTTGCAAGGAAGGTAATGAATTCACCTAGAATTACTCTTGGAGAACTGCAGAAGGACTTAGAAAACAGTGAAATTAAAGTTAACAGGGACAAAATCAGTAGAACCCTTAACCTTCTCTAGATCAGCAAGGAAAACTCTCCTTCTTAAGCCAAAGAATGTTCGTGCTAGGCTTGATTTTGCAATGAGTATGCAAGCAAGCTTCTACAGTTTTGGCATAATGTGTTTTGGTCAGATGAGACCAAAATTTACTTGTTTGGCACTCCGAAAACACCGAATGTTTGGAGAAAAAAAGGTACTGAATGCCAGTCAAAAAACACGATTCCAACAGTAAAATTTGGAAGAGTATCCATTATGATCTGTGGTTGTTTTAGTGTAGGAGGTGTAGGAAAAGTGGAAATAATAAAAGGAAAAATGAACGGAGTATTTTATATGTGAGAAAACAAACTTAAAGAAAGCGTGAATTTGCTCAAATTGAAATCAGACTGTATCTTTCAAAATGATAACGATCCGAAACACACTGCGAAACTCACACAAAATTGGTTCCATTCAAATAAAGTGAATGTTTTAAAGTGGTCTAGTCAATCTCCCGATCTCAACCCTATAGAGGATTTATGAGGAGAATTGAAACTACGGATCCATAGAAGAGAACCTTCAAATCTGCGAGAATTGGAGAGAATTTGTGAGAATTGAAATAAATAACACAAGACACATGTAAGACGTTCGTGCGAGAACAGGACAGGTATTTTACAAAACAGCAGGAGGACCTGGACTATGCAGATGAAATCAGTCTCCTTTCACACAGGTTTCAAGATGCGCAGAAGAAGCTATGTCGTGTGGCAGAGGGAGCTGGAAAGACTGGACTCCACATCAACAACGGGAAGACAGAGATCATAAGGGTAAATAACAGAAGGCAAGATCCAGTGCAACTACAACAAGAGAACATTAGAGAGGTTGACAAGTTTGTGTACCTGGACAGCGTTTTCAGCAGGGGTGGAGGAACAGATGAGGACATCAAGCGCCGGATAAGTAAGGCCAGACACACCTTCAGCATCTTAAGACCAATCTGGTGAACAACAGCCTCTCATCCCGGAATAAGATCCGAATTTTCAACACGAATGTGAACTCGGTTCTACGCTATGGCTTAGAAACGTAGATCGTGACCAAGACCAACACCCACAAACTCCAGACATTCACTTACAGATGTCTCAGAAGCATCCTAAACATCAGATGACCAGAGACTATATCCAATCAGCAATCTTGGACAAAACCAACCCAACTCCAATTGAGATAGAGATCAAAAACGAAAGATGAAACTGGATTGGCCCCATCTTGCTTAAGCCAGCATTGAACATCACCAGCAGTCCCTGGAATGGAACCCGCAAGACAAGCGTAAAATTGGTCGCCCGAGGCAGACATGGAAAAGAAGCATAGAGATCAGGGCTGCTGGAATGACGGATGAGCAGCCAGAATCAGGTCCGTTGGAGGAGCGTCGTTGCGGCCCTATGTTCCCCAAGGAATCAAGAGGCCTAAACTAAACCAACCATTCCTTCACAAATTTCCCTTTGTGGCCAAGAGCCACACGTGTAGATCTAAAAAATAACCCATATTCGTGTTCCTGATATCATGAAAAACTTAGACACTTAAAAGAGGTGGTGTTCTGAATACAATACATCTATTTCAGATTTTCATTCATTTTCATTCATAATCGAAAGCTATTAAGCGATTTTTTTAAGTTTAGGTTTTCTAGAATCCAGTCAATGTAAGCACTATATTTGTGACATTTCAATGATTGAAATTTTGTCATAGATTATCAAGAACAATCTTCTCTTAACGTCTTATAAAGTATTGAATAAAGCTAGCCCTTATTATCCAGTCAGGAAAATACCTTTAAGAGCATCGGTTTCCAACACGGCTACAACGTGCGATTTTTGTTTTCAAAATATCAAGATATCAACGTATATTCAACCTTTTTTATACTAACTAAACGAAAGTTATAAGTAGGGATATGACAACAGCATATTATTTTCATTGTTTTTACTCCATAGTATATACCCGACACAGATACAATTAATCTACCGAGGATCACATCACTCTACATAAAATCGTATAAGATATCAATTGATATATATCTGAGAATCAAAACAAGACAAAGAATATGCTGTTGTCATAGCCCTAGTAATAGGACAGCAATGTCTGCAGTCACAATTCTGTTTAAATTTAATTACTGGTTTTGAGACTCGACACTAAAGGACCATTTCAATGTATTCATGGAGCTATGGCCGAAAGCAGAAAAGTTTCAATTTCCCGTGAACGATTAAGTTCAGGAGTAAATCGCTTGACGTCGATACCTTTTCTGTCCATAACTGTTTAGCCGAAAGCAAGTTGTTTAACAATCTGGTCACTTACGGAAAAACATTCGCCTCGTTATTTGATTAATAGGATATTTGTAGCAGTGGCAGCTTTGGAGTGATATCATACAAATCTCGATCGTGAAGTTCGTTGAGATGTAGACAGATGTGAGGTGATTCGCCCATGGTTGGTGGACAGGGTGTGTTCTTGAATTGCTTCCAAATTGAAATGACCGATCGGAAATAATTAAGTTGAAGGTCTTTGCAATCTAACGCATTCAGTCTGCCCAACCTTTTAAAAGATTACCGATTATACGGCCTCCCATGTAATACGCTCTATAATTAATGTGATATTCTGCTCCCAAAGCCACAAAAGTTTCAAATACTTAATTTTAAGAGGGAAGTATATTACGAATACGAATGGTGTTATCTTATTTCCAGTAAAAGTTTTCGTCAATAAACTATACATTTAATTTAGAAAAGTTTTGTTGTATATATATATATATATATATATATATATATATATATATATATATATATATATTACACTGATGAACACTGCAGGATCGGCGGTCGAAAATTAGGTACTTGTGAAAAGAGATTTTTATTTTTTTTCATAAATTATTTTGTATTCTTGCACGACACCAATAGAGGACGAATAAAGAAATGTGCATAAAAGAGGAAAATACTGCCCAAGTATACTAATATATATATATATATATATATATATATATATTTATATATATACATGTGTGTGTGTGTCTGTGTGTGTTTGTGTGAGTGTTTATATTTGAGAAACATACATTCTACCTTCGGGACATTTCATTTTATATTATATAATGTATTTTATATTCATATACATAAATATAAATATATGTATATGTATGTAGGTATGTATGTCTGGATGGATGGATGTATGAATGCATGTATGTATGTATGTATGTATGTATGTATGTATGTATATATGTATTTGTGTATGTATCAGTAAGTTTTACTGAATACGACAGAGTTTTATACATTTTTTAATGTTGTGGTTATATCCCCGATGAAGCGAGCAATTATCTGGCTTTGATTTGTACATTCCTTAATATGGATTCAAATGTTCTTGTTTCGGCCATTATTCAGACGCTTTCGGTTTTCGTGATTGTCACTACGAGTAGATATTTTAGAAAGATTAGTCGTTGAGGTCGTTTTCTATACAAGCACACGCACATACACACATATATAATTAATGTATATATATATATATATATATATATATATATATATATATATATATATCCAGTCATTGTGATAAGTCGTAGACAACGAAACACGTGCCAGTGGATAATTACATTTTAAAAATTAATATATATGCCGCTCCCCTTGTAGGGGTACCAAATTGGTTAAAAGGAAAAATTGTTCCGAACTCGCATTTAGGTAAAATGCACTTTCCTAAATAATTGAATTCATTCAAGACGTTTCGCAAAAACAAATAACATATATATATATATATATATATATATATATATATATATATATATATATATATATATATATATATTAGACTACCCATCACCCCTTGGGTAAGTGTTGTGGTTGCAGGGTTTAACAATAATTAGTAAGGAAATACAATGAAGACGCAAACAACAAGATAACGCAATAATAAGTGTATTAAAGAAAAGGTATATTTACAATATGCACAAATGACGGTGTCGAGTCAGAGAGTCTTGGTGGGAGGACATGTACGCTCTTCGGCGTCACTTCCGGTGGCATTTGAGTAAGACACACCAAGGCCAACCTAGGCTTGCCATTTATAGTGTTATGTTATTCGCATATGCAAATAAGTGGTTGCCACCACAACACCCCCCTCCCAAGATTTGAAGTCACACAGATTTCAATATCTTTTTCTTTTTGGGTTTACCATTAATGGTTCATTCACTTTTCTTTTCCTACTTGATCTTCGGGGTTCAGGTGCATTTTGAGGCGGTTCCAAATTAAAAGATTCGTATATGATATCTATGGTGTCCTCCTCTTCGACTGTTGTCGTATCATCATCATCTTGGATATGACGTTTTTTTATCTGATTTAGGTGCCTTTTATGTATATTCTGTGGACCTTTAATCATGTATGTACAATCACCAATGCGTTTATCCACTACTCCACATTCCCAGTAAGATGTGTTATTTCTGTAGCACTTAAAATATACTCGATCTCCCGATTATATTTCTTTCTTCTCGTGTGTGTAGTGTTTCGGATAATTGCCTGCCTTGGCAATAGTTTGTCAAACGCTGATTTTACCTTTCTGGCAAACATTAGATCAGCTGGTGATATGTTTGATGGTGTACTAGGATGTGGTGTAATCCTATATACTTGAAAGAATTGTTGCAAAGCATTTTCTGTTGGTGTTCCAATGAATTTCTTTAACGCTCGTTTTAGCGTGTCCACGAACCTTTCCGCGAGGCCGTTCGACCTTGGATGATACGGCGGAGTCGTGATGTGCTTCACTCGGAACGTGTCGCAAAATTCCTTAAACTCTGCGAATGTGAACTGCGTTCCGTTGTCAGTGACCAGTGTGTCTGGTACACCGAATCTTGCAAACAACTCGTGTAGGAACCCTATTGAGTTGTTCGTTGTTGGATTCCTGCAACGCATTACCTCCGGCCATTTTGTGAAACTATCCACTACAATTAAATAATAGTTTTCACCTACTGGACCAGCGAAGTCCATGTGGATTCTCGACCATGGTTGGTCGGTTTTCGGCCAAGGTGTGTGTACTATAGGTGGAGATTTTGCCGCTAACTGGCATCCTTTACATTTATCAATTGTTGTCGCTATGTCAGTGTCCATGTTACGCCAGTACACGTAGCTTCTCATTAACGACTTCATTCGATTTATCCCCGGATGTCCTGTGTGGAAATCTCTTAACATCCTATTCTGCAATGTTTTGGGTATTACCACTCTCTCGCTGTACAGTAACACATCGTCACATATGGAGAAAACTTCCTGCACCTTTGTGTCCGTTATAATTTTCTCTTTTATGTCCTTTATATATTCGTCTTTCTCGGCTTCCCTTTTAATGTCCGACAAAGTTACGGGTAGTTCCTTAATGATGTTTGCTACCATATTTTTTACTTCAACATTTGTCCGAATTGCTGCAATGACTGATTCTTCCAGATTGTGTTTCTGTGGTATCAGTCTTGACAGTCCACCCGCATGGCAAATATTTTTTGATGCTAGATGTTGTAGCTGGACATCGTAATTAAGTAGTATTGTACCCCAGCGCAGCAATCTATTTGCGGTGTATAGCGGCAATCCTTTTTTTGATCCATAGATCGTGACTAACGGTTTATGGTCGGTTTCAAGTATGAATTGTCTATCATATAAATATCGGTGAAATTTAGTCACGGCAAAGATTATGCTCAACGCTTCGTTTTCGATTTGTGAATATGCCCTTTCGGCTGGTATCAGCGTTCTCGAAGCGTGCGCTATTGGTTTTCTAGACCCATCCGGCATAATATGTTGAATGCATGCTCCTAAGCCGTAGGAGCTAGCGTCACTAGCGACGACTATTTTTAAGTTTGTGTCAAAGTGGGTTAAGAATAATTCGGATGTTAGTGCGCTCTTCATTTTGTCAAAAGTGGTTTGACATTCTTGCGTCCAGTTCCACGGTGTATCCTTTTTAAGCAGATTATTTAAGGGGGCTCGCAAGTTATGCATTCCTTCAATAAAAGATTGGTAATAATTTGCGAGTCCTAAGAAACTCTGCAAGGTTGTTACATTATCGGGTGCTGGCATATTTTTTATTGCCGCAGATCTGTCTGGGTCTGGACGTCGTCCATGTTTGTTTATTATGTGTCCAAGATACTTAATCTCACTCATAAAAAAGTCACATTTACTTTCTTTTACTTTAACGCCGAATTCTTGTATTCGAGTAAATACTTGTTTCAAATGTTCCTTATGTTCTTCTAGGGATTTGCTCCTGACAACAATGTCGTCCCGGTATGCACATGCGCACTCAATACCACTTAGCATGGTGTCCATCGCTTGCTGAAAGATGGCAGGCGCTACTTTGATGCCAAAAGGCAATCGGTTGTATTTGTATAATCCCTTATGCGTATTGATGCATAGTATTTTTGAGCAATTCTCCTCGACCGGTATTTGCAAATACACGTCGCTCAAGTCTATCTTGGAGAAGATATTACCCCCATTCAACTTCGTGAATATTTCCTCTGGGCTTGGTAGGGGGTAATGGTGATCTTTTAATAGGGAGTTGACCCCGGTCGAAAAGTCTGCGCACACTCTAACTTCGTCATTCTTTTTCTTTACGTATACGGTGGGGGCTGCCCACTCGCTGTGTTCTATTTTTGATAGAATTCCCGTCTGTTCCAATCTATTTAATTCTTTATCAATCTTTTCCAACCCAGCGAACGGAACATTTCGCTTTTTTCTAAAAATTGGGCTGGCGTTTTCTTTAAGTTCAAACGAGGCCTTGAATTTATTGCAGCGACCTAAGTTAGTCGTGAATGTCTCAGGAAATAATTCTTTTAAATCGTCTTTTATATTTACTGTTGTTGGAGAAGAACATTCTAATTTTTTACAGAATGTATTGATTGGCTTATCCCATAGTCCGAATTTCTCAATTAAATCTATTCCAAACAGATTTTCACTATTTTTTAGTACGAATATTTTTAATTTCTTCGAAATCCCTTTCAATTTTATCGGGAGGACAACTTCTCCTTCAAATTTTATACCACCACCAGTTACCGTCCGGGCTGCTTTACTAGTTTTCATCATGGCCGGTTTTCCCAACTTTTTCCACGTATTCAGGTTTATTATAGAAACATCGGAGCCGGAGTCGAGTTGTAACTTTATTGATGTTTTAAATATTTCCACTTTTACGTATTTTCGCCGATCTTTGTCTAATTTTGTATTTGATTTTGTTTGCTGTACTCTCTTTCTGGTGTAATCTTTATATCTGCAACAATCGCTTTTGTGTCCCACCTTCTTACAAATGTAACATTTTTCTTCTTATAAGGACAATCTGATTCCCAATGCCTTTCTGCACATCTCTTACAGTTATATCTAGGAAGAGGCTTGTTATATTCTGTACTATATGTATGGTTATTATCTTTGGAATATCCCGTTCCATCGCTTTTCTTTGTAAAGTTCTTGGTTGGTGCGTATGGTTTTCTAACTTTTCTTACATATGCCACTCCGGATTCTTCTATATTTTTTGAATCTTTTTTTAGTGTAATGGCCCTTTCACAGTCCTCTGCTAGTTTCTGGAGGGTTAAATCTTGCTCAGATTCCAGCTTAGACAACACTCGTCTGCGTATTTCTGCATTTTTCGTGGAAACTAACCCTTGAGCGAAGATTAGACATTTAAAATCTTCTACCGTTAGTTCTGCAAGCTTAAAATTATCGCAGTTTTTATTGACAACTGATGTGTATGTCAAATAATCTTGGTTGTCCATCTTTCTTAGATTCATGCACAGCCATCCTTTATGAAAAAGAGATATATTTGGATTAAATAATTCTTTTAGTAATTTTACAGCTTCCATGAACTCTAATTGCGCAGTTTTTTGGGTAATATGTAATCTACGAATTTGCTGTGTTCTGATGAACCAAATTTTTTTAGTAAGAGGCTCACTTTCTGACTATTTGGCCAATTTTTACAGTCCAGTTGAAAAACATCCTCGTATCTTGTGTAGTATGCTTCAAAATTTTTCTCTTCCTCAGGCACATAATAAAATGTGTCCATGCTATTAAAAATAGTTGTATGGGAGAAATTAACACTGTCGACATTTTTTCGATTACTCTTTAGTAGTTCCAGTGTTTTAGCAAAACGTTCATCTTGTCTTTCTTCATATTCCAATTGTAGTTTCTTATGCCTTTCTTCCTGTTCCAATTGCAGTTTTTTCTGCTTTAATTGTGCCATTTTCTGCTTTTCTTCTTGTTCCTGCTGCCATTTCAATAATATGTCCTCTCTCTTTTCCTCGCGGTCAGCCTGTGCCTGTATTTGTGTTTGCAAAAACTCGTTTTGTGTAGCTTGTCTGCGTTCATCCCGCTCAGCCTGTGCTTGTAAAAATTGCATGAACATTTTTGATGAGTCTTCCATGTTTTTTTTTTTAGTGTGTAGTTAAAAACAAATATTGTACCATGTACAATATACACCGGTTTGGGTTACAACAAAAAAGCAAATTGCTGTAAGCTACTGTTTTCAATAATAATATAGCTGCTTGCAATAATATATTCTTTTTGCGAGTCACGCTGCAAAAAAAAATAAAACAGGTTTATCTGGAATCACGAAATGGAATTGACTTTCCGTTTTTAGGCACTTACTAATAAGTAACTCTTTCCACAAAAAAAAAAGTTTGGGTTTTTTTTTTTAATCGAGTCACCATAGAATAAATGTATGCAGTACATTTAGTTCTTTGAGGTTTTTTTTCTAGTATGTTAGTAATTAAAATACCTCTTAAATTGAGATTACCTTTTTTCCCCGTGACGTTTTACTGTATTATCCATTATTCAGTGACAACTTCAAGAAAAAAAATCTTTTCCTTGAATCTTAGTTTTAGCTGTGGTATTTCCTTTTAGTACCGACGTCAACCAAAACATTAATTAAAAAGTCCTTTAGTTGTTGTTTTGTTTACGGAGAACAGTAATTAGAATCCACTGGTGAACTTTTTCCGTAGGTTACTTCCTTGCTTTTCGTAATACGGGTTTGACCTGTCGTTTTTGCGACAGAACAAAGTCCGCTTTTCGTTTGCAAGTTGGTCCTTTAGTAAGATTTGTCGTGTAGCGACAAAACAAAAATTCACTTTTACATTCGTTTGCAAGTCGGACTCCCAGAAAACGGCGTAATTTGTTGCTTTTGCCACGTTAGAGTTGTTTTTTTTTCACTTGAGTTGAAACATCTCTTTAGCGCAAAATCCGTTTGCTCGTCAACACTTTGCATTCCTTAAAAAAATGGTCAACCTTGGATATTAAACGTCTTAACATCATCGCCCTTAGATTAAATGAAAACCCTTGTATATAGGAGAAGTGTAATCCGTTGAAAATGATTGAAAAAATAAAACGAAAAGAAAAATACAAAGAGAGAGTGTGCATTGTACAGGTCCACTAATTTGTTTTTGTCTGTATGTGTGTAGTTGTGTGTCTGCGTGTATATGTGTATGTGTGTGTTAACAGCCTTAAAAATATCAGGAAATGATAATTAACTGATTAAGAAATATTTTACAATGAGACCTTTTCAAAGCAAATCTTTAAAAAAAAAATTAAAAGTTCCATTCACACGCACACGTTTTTAAGTATTTCTACGCATTTATAAAATGTGTGGAATTTATGACCTAACCTACACTCCATTTTCCATTTCTCCAATCCCACCTCGTCCACCGAACTTGAAAAATGCTAACGATCACATGTCTTGCTACGTCACAAAGAAGTGGGGTCTCATTTTACGTTTAATTTATACAGGAAAGGGATCCCACACGTTTAAATGTTAAATTTTAATTGTTTAAAATAATCCCTTCTTTTACATTATCTTTTAAAGATAATGCCGTTGAAACGTATTAGCCACAAAAAAGTAGATTTTGATTTCTTTTTAGGAGGCAAATAGTTTTCTTTTTAATATGGAAATTGATCAAGCAGGTTTTATTTTACATTAGAAGACGTTATATTTGCTTTGTTTTTTTGTTTGGAAGCAATTCCAATTTGCAATGAAAAATACAAATAAAAGAATCGTAAATAAATAATTTTGGAAACGAAAACGTAGTTTTTTTATCATATTCTAGTTTTACTCACGCACAACTTGGGTAAAGAAGATATTTTATTAAAAAATATGTAGGTGTACCTGAACAATTGGCACCCCCTTAGAATTTTTTTCTTTTTCGCTTTTCGCTATTTTTGACTTGTTTCTTCGGATTATTGGAAACTAAGCTACCAGATTATAAAAAAATTGAAAAAAATCAATATTTAAAGATTTGAAAGGGGGTTAAGTTTCACATACAACATCCTCATAAATCGATTCCCAATTTTCAGAACTGAATTACAGCCCTGATTTTACGATGGCTCCTTCCGACCCCCCTGCCCTTATTCTTATTTTGTTTTCTTAATATTTTTGCGACTTTTCAGTTTGAGAAAAGTTCGGTCCGTTCCTCCCTCCGTCGTTATTTTTTTTATTTGGTCTACCCATTAGCCTAAAACGGTAAGATGAAAAATGTCCAAAACAAAAGTGATTTTGAGATTATATTCTCTTTTATTGTCTTAAAAAATAGTGTTTTAATTGATGAGTGAAAAAATAAAACTCAGGAAGCCTCCAGTGCAAGCACGAATTAAAAATAAGGAGGCGCTACTAAAAGCACTACTAAAACCAAGTTTCTACCTCCCCCTACTTGAAAAAAAATTTTTTTAAGTAAGGCCTAAAAAAATATATCGTCAGAATCCACAGGAACGTTACTAAAAGCAGTAAATATTGTTATAAATATGATTATAGTAATATATTGTATATTCATATTTAAATCAGCTTTTTTTTAACTAAAGGAGGTTAAATTACATTTATTTGTAAGGGAAACATGTTAAAATAAGTTAAAGCAAAAATGTTGACCTTGTGTATGATTTGAATGGCACCAGCGGATTTAAGACAGGGCGACCGTGAAATAGGTATGCAGACGAATTTTTTGAAACCGGAATTCACAAACCGGATGAACGATATAGACGCCCAAGCATGTGTGTGTGTGTGTGTGTGTGTGTGTGTGTGTGTGTGTGTGTGTGTGTGTGTGTGTGTGTGTGTGGGTGTGTGTGTGGGTGTGTGTGTGTGGGTGTGTGTGTGTGTGTGTGTGTGTGTGTGTGTGTGTGTGTGTGTGTGTGTGTGTGTGTGTGTGTGCATTTCTTAAGCGGTAAAATGACCAACTATATTTTCAGCGACCTTAGCAACAAATATTTAGAACTGGGGTTCATGTTAATTCGACAAGCTTGTAAGAACAAGGAGCGTTTCCAAAAAAAAAAGGCAATTTATTTCGATCAGGGTAAATGCAGTCATTGGGACGGTGCTATGAAAACAGATAACGTTTCGCATTATTCTGACGAACTACGTTTCTGATTCTTTTAGATGCGCATTTATCCTTCGTTTTATTTTGATTCTTTGGACTACTGTTTTAATCTTCAATTTCATTTTTCTCAACGTTTCTATGCAGAATCCGAACTTTTTCAGGTGAGTCTTGTCGAAGACGGGAATCCTTCTGTGGATCTCAGGAATCGGAATGGGAGTTCGAGCAGGACTCTTTATTTAATCAACGGGAGTAGTACGCCTCGTTCTGTCAGCCATAACTGGGCAGAAGTTTTAAGTAATTTACAATTGTATTTTCAGTGTCACCCGGTTTCGCTGCTCATTTCTTTGTAAACTTTGGCAATCTTAACTTTTTTTTTTACTATTTTATCATTAAGTATTTTTTTCTTATTTTATTTCTCTTTGACAATAGCAAAATTAACTTACCAGCTGAGAAGGGAATGGGATGTTTTGCATATCATGCATGTCTATGAAGCAGGTGGACAGTAAGAAATGCTTCTATGAACAATAGTACATATTTTATACTTGTGATTAATTAGCATACATGAATGAAGTAATTTACATGTCTAAAAGTTCCTGTGATTTACACTTAGGAACCACCGCATTCTGCGACGCACAAGACAGTAAAATATACACATACACATTGTAGAGCCATGGTAATCTAGGGAGGACAAGTAAAGACGGTAGTTTCCTGCTGCTTTTCCGTCTTGATGCATCTCCCCCAGTGAGTTAAACTCAGTCCCAGATACCAACCTGAACATCTCTACGACTCGGCGCGGTACATACTACATACATACTAGTCTCCCTAAATGGTCACCCATCTGGTATTAACCATGCTTATTGTTGCTTATCTTCGTTGATCCATCGATACCCGGTATATTAACGTGATTCTGCCGTAGAAGTACACGTTAATTTTTTTTAAACATCAGTATTGCCTTGAGAGTATTACAAACCACGAATGTGTACTTGTGCAGTTTACAGCCCGTACTGAAATATTAGAAGCTGTTTACAAAGAGAGTGTAATTTTAAAAAGAGAATAGCTTTCAGCGTTCGTACTACTGTCTACGATCCGAACAAAGTCGAGTTCTTGGAACCGAACTGAGTAGGTCGGAATTATTCTTTCTTTTTTTAATTCCAAGCTATTCCGGCATGGAATATAAAGTCGTGCTCTGAGAAGCGGACTGAACAGTTCGAAATGCAGAATGGCGTTTGACCGCTGACAAGAATCCTATTTTGTAATTACATAGACAAACTTTGTTAAGCATTATGTACTTTCACCTAACAACTTAATAAACAAAATATACCGTAAAATTTCATATAATAATAATTTATAGAAATTCTTTCAAGGCATATCACTTTAGCTATACTGCTTTTCACGCTCTAAAAAGAAATTACATGATTCGGTCCTATTCTTAAAAGTGTATATCATAAAATTGTATATTATAAAAGTGTATATTATAAAAGTGTATGTTATAAAAGTGTATATTATAAAAGGGTATATTATAAAAGTGTATGTTATAAAAGTGTATATTATAAAAGTGTATATTATAAAAGTGTATATTATAAACGTGTATATCATAAAAGTGTATATTATAAAAGTATATATTATAAAAGTGTATATCATAAAAGTATATATTATAAAAGTGTATATTATAAAAGTGTATATTATAAAAGTATATATTATAAACGTGTATGTTATAAAAGTGTATATTATAAAAGTGTATATTATAAAAGTGTATATTATAAACGTGTATATCATAAAAGTGTATATTATAAAAGTATATATTATAAAAGTGTATATCATAAAAGTATATATTATAAAAGTGTATATTATAAAAGTGTATATTATAAAAGTATATATTATAAACGTGTATATCATAAAAGTATATATTATAAAAGTGTATATTATAAAAGTATATATTATAAAAGTGTATATTATAAAAGTATATATTATAAAAGTGTATATTATAAAAGTGTATATTATAAAAGTTTCGTCTTAATTTGAATAAAAAGCTAGCATGCTGTTATTGATTACGCAATTAAGCATAGCGTTCTTCATTCAATCCCATTCAACATCTCAACATCCTGGTAGTTAATATTTACATATGTACTATTTTATCGCGCACATCCACACTGAAAGTCTAGTTTGTTCCCCGACAAAAGGAGGGTGGACCTGTAAATTCACCCGTCTCCATTCGTCCGTTCGTCTGTCCGCACTTTTCTTAATAACTACACCTTGGAATTTTTTTAAATTTGGCACAAACATTTAACATGATATGAGTAAAATGTAGCAGAACGGATTTTCTATGAAAACCCCGGTTTCCCTCCTAGGGGTTCTTTTCGGGTTAAAATGGCTAAAATTTACACTTTTGTGCCTATTAAAAAAATTGATGCCTTGGATTTTTTATAAACCTTTCTAAAAAGTTGTAACTAACTGATATCTATATAATTTTGTTTTTCTATACTTCGCGGTAACTCTTGGGTGTGCCCCAGGAACTTTTTTTATGGCTAAAAGAACACTCTATGTTAGGGACTATTTTACCATATTTGTCCAAAATTTTCTCTGTATGTCTATTTAGCAGTGTTCCATAGTGTGGACCCAAATTAAAATATGTAAAGGCCTGGGAGACTTTTGGGGGTAAACGGGGGGGGGGGGAATGATGGACTTAGTCATTTCTTTTTTTTTTTTTTGCATAGTGCAGAACTCAAATTTACATATGGTAAGGCTTAAAACTGCACCGTTTGTTCATTTTCACCAGGATTTGACGTCCCCTGGGGACTTTTTGGGCTAAATGCGGGGAGAGGGGCAAATGCTGACCTTTATGCGTCGTTCACTTTGCACTCACGGGGGATCATGCATCCTTCACTTGATTATATCTTGAATTGAAAACAAATAATAGATTGAAGTATAGAAACAGGATTACAAAGCCAGTAGTATAGTCTAGACAAGAAGAAATTATGTGGGTGTAAGCTTTGTCTTTCTACAAATAACGCTGATCAATTTACTATTAAATAAATAAAGCAAAACTTCGGAGAGAAAACGATCAATTCTTTCCGATTATGGGAGATCGGCTGGAAAATAATTGTAATTGTCACATGGAACCAAAATAAAATCTTGCGGACTTCTCGCCAATTAATTTATAATAAAGACACAACAACATTTATAGGTTATTAATCATAACGGTTTTATCTCAGACTTTCAAATAAGATTAAGCGAATTGTTCTGAAACAGTATCGATTGGTGATTCGTTCGAACACACAGAAACTCAACCTTAAAGGCCCATTAAAATCATAAACGTTTATTACGTTTTTCTGCGGCCAAGCGTATTGCTTTCCTGAAAGTGAACGTTGATTTTACTGTAAAAGTCATAAGCACATTAAATACGTTATTTTTATATTGTAACGCTGTGACATTATAAAGTGACAATAATTTATTACAAGACTATTTAACTATTAACCATTCATCTACAGTTTTGTCATAATTATTGTGGCATTACTTTGTTTATCTCATCAGTCAGATGAAATTCACTCACGAACAAATTCCATAGAAACGTGTCAATAACGCAGTTAACATGGCACTTGCTTGGAGCAACTGACTTCTGTTCTTAGTTGTGCAGAGAGGTCGAAAGGTTGAGATTGGAAGATTTCAAACGTATTGCCTTCCATTGACAACAAGTGCACCTGCATGCTAGCAAAGGTCACGAGGCGGGTCGGTACATTTTGAGTGCAGACCGGCTTACGGGGCGTTTCCTCCCCAAGACATACACCTTAAAATAAATAAGAACGCACGTGCGTGTTCTAGTCAGTCTACAGTCTAGTAGAGTCTAGAATTAACTAGAAATCGTAGAAAGTTATTGAGTAAAACTAGAATAAGTAAGCAGCACGAGAGAACCTTGATTCTAAGATGAGAAAACGAAAAAAAACAGAAAACGATGAAGCGGCCTTGTCAACGATGGAAACCTAAATAAAGAATTCTCCACCAATAAAATCAAGTTGTGTTTTGGGGGAACAGGCGTAAATCCTGGCCTGGGGGGGGGGCACTGATAAAGAAATAGAAAAAGGTACGTGTCCTAAGATCTTCTTGTATGTGACACACAAACCCATGAGTGTAGACACGCAGAAGACAGGCGGTCAAAGCTATGTCACAATTATATAGACCCACAGATACGAAGTATACATACACAAAATATATATACACGCGAATATATATACACAACAATATATATACATGAGAATATATATACACATTAATAAATACACATAAGAATATATATACACATGAAGATATATATATATATATACATTAGAATATATATATATATATATACATGAAGATATATACATACATTAGAATATATATACACGACAAAATATATACATAAGAATATGTATACACTAGAATATATATACACGAGAATATATATACACAAGAATATATACACCTCACTTCATTCCCCACAATAGAACATAACCTTTTATGTGACAGAAAGAAAATATTACTGACAAATACTAGAAGCTCTGACTGGTTTGAGTCAATCGAATGTAAGGACAGAAACACATGTAAATAAATTTTTGTCATGAATCAAAATATTACGATTCAGGTGTTGCCATTAGAATTAACTTGAAAATCTTTAAAACAATTTTCGTGAACTGCGCAAGTATTTATTAGTTTATTCAAATATTATCTATGTATATCACTTTATGTATAGCGATTTCATGTTAATAATGCGGATTACACACTTTAGTTCTGTGGCTAAACTGGAAGATTATAAAAATAGAGGATGAGAATCAAAAGGTAATTACTGTTATGGGTTCCTGAATGTACATTGGTTTGTCCAGTACTTTTCAGATACAAGATGTTCAAAGAAGAAATCACGTCATTTTTGCGAGTATCAAGAATGTTTGTTTTGGGGGAGATGTGTTCTCCCCATACTAAACACCAACGTTATATCTTGCTTTGCCCTAGTTGGCATTCAAGTAAGCGAAAGAATCTTGAACAATAAAAATATACTCTACGGGATTAGTATTTATATAATAGACTACCCTGGGTTGCCGGCGTTGCCCGGGTGTTTGGAGGTATTTTGAGAAAAAAAAATGGTAGTAGACTGGCAGGCTGGAACTCGTACCGCAAAGGAGGAAAAGAATGCGAGCAAAAAAACCTGACGTCTTTGCCGTTGCGTCCATCGTCAAAGCAGAAGTGGTGATGGTTTAAATTAAGGCTAGTAAATCGAAAAGAGGCGATGACTATCGAAAATAGCTGCGAAAAAAGCGAGCCCTCCTTCTAGAAAAGTGCCCAGTGTCGGGTAAAGGAATTAATGTTTTTAGACAATTTGTCAATATTTCTTGTTTGAAGAGCAAAGCTTGAAAACGATACCAACCTCGTGAAAATTCGTCGCCTCTGTCAAAAGTTTTAGGCATACATACATACACACATACATACATACATACATACATACATATACATACATACATTTAAACATACATGTGAGATTTTTTATTATAGATTATTATAATTATTACCAGTTGCTCTAAATAAGTTTCCAGACTTTTTTCGTACAGGCACTTTTATTGATATTACACACATGAAACTCTAGTTCACTTCGAAGTATTATCTTCCAGCTGCAAAGCATTTGTTGTATAGTTCCAACAGTTCTGGAAGGCTCCATGAAAATCCTCTTCTATGAGCGTGGCAATGACCCTCATCAGAGCTTCTTTCCTCTCCTCAATTGTCTTATAACGAAAGCCTCTAAAGTTATCTTTGGGCTTATGGAATAACCAAAAGTCACAGGTAACAAAGTCTGGACTATGGACAGGATGAGGAACTGCCTTGATGCGCATCTTGGTCATGACAACGTTTTTTTTTCTGATTTCTAAGCACTAATAGAACAAACTTCGCGCAAATACTCCGCATCATCAGTTCCTCGCGAATGATTGTGTACACTGACATAAAACTGTGCACTTATTGTCTCTAGAAACGACGGACCTAATCCATCTCTGGTGTTCTGGCATATTTACTCACCCCAAACCTCTCATCATCACTCACAGACTCACTGCATCCTTGAATCTCCTATGCCACTCGGAAATATGGTTCAAAAGCAGTCAGAAGCATTCTATACATTTCTGTGGCAATTTTTCCAAGTTTAGAACAGTATTGTATTGCACATTGGATTTCTAAAGTGTCTTCCTGTCCAGACTGCATTTTTTTAAATTCACCAGCTGTGACAATCAGGCTTTAGTGGGGTGTATCACAATTCTAATTCCTGCTGTGGCTGTTCATTTGAACCTGACATCATAAAAATTGATTAGTCATCTAATAAGACGTATAGCAATAACATACTGAATTTTGAAGGATCTATGACAATTTTAAATGCCTACACAGGAAACTTATTGAGGGCACATCGTATATCAGGAGAGAAACGTTTCCATGTGTAACTATTACACCATATGGATTCTGGTTCGTTTAAGCATCAAATCCGAACGTGTGGTTCTCGCCTATTATCTTTACGTGTAAGCAACTGTATTCCTGTATAACAGACAAAGATAGCTAATTTTAATAAGTTTGCATATGGGCATTTAAAGTTGCGCATGGAAACCAACCTGATATAGAAAAGAGTCCGTCTAGGAAATATAAACTATGAAATAAATTGATTTATGCAAATGCTAACTAAAATCCAGGTAATGATATCGATTTTATATGATTTAAAGCTTCGTGTTAAAAAGGTATTTAAATCTTGGGGGAAATTGCCGTGAAAAACGTAATTTAAATCTGAAATATTTAAGGTTGTTTCATTATAAAAATCTCTTTCAAGTATTCAAAGATAACTGAGTTTAATAACTATTGTAAATATATTTTTAAAAAATCGGAGATGTCTTAATTTTTAAAAAGAGTTCAACAACATATTTACCCTCTTTGCAAGAAACCAAATAAAACAAAATATAGTCCATAGATAGATGCAGAATTCCAAAATTTATAATGTCCATGTATTCTTTTATGATTGAGCCGTATATATAAAAATATATATCAACATAACTAATTTTATATGAATAGAGATTTGTTGTGATGTCTTCGTGTATTTCTCTGTCCGAGTAACGAGCAATATCAGTGGGGGTATTTTTGTACCATTAGTGTATTCCTCTGTCCGAGTAACGAGCAATATCAGTTGGGGGTATTTTTTTGTATCATTAGTTATTACTTCAGGTAAGATCTGCTATCGTGCCGCTTTTTTTTGTTTTGTTTTTTGTTTTTTCACACGCAGCTTTAAACTTAGAAGTGTAAGCATTCAACTTATCGAAGACAATGGAAAATGACGCTGTGGCATCAGCATAACGAATATTACTAGGCAGCTCAATTATAAACACGAGTGTTGAGTGCAGGCTTTTCAATTACTTTATCACAAATTACAGGAAAGCTACAACGCGAGTCTGAGTTCATATATGATTTACATACTTATGTAATTCTTGTTCAGCTTTATACCTACTTTTTATTAAGCTTAAATGTATTTTAAAAAAACACAAACACACACATATATATCCATGTGTGTGCGCGCACGCACGCGCGCGTGTGTGTATGTGTGTAATATATGTTTTTTTTTTTGTTTTTTTTTCTTCCTTTGAAGATTGTAATGCTGAGTATGGGGCAGCCAAACCAGCTGCCAATATTGCCCTGCTTTTTATTGAAACCAACCAAGAGCTCTTTTTACTATCCTCGCTGTTCCCTTAAGTGCAATTGTCTGGATCTCTTTTGCACTTGGTTCACCAGGAATATTAGTTAGGTAGGACTTCAGGTTCTTCTTCATAAGTCCTGTGGCACCTATGATAACTGGTATGATTGATATCCCCTTTAGGTTCCAGTTTCTTTTCATATCATACATGAGACCTTGGTATTTGGTCTATTTCTCTCTTTCAGCTCTGTTCAGACCGCCATCATTAGGAACACTCACTTCATTCAAGGTTGCAACTCTCTCTGACTTATTCCATATGACTATGTCAGGTTTCACAGCAGCATTTTCAAGGTAGGTGGCTGTAGGGATTACATGGTCGTAATGTATGGTATATAAGTCATTTCCAACTGTTCTTTCAGGTTGATGTTCCCAGGACTTGCTGCTACACTGGATGTTTAATTTTTTACAGATGGTCCAGTGGAGGTACTTGCATACTCCGTCATGACTCGCTGTATAGTAGCCGTCCCCTAGAAGAACTTTGCAACTTGATATCAGATGACCAACACTTTCCAATTCCGTATGGCAGAACCTGCATTTATTGTCATTACTGATCCCTGCCATTTTCTTGAATGCATTGGTCATCAATCCCTGGTTTTTGGCAGCCATTATGACCCTTTCCTGATCGTGGTGGAGGGATCCCCTTTTGAGCCAGTCCAAAGAACCTTCTTTATCTATGTATTCCTGAGAGATTCCCTCAGAAAATACTTTGCACGCTGATGTTGTTCCCATTCTTTAAGGTTCATCTGTTGAAAGGTCTCGGTATATTTCTGCCGGGTCTTTCTTGCTATTTCTGTCGCACACTTGTTTGGTGTTTCGTCCTCATCTGAGAGAAAGCCCTGACCAAAATGCTTGGTCAGCTGGGTGACTGATGTTGTTCTGCTGGCTCTTGTCTGTTGATGTTCATATACTATTGAGAGGGTGTCATTCTGGGAGCTTCTCAGATACTGACCGGTGCTCACAATAGTTGCCCTATGTTGATGCTTAATCTCTGAGAGTCCCAGACCGCCTTCTTCCCTGGGCAAATACAGCCTTGGTAGACACTGATTTCTGTATATTATTTTATGAAGCGTTAATAGCTTCCATGTCTTTACATCTAGCCGGTTGATGTATTTTTGTGGCCAGTCAATGATACCGAAGCTGTATGTTATTACTGGCATAGCAAGCTGGTTTATGGCAGTAATTTTATTTTTATTGGTGAGCTGGGTTTTGCATATTTTCCCCACCCGGCGTACATATTCTTTACTAATCTTCTCCCTCATCTTGGCATGTTGTATGTTCTCGTTTTCCTCAATGCCAAGGTACTTATAAGGTTCATGCTCTTCTAGATCCCTGATAAATTAAGCTGCATATTTTCTGTGTGGGTCTTCTTCCCAGCTCTGACTGTACATTTAGCACATTTATCCAGGCCAAACTTCATTCCGATGTCACTGGAGAATGTGTGCACTACCTGCAGAAGGTGGTGCTGATCGGTGTCAAAGCTAGCATATAGCGTAAGATCATCCATGAAGAGCAGATGGTTTATTCTCTTGCTTGGATCTCGATGGCGTCCCTGACTCAAATTGTAGGCACTCGGATTTTTATTCAGGAGCTTGCTTAGTGGGTCTATTGCCATACAGAAGAGTAAGGGAGATAAGCTGTCACCTTGGAATATTCCCCTCTTGATTTTTACTTCAGAGATGATGGCTTTTCCTCCATTGTGATTTAATGATATTGTAGCTTTCCACATCTGAAGGTGAGCAGCCAGTGTTTGTTTAATTACCGGGTGGACTTTGTATAACTCAAGGCACCGAAGTAGCCATGAGTGTGGTACGCTGTCAAATGCCTTCTCAATCCATGCCATGCTCAGGTTTTTGTGTCTCTTCCTACAGTCTTCTAGGATGGTCTTGTTGATTAATAGCTGGTCTTTGGTACCGAGGCATTTTCTTCTGCACCCTGTCTGCTCTTTTTCAATGTATGTCCCAGAAGATAGATGGTCATATATACCATCGGCAATCAGACCAGTGAAAAGCTTGTAGGTAGTTGTAAGGCAGCATATTGGCCTGTATTTATTTGGCCGTTGTGTCTCCGTGGTCTTGGGTATAAGGCTGGTGTCCTCCTTTGTCAGCCAGGGTGGTGCTGCTTCTTCATCTCTTAGCATTCTGCTGAAGCAATCACTGTAGTGGTGGTGGAGTAGAGTCAATTGCTTCAGCCGAAAGTTTTGGATGTGTGTGCGTGTGTTTCATTAAATAAAGTTGATGCTTTTCTGTCTATTAATGCTATTTTTGAGTTTTTCCAACATTCGGATAACGGTCTTCACTTCTGTGAGGAACTGGCTGATGTAATTGCCATATTAGTCGTAAGTCCGAGTACTTTCCAATCCTTCTGGTTTCATCGTCCGGGATAAATTTATCTAACTTGTTATGAACGAATTATATGTTTTTGTGGCGATGAATCCAGTAGGACTGGAATGTACTCCGACAAATATGGCAATTACATCAGCAAGTTTCTTGACAGAAGTGAAGACCGTTATTCGAAAGATAGAAAGGATCAGAAATACAACTGATCGAAAAAAAACGTCTATTTTTAGTGAAATATGCTTAGAAGAAAACATGCTGCCTAAATAAATATATATATATATACATTTTTCTTAGATTTTAACTGAAAGTTTTAAATAAAAAGCGTGAAAATATAATCGTAATATTGTACTATTCACATCTCCACAAGATAAATGCTTTGAAATGCTTTTCAAATTTTTACGTGTCACGAAGTAATAAATTCCTTTTTATCTTTTAACAAAAGATTATAATGGTTCTATAGAGTGGAATGAGAAATGCATCAGTCAAGAATCATTTCTCTTTCTCTGACCAAGGATGAATGCGCTAGTCTTTTGTCATCCTAACATACAGGCATGGATATCAAAACTTAAATAATAATTAAGATTATTCTAAAAAATTGCCACTTCGCATTATGTCAAAACTTCTGGTTTATCTTTAATATAAAAAAAAAATGCTTCCAATTAATAATGTAATATCCAAATAAATACCAGCATAATTACATTTCAATTTGTAAGAAATACTTTCTTGATTCTACAGATTGATTATATATATATATATGTGTGTGTGTGTGTGTGTGTGTGTGTGTGCGTGTGTGTGTGTGTGTGGCTACGAAGTGAGAATATATTTCGTATCAAAATTTAAACTAACAGGTGCGTTCCTCTTCCGATGAAATATATTTTTCAACCTATTTTGGCCGATGGCTTTATCTAAAATATTTATTACTAAACTATACGGCAGTAATTGAATTCTAACCGTTTAATAGGATTTTTCTTCATTATATATATATATATATATATATAATATATATATATATATATATATATATATATATATATATATATATATATATATAATTATAAATAATGATTTTAAAACCTACATACACAAGTGTTTCATCTTTTCGGAATCATCAGTACAGGAAGTTACGATTGCCTCTGGTCGAGGGATCTGAACTCAGCAAGGAAGTCATCTCTGTCTTCATTAGCAAGCAACAAACCAGGGGGTCACCGTTGACCACAACGATATTCAAGTGAAATGAAACATATACGAAGGCATAAACGTTATACAAAACAGCCTATAGTGATCAACCGACTAAACTGTCACGATCTCACACACAGGCCAAATGACCGACTTATCCATTTCAAGAGACAATGCTTAACTGTTAATAAACTTCATTCTTAAATGAAGGCGGAAATAATTATAACAAATATAATACTTAAATGTTATTTATCCCTCTATCTCATGATTCAATGTGACGTAAAAACGCAACCGAATTTGTAGTGTAATTCAAATCTTGTCCGTAGCTGAATACTTGATGCTTCATTAAGGCTATCAGGGGTATTTCTTTTTGTCCTGACGCCATCAGTAGATGGGTGCCAACCACGGCTTAAGAGAGAATCATCTACCTTCCAGAGAAAGCAGAGACTGCGCCAGTTTTCCAAACTGGTATTTTTACCTCGCGGTACATACAACACCCCGCCTTTCCAAATGATCACCCATCTGGTACTGGCCAAGCTCGACGTTGCTTAACTTCAGTGATCTGGCGAAAACCGGTATGTCAACGTGATTGTGCCGTACAACACAAGGTGCCACTGAATACTTGTTTCTTCTCTTGAACAGATAGAAGGGAACATTCTTCTTACTTTAAAGATTTCTAACATTATAATGGATATTTGTGCCCATTAATTGTTGATAGGCTTTTCAGTTATTTTTTAAACTCTTGTTCACCTCAAAAAGAAATATTGTCACTTGGACATAAAGGACCACTATTTGGGACCATGTTTGCAGGGGACTATGTAAAATGCACAAGATGTCGATTTACTTAAACTTGTGCATGTCAGTATAGTAAAGGAAGTAGGTAACAGGGGGAGAATTCCAAAGTCTAACAATCAAAGGGAAGAAGTTATTAGAGTATGGATCCTTAGCCAAACGCTTTGTTGATATCGCGAGCTGTTTCAGGAGCTTTTCATCCTAACTTGAATTGAAATAGAAAAAATTGCGCGAATTTGCTTTATTCCTATCTTGTATTCAGCGTCCTGAAAAAAAGGCATATTTTTTTAAAACGATTTTAATTTAAAAGATTAGATAAAGCGAAAAACGCTATTTAAATAATATATGAAAAAAAGTATTATAACGAAAACTTATTACGAACACACACACATAAATATATATATATATATATATATATATATATATATATATATATATATTGACAGAGAGAAAGTTAGTTGTTTTTTGTTTTACGGCATATCAACCCTTTTCAGGTTATTTGATGCAGAATCCAAAGATTTTGAAGGAAAAAATTTTAAATAGAATATATTTGTTGTTTTTAAGTCGGTTCCTATTCAACCCATAGTTGGGACCCTAACAGATACTACCACTCCGGATCAGAGTGGACCTAGGAGCAATGGCAATTAAAGGGTGGCTCCACACTCCCCAAACCCTGTAAGCTGGGTTTTCACCACTAGATATAGTTTAAGGTAATACCCAGAACCCTGACAGAGAGGAACCGGTGAAAAGCGAGGTCAAATCAATAAATAAAGGATAATGCGATTAACATTTCAGGGTACAATGAGTGACGTAAGCATTCAATTTTGAAAGTCAACGGTTACAATCATTTAAAGTGTAATGTTATGACTGTGATCATAGCGTAGTATCTGTTAACTGTGGCAAGCGGGGTGAATTGTCAAAACATTATTATTATTGTTATTGTATTCTTATTAATTGATTTGAGCGAGGATGCTCGCTGGATCAGCTATTATGATTAGAAGAATAAACAATTAAATTGCGGAAGAAATGATTGACGTGCGAATAGCAAAAGGAATGTGAAAATAGAAAATATATGTAAACGTTATTTTGGGGTTTTGAATAAACAAATAACTAGCTGTGGAAATTAGGTTGGTCTGAGACACGTAATGAGACATGTGATGTAGTTAGTTTTGCAGAGATTCAGAGAGTTGAGGATTGACCACCAGAGCAGACAGACGTCTAGACAGGGGTGGACAGACAGCTAGGAGCGGATTTAAGAACAGAAATGTAGACAAACTGCAGATCCTGTGAAAACCATTTGTGACAACTGTCATAACTTTATATTATAAAAATATAAAGAGTTGTTTTAGTGGTTTCACAAATAAGAACAGATGTCTCAATTGGATGGTGCTGATCGCTTCCTGGTTCGTCAGGGAGCAGCGGGAAGATACAGAAGAACTCTTCAAGAAAAAGGTATGAAGCATATATTATTCTTCTTATATATGAACTGTAAAAATATCCCGTGTGATAAGTCTGATACAACATGACTCGGTTTACCCGTCAATATCATGTCCCCTGGCTAACAACATACATACGATTTATACGTTTATTATCTGTCTGTTAAAAAAACAATATCTTACATCCACTAGATAACACATGACACGTTTTAATATATTATCTCCTCCAATATAAACCAATATACAACAAAAGGAATGCTAATTATTTAATTAGAAATCGCTTAGTTTTCTGCGACAACCGTGTCCCTATATAGTTTGCGTTATTTTTAATGTGGAGAAAAGGAACAAAAATAAAAACTGTGTCAGTCGTGAAGGATTTCTCCTCCAATAACCGACAACAAAAATTGATGTGTAGCATCAGAACAGATACTACACTTTGAGTTATTTATTTGCTCTGAAAAGTTGACAACAAAACAGTGATAAAAAATAAGCACAAGGCCAATCATAAGAGTAGTGGTCGATGGACAAAAATCAGAGGCCTGCAGTATAGATGCTGGAGTCCCTCAAGAGTCAATTCTGGGCTCAACTCTCTTCCTGATCTACATCAATGATCTCCCTAAACACATACTTAAATCATTCGTTGACATCTATGCTGATGACACAACCATCTACGGCAACACATCAAAGGCTTTAAATGACAAAGTTCTCTCTGATTCTCTCTCCTCTGATCTCGAGCGCGTGGGTCAGTGGCTGGTTACTTTTAATGCATCTAAAACCAAACTCCATCATCAACGCTCTGATCCCCATCTTGCATCAACTGAAATGGATGGCTCTCGTCTAGGAGAAACCCCGTGTTTTGACAAGCTTCTGGATTTGACCTTTACTCCTGATCTGAAATGGAACACGTGCATCAAGTTTGTTGCCAAGGTCGCTGGAAAGATGGTGGGATCCTTCTACCGCTCTAGAAGATATCTCACTACTGATGCAATTCTCTATCTATATAAAAGCCAGTACGTCCAAGGATGGAATACTGCTGCCATATCTGGGCAGGAACTGCTAAAAACAGCCTATCCTGCCTTGACAGAGTACAAAATAGACTTCGTGGCTTAGTGGGAGATGCCTTTTTCTCTACCCTGCAACCTCTCTCCCACAGAAGAGACGTTGCGAGCCTATCCTTGTTTTATCGTTATTTCCATGCTAGGTGCTCGTCTGAACTCCAATCTCTGGTCCCCCCTCGCCAATCTTTCACGAAAAACACCCGTCTAGCTGAATCCACTGTGAAAAATTTTCCCCACTCTTTATCTGTGCCTAAATCAAAATGTGGATTCCATGAACAAAGCTTCTTTCTTAGAACTGCACGCCTGTGGAACTCTGTTCCGTCTGCCTGCTTCCCACCTGACTACAACTTGGATGTCTTCAAGTCCAACGTTAACAAATTCCTAATGAACCGCCCCCTTAAGTAAACACTTCATCAAATCTCCACACTAACGTACTGTACTTGCAATAACCCTTATCCCTGAGTGGCTTCTAGGCCTTGATAAGTGATGACCACCGTGTAACAAATAAAAAGAAATTGGGGTTGAGGTCTACACTTTGATGTTGGCCCGAAGGCCAAGAAATATTTACACGACAATAGTGTTATCAAGTTGATTTTGTCTATTCAAGTCTGCTATTGTCTCCTCTGCTAGTATACGTACGGGTATAACTATTGATACTTTGTTTTATGATAACGGCATCAAATTTATATTCATTTAAGTAACCTAATGCTGTTTATTTTTGTGTGTTTGTTTTGATTTTGTAGTAGCTTTTTTATGTTGGCCTTTGTATTAACCCGCCAAAAGTTAAATACAGGAGCATTAATACCAATTAGACTCTACATTAATTAATCGTATAAATTGCAGATTTTGCCTTCATCTAATCTTTTACCCACAAATCTACGAGCGACGTCTGAAAAATAACGCCTCCTATTTTTTATTATTATTATTATTATTATTATTATTATTATTATTATTATTATTATTATTATTATTATTATTATTCCAGCCGAAGGAAATAGAAGGTAGTCAATTGCAAATTACATTGGTATGGGACTGAACTTATGCATTCAAGATCTGCCTGTTCCATATCTCTGTTGTAGATATTGATAGTGTGAAACTCCAAGAAAGCAACCCCTGTTATGGACGTGCGTCAGAAACAGAGATGCGGCGCGCGTTGAACGTTTATGAAGCCGATACAGTTGATGTTAACAGAATTAAGAGATGTTTTCGGCGATTTCAGGGTAGCGAGACAGATGTGAGTGAAAAAAACGAAGGCTCATGCATGGGCACCATCCTATCATCCTGTCGCTGGCAAAGGGGCATCAAGAATGGTGGTGATTCAGTTTAATGGTACCATTCCCGCCTTCGTAGCTCTTCAACTTTTTTACTGATGTTAGAATCCTCTGTGGCTAAGTTCAAGAATTCTCCATGAGCTCTGCATCAGCTGAGTGTAAGAGTCTCATCCATCATCCCAAAAGAGTTCAAGAGAAACAATGTTGCAATGTTCGCTGCGGGTGAAACAACGTCAGCATTATCTTCACCTGCTCTTCTTGGAAAAGGCACCAAATGAACGTAACGATTAACTCGAATAAAGCAAAGTCTTTAAAGCGTTTGTCAAACTCTGACAGACAATTTCCAATTTGTTTTCTCTGGCGTGCACTCTCAAGCTGTGCTCGACTTGTGTCTTCAGCTCTACCGCGAGATTCTGAAAGTTTGCCTGCGGTAACGTTCTTTTTTTTTCTTTTTCTTTTTTTTTTAAATACCATGCCCACAATGTCTCTGCGATCGAGCAGTCGATTGCAATCGATATAATGGGCACCTCTAATAGAGATATATTTTTCTAATTCGTAAAGAAGTATAAAAAATTATCTGCATATTCATCTTTAGATTAGCTAGGAATACTTTGCAATCAAAACTTCTTCATATATTAGCGAGGGGCCGCCTGGCTTCGTGCGGTCGTAAAATACGCTTAAATATGATATTTTAATTCATCCAGATTCCGTATATATTATTATAGAGTCGTGATTTTAAAAGTAGAAAAAGTATTTAGGTGTCATCATCTAGAATCGAAACTGAAAGCCAAACTGTAGTATTCAAAGCTGGTGATGTTACCGCTCTACCAAGATGACACTCTATAAACTAATTAAAATAAACTAAGATGAATGTACAAAATGTAAAATGATTTTTCTTCAATTTCGACCCGTTTGGGCCTCTTGAAAACTATTTTAACCGGCTAAAGACCAATAAAAGAACGGTCCATAAAAAATCCAATCATTTGAGGCCACTAGCGCCGTTCTGCGACTTTTAGTTTCAGAATAGATAGAGTTTGAAAGTATGGAGATAGACAGACAGACATACGTAGTGAGTTTTATAAATTAGATTTTGTCTTAATAGTTTCTTTAAGAAAAAATAATTTTCAGTCTGATTTCCATGGAAAGTTGAGATATTTTCGCACACTGTTTTGGTATCTATATTGAACATACTACTCGTAACCTCCAATAAAAATCATAACATAATATATATATGTATATATATATATATATATATATATATATATATATATATATATACGTGTGTGTGTGGGTGTTAGTTTTACACCTAACACTATAACATAATATATATATATATGTGTGTGTGTGTGTATGTGTGTGTGTGTGTGTGTGTGTGTGTGTGTGTGTGTGTGTGTGTGCGTTAGTTTTACACCTTTGTAGCACGCGACCACTTATCAGTTTATATGAGGGACGTTCTAAAATGTAATGCCACTATTTTTACCCCCCTTGAATTGATCAGAGATGATAGCAAGGTGTCATCAATAAGTTTCGGGACTTTTTTCGTATGATCACTTTTATTAATAGTACACACACTAAACTCTAGTTCCTTCGAAGTAACCACTTCAGGCTGCAATGCTCTTGCTATACCGTTCCAACAACTTCTGAAAGGCGCTATGGAAGTCTTCTTACGTGAGCCTGTTAATGATCCTCATCGCAACCACTTTCATCTCCTCAGTTGTCTCATAAAGACAGCCTCTAAGGTTTTCCTTGAGCTTAGGAAATACTAAAAAGTCACAGAGAACAAGGTCTGGACTAAAGGGCGGGTGAGGTTCTGTCTTGATGGCCATGTTGGTCAAATGGTTTGTGACAAGGATAGGTGTGTGGACTGATGAATTCGCGCAAATATTCCGCACCTTCAGTTTTTCACTGACATCAAACTATGCACGTCTTCTCTCTATAGACATCCGATGGTCCTTATCCATGAAACCAGTTATTTGGCCAATAAACTCTGTTCTGACTTACTTACTCCGCCCACACCTCTCATCATTCTTCAGAGACTCCTTGCTTTCCTTGAATCCCTTATGCCACTTAAAAACTGATACCTAATTAATACTAGATGGTCCAAAAGCAGTCTAAAGAATACCATACGTTTCTGTGGCATTTTTCTGTTTAAGATAGAATTTTATTGCATACTATTCTTCTAAGGTGTCCTCGCGTCCAGGCTGCATTTTTTAATTCACCAGCTGTGATAATCAGGCTTTAGTAGGGTGCATTCCAATTCATGCTGTACCTGTTCCTTGGAACTTGAAATCATAAAAACTGGTGAGTCATCTCATAATATGTATAGCAATAACATACTGAATTTTCAAGAGTCTGCGCCAATTTGAAATACCTGTCAAAAAAAATGTCTGGAAACTCATTTAAGGTACCTCGTACTTCGAAACTGTATTTTGTGTGTTTATCCGCACTGAGACGTTTCACAAGAGAGCAACTTAAAATTTAATTTAGCCAAGTACTGTATCCTCCAGGTCACTGGTCGCTGCAGATAATTCTAGCATGATATACTTAGTAAAACTTAATTATAGATACATGAATTATGTGGAGGATTCTGCTCCGATGAAGCGCATCTTAGGATAGTCAGATCTTATATTTACTGATGCGTTGCGTACATAATATTCGACATGGGATCAATAGTTCGAATAATCTAAATACTATTAACATTTACAGTTATTGAAAACACCGTTATGATTGATTTCATTTTTGAGCGGCAAACAGCACAAAACGCTTTCCTTTAATTGCAAACAAAGGGATTCATGGATTTAAATAACTACTACTCAGATGTTTATATGAAATTAAGAACAGGTATAGTTGACGTGAAATAAAGTTTAAAGATATTTAGTTGATTTATTTAAATGAGAGGAAATAGAGGAGATGCGACTTTCAAATTAAATGCTCGCTACTGATGTACATGTATATATTAATAATTTCGTCCAGTCACGAAAGACAATGGATACCCTCTGTAAGGGTAGTTGCGCGTGTAATCGTGAGGCAAGGATTGTAAAATCTCCAATCATACATCTCCTGAATTGGCACTGCTTGAGTCCAGTTGCAAGGAGAAATCCAGGACAACTGGAAACAATGCCAGGATAAGCGGAGAACACCTACAGCACTTACAATTCCCAAATAATTACCTATTTTTGGTACTGACCAGGCTCGACGTTGCTTAACTTCAGTGATTTAACGGGAACTGGTGTGTCAACCAGATTATACCGTATTTTACATCTACTGGAGAGTTAAACATGATAGTTAACATCAAAGTTAACCATTACTCATTATCATATAGTTATATGCGATGCAATCTTATCTCAACGAGACCGGCCCACGCTATGTAACCGTACTAAAACAAAGAATAGAAAAAAAAGGTCCTTGGCCTTCGGGCTAGGATCGAAGTTCCCTTGACCTCGACACAAAAGAATTATTGTACCATTATTGTTATCTTTCTTTCTTTTTTTAACTTTAATAAAAAATGTTTTAAACAGTTCGGTTCTAAGTAGGACGTCCCTCGTACGAAAGGGTAAATGCGGTATTATGGTGGAAGAAGATACTAGCTAAGAGAAACATTTGTTTAGTTCTAGAGTGACAATAATGAACAACGACCCCCACCCCCCTTGTTGAGTTGGCCTTGTGCCTAAGTTATTTATTCACGTTAATTTAAGCCTAAATAAAAGATTTAATATCTCAAAGTGTAGTATCTGCTCTGATTCTTCACTTAAGTGATTTGCCCTTGGTTTATGTAGGGGAAACCCTCTATACTGAGACAATTACTATTTAAGTTTATTAGACCTTGGTCAATATAGGGAAAACCCTTCATACAGAGACAATTACTATTTATTTAGACACTGCCAGATTCCCCCCTATTTGGAGGAGCTGATTTTCCCGCGCATTAAAAAACGACCTTGTGTCTAATTTGCTTTCATGGGCAAACAAATCAATACAATCTGTTCTGATGCTGCGCTTCATTTTTCTTTTTTTCATTTCAATTTTTTTGGTCTCAGTTAGTGGAGGAGAAATCTTTCATGACTGATACATTTTTTTATTTTTGTTACTAAACAGAATACCCCTTTTTAGGCAGCTGGTTTCTCCACCTCCATATTAAAGACCGACCTTGTGCCAAACTCTGCCCTCGTGGGGAGGCAAGTAAACAAAAATGAATAAATAAATCTATATATCTATAAAAGTGGAATTGTCTGTCTATGTGTACATTTCCCTACCAAACTACTCTATCAATTTTCAGTATACAGACGTTAAGTTTGACATAAGGAGTATTGAGATTTAGTAAAATCTTTTTAATCGGTTTTTGGACAGGCATTTGGATGCAAAGGGGTCAAAGTTCAACGATTTGACCCTTGTAAACTCTACCGAACTCCTCCGTCAATTTTGAGTTTAAACACTTGAATGTTTAGATGTAGGTTACTTGGACAGAGATCAAACTTTCAAATTTTATTTGAGTCCAAAACAATAAATGTTAAGGGGCCAAAATTGGGGCCAAAGTTATAAAAATTGATTACTGCAGTCTCTACCAAATTACTCAGGCAATCTTTGGTCTAAATATTTGAAATTTTACACAAAGTGTATTCAGACATATGGCAAGATTGTACTCGTTTTGGGGCTGAAAATTTGACTTCCAAGGAGTCGAAGTTTAAAAGATTTGACTTTTGCGGTCTCTAGCAAACTATTTAGTTTAATTTTTGGTCTAAACATTTGAAATTTTACATAAAGGGTATTCAGACATGCAGCAAGATTTTCCATCAGGTTTTGGGCGAAAATTTGGCTGCCAAGAAGTCAAACTAGAAAGAGTGTATCTTTGCAGACACTGCCCTATTACTAGACTCCTTGTGGGTCCAAACACTTGAAATTTTAGATGTAGGTATCTGGATGGGAGTAAACTTTTTAATATATATATATATATATATATATATATATATATATATATATATATATATATATATATATATATATATATATATATATATATATATATAAGCCGGCCTGAAATATTAATAAATAAATAAAACAAAAAATGTTATTAAACTTTCAGTATCCAGCTTCAAAGTTTTACCACTCTTCAAATAGTATCCATTTATGTTTAAATGTGATTCATTTTTTTATATAGAAATTATAGCTTATTCGAAATAATATTACTCAAAATAACATAATGTTTGAGTATGTATTTTTGTGAACATCTATCGATTTAGAAATCAATTACATTTTAAAAAATATATATCAATAATTATGAGTTACATGTCTGCATCGAAGTAGGAAGTACACGTTTTATGAATTTAAGTTCAGAAAATAGCTGTTAACGTTTCTATTTTTCTTGTGTAGTTTTTTTTTTTTACTTGTCTTTTAAGTTATTCAACCACCGCATTTGTTCAGTTAATTGACAATTTTGGCGACACAAACAAAAACAAAACTTAAATAAATGAAAATTATTCATATTCACATTTAAATGTGCTAGTTATATACTAAAAATATAGATACTCCGAAAAAGCAATTTCTTTCGCATTTTTTACACTAATGGCGGTTTATTTTGTTTCTACTGCCTACCAAGTCGTATTATACGAGTTATCTTCCTTTTTTGATAGATTTTTCTACAACCAAAAGCATGTCTATAATATTCTAGTATAGACTATATTCGGTCGCTCTCTGGTATGCTGGGTGTTAATTTAAAACGATAAAATATATACTAACCACCCTGATGGACAGAAAGCATCATATAGTTTCTACTATTATATAATAGACCTGCTCTCGATTAAATTAGCTGACTTTAAGCCTATGACTCTGATAAACACTGTTAAATATTTTGACAAGAAATTTTGCGAACCGTTTGCAGAGTGCTGTAAGTGATTTGATGAAGTGTTTATCAATTCATAACTGCCTGCATTTGATTCGCTCGATCATAGATGGAATAGAAGACGACACCGAAACCAGACAAATTAATTAATATCAGTTCAAGGCCTTTTTTAGAGTCGATGATCGTTTCCTAGGATCTGTTTTCGGAGGCTGCTTGTTTTAATCCAGATTTTCGCAAGTGGCTCTTGATTTCTTATTATTTATCGACGATGGCGGTTCAAGTCGGTCGTAAACTATCAAAGTCGTTTGGAGTTTCTCAGCTGTTGCGTAAAGACTGTCTACTGTCGCCTCGTCTTTACGTCCTGGCGTTGGAGACTTTACTTTGGTAAGTAAGAAACGGGACGATTACTAATCGCTCTAATTGGCGGAGTGGCGCACTAATCTCTCCGTTATTGCCGAGCCACACGAATATTCAAACAGCGGTGAATGTAATGAAGAGGTTACCAGGAGCGTAATCCACTGCAACAAATCCAACAGCAAATCCAACAGTACGGTGCTTGGAGCAGCAAGGCCGCATTCAAGGCATTTTCAGCTGGTCGAATGTTCTGTTTGTTTCATTGGTATTTTGTCCAGACAGAGCCTTCAATAGTCACAAAAGTTAGTAGGAATTACTATAAAGGGCGATCGCTAGTGACCGCCAATCGATAGACAAGTGCTTTTTTCTAAAGCTTATTAAAATCTATTAAGACCCGTTATTTCTGGACAACTTTTGGTTTTAGCAGAAAGATAAAACCCTGAAGCTTATTATGTTAAAAGCGGCATATTATAATACTTTTCTATAATTTTTAATCGAAGTTTTAAATTTAAAAAAAAACGCGTTTGACCAGTTTTCGTCGAATGTAAACAAAACATAAATATATTTTTATGTTTTCAAATCAATTAAACTAACTTTTTATGTCTAAATAAAATTTATTATGATTGGCTATAGAAATATGCAAAATGTTTAAAATATAATTACATTATATTTAAATAAATTCAAGTAATTCAATTTTTTAGCACGATCTCGTACATTTTCGAAACCATGTGCTTACCGCCTTCATCTTGGATTTTATGTATGGGAACCCAGTCGCGTCTAAATATTTATTCAAGCATTTTAATGAATTTTAATGTAACTAAACAAACAAATACATTTTTTTAAATAATTGAATTAACTTATAATTACGAACGCCATTTATATTAAAATGTTATTTTTAGCTTTATACTTTTTCCCTTCATCAGTTGATCAATCAAGCTTTAAATTCTTACTAATACTTTTTAAAAGTAAACACTAAATGCCCTTTTCTATTTTTACATCAAACAATTTTTTGCCATTACATTTCTCGGTTTTAATATCACATTTATTCAGTTTTTAATTTTATAATTAAAATCATTTTTCATGTCTTAGTTTCGAATAAATAATAACCAATGGTAATACTTGATTAATTAATAATAACCAATGATAATACTCAATTAATTAATAATAACCTATGAGCCACACTCTTTTTCCATTAACTAGATCATACTGTATTTTCTCCAATTCTTTATTGCATAAATCCAGTTTACAAAGACTTTCATTAGAATTTGGTGGCCCTTAAAAGGGCCGTTTTGGTACCCCTCTGTGGGGGATGCAACTTGTTGGGATGTCACAACCATTATCTACGGAAACCAAGTCTTCATAGATATAGATAATTTTCAGGAAGAGAGATAACAACTTTTTGTAAACCGTAACGGGCTACCGTATCTTGAAAAAATGTCACGTAAAACGCCACTTCCAGATATAATTAATACTTATAATTTTCACACCTTGTTTTTTTTGGGGGGGGAGGGGTCTTTCATTAATTATTTTTTGAGTATCGATTCTTTAAAGCATTTTTACGGACTGGAAATACGTATATGAAAAGTTTACACATTCTAAATTTAATTTTTTTATTGATTTTTACAGATTTAAATGTATGTCTAATATTTGTTTTATCCTCATCTAAACGATAATAATTATTGATAACATATTCAATGAATCTCACACTTAAACATGCAAAAGACGAAGAGAATTAAACCCATTAAAATTTCGGATTTCTATCTTCGATATCGAAGGCACCGTGTGATTTTTTTCCCCACATTCGTCCACCATCCTACCCCAAAATGAGTGTGTGTTTAGTAGATCGTTTGGAATTTAAGGGGACGAACAAGGAAAGGGGGGGGTATGAAGTCCCTCAAAATATATTTATACAACGAATATGAAAAAAATGTATACTCACACGAAATACATTCTTTACTTAATAATCGGTGAAAATCTTGTATTGATTAGATAATTACGTGATTTTTGGTAGATTTTTAAAGACAGACTCTTTTACGAAAAACAAAAAACACTCCATACATTTGGCGGTCACTAGCGATCCCTATTTGAATTTAGAGGAATCTTTACCTAATTAGAAAATTTTACAAAGAGCGCACTGGTATATTATTTATTTATTTATTTATTGTAAGCTTAGCTTGCCCTTTATTTATTGTAAGGTTAAACTCGCCCTTAAAACAAGTAAACCAGTAGATTTTAAAAATTCATTTATTCTTATTAGAAGCATTGATAATGCCTTTATAATTGATCATATTTTTAGAGGAGCAAACGGTGCAAAACGTCATCCTCCTTGCAAAAAAAATCATCCATTAGTAAGTAAACTATGAATTTCCAGAACATATATAGTTGACGTGAAATATTTACACAGATTTTTTTAATGAGAAAGAAATGGGGGTGATATGCTAAGAGGGAGCGAAAAGCATGGAAAGTACGGCTTACTACGACCTTGATTAAACAAATTTATTTATATGTATTAGAAGTATTAAATGTATTTATTTAATTTGATAAGGAAAAAAATGGAGGTGATATTCCTTTCAAATTAAATGACTTCATTGATGTAAAACTGTGGAATTGATTTAATAGTAAAATAAATGTTATTGTTTACTCATTAATAGGGCTATCACAACAGCATATTCTTTTCATTGTTTTGACTTTCGGATATAAATCCGACACAGTTAGATACAGTTAATCAACCGAGAACCACATCACTCTATATAAAAACATGTAAGATATCAACGGATACACACCCGAGAGTAAAAACAATGAAAAGAATATGCTGTTGTCATCGCCCTACTCATTATTCTACAATTACTATCGCAACGACAACCGGACAACGTAGTGTAACCATGCTGACACAAATATTAAACTTTTACGTTTTACTCCGTTTCTTTTTTTAACGTAACCTATTACTTTATGTTTAAGCGTGGTTATAGAAATTATAGCGTGGTTTGATAAATTATAGCTTATTTAAATAAAAAAAGATTACTGAAAATAACAAAGATTAAATATGTATTTTAAAATATCGATTTAGAAATAAATTTCCAATATAAAAAAAGCATATAAATAATTATGAGTTACATGTGTGTATCTAAGCAGGACATGAACGTTTTATGAATTCCAGTTCAGAAAATAACTCGCAACGTTTATATTTTTTTCCTTGTGTTAACTTACTCATCCAACCTATTTATTCAGTTAATTGACAATGTTGGAGAGACGAAAAAAAATAAGTAAAACGTAATGACATGGAAATTATCCATATTCACATTTAGATATGCTAATTATATGTTTAATTTGGATGCATCGAACTACTTTTCTCTTGAGTGTGTTTTTCACAACGTTTCGATGTAACCTCCGACCTTATGTTAATGTGTTATGCGTTCTGTTAGGTGGAACTATCATTGTTAGGTGGAAGAAATTATTTGTTGTTTATCTATCTTTTTATTGATATATCTACAGGGTGACCAAAGAAACGGACCCCAATTATAATTAGGCCCCGTTTCTTAGTGTTTTTCCAAATGAAATGAAACTTTGGTCATAATTAGTTTATTATATTCAAAAAATCACATCAAAACACTAGGGTATTTGACCTTTTTTCTCCGTTCTATAGCATATGTTCTAGATGGCCTCCATTTAGCTTTTGTTTTTTTTTGGGGGGGGGTCACCCTGTATTTCTCTATCTATCCAGATCTAGCTATCTATCCATCTCGATCTGTCTATCTATCTAGCTGACGAGATAAACAAGAGATGAGATATGAAAATGTTTTGATAAAAGTTGTCAAAATATTTCGAGCTATAAAATGGACAAGTTGCAGCGGAAGCTCTAAAAATAGCTGAGTCGGAGGGGCGTGGTTCTCACGTGATGAGGTTAGCTGGACATTAGAGTGGAGTTGGATTTTAGACATAGAGAGGAGCGGACAGGTTAACGGTTGTGTCACCCCCATCCCTTGAAAGGGAGATGACGTATCTCAAAAATTAAGAATATTAGAAATAACCACAAGAAAAAACTCGGTTTACATTCATCTGCGTTCGACACTTGGAAAATGACATAAAAACTAATATAAAACCAACCATGGTTTTTGGAGTGAAATGCATTCGTTCAAGAAAAAGATGATTTTCTAGATGGACCAAGATCAACGACGCAGTTGAATAAAATATGTCAAATACAGCTATCACACACACACACACACACACACACACACACACACACACACACACACACACCTGCATACGAACATTTAGACGATCATAACATTGGAAAGAACTCAAGTAGGTCAAAATAGTAACTTGGGTCCGATAGTGGATAACATTAGTAACAATGACACGAACACACTCGAAACCTGGCAACGTGACACTTCTTAATGTGTATCTTGTCGAACACGGGAATTTTCATATCGAACTCAAGAATTTAGACGGAATTTCGAACGGAACCCTTTATTTACTTCACATGCTCTTGTTCCGTCAGCCATGACTGGATAGAGGTCCTAAGTAATTCGCAGTTGTATTTTCCGTCGTTCACACTGAGTATTGAACCTTCAACCTTCAGGAGAATAAGTTCTCTAATCACTGTGACATGGGTCCTTGCGAATATGAGCATGCTACTCACGGGAGGTTAATAAAGGGTTCCGTTCGAAATTCCGTCCAAATTCCCGAGTTCGACAAAAAATATTACCGAGTTCGACAAGATGCACCTGAAGAAGGTCAGAGATTACATCCACCAAAACGTTGTCAAAATCACTCTCAAAATGAGAACAGTATTTCGATGAATCAAAATGATACGAATAAACAATCCTCGTCTCAAAATTTCAGAAACGTCATGCTAGCTATATATTAAAAGTATAAACATTTTCAAAAAGTTCATTTGGATTTTTTTTGCCGTATTGGCTGCATTACTCTCTGCTATTGCCTCTCAACTACTATTATTCGCATTATCTCTCCTGTAATATATCTTTGTTTAAGGAATATAAACTAGCTTTTACTTAAACAAATGTTTATTCTATATTACAGAAGCAACTATCTTCTTGTCTTTAGTGCGCTGATGAGTAATCGAAAACTATTCCAGCCAAAGGAAGTGGCCGGTGCCTATTAATATATGATAGACCTGCCTTCTATATATATAAAAGCGAAAATGTGTGTATGTATGTATGTGTGTTTGTGTGTCCGCTAAAAACTTTCGACAGACAGAACAAAAATTAAACTTGGTATCATATTGAAGCTCCATCCTTCACCCAAAAAATATCGAGAAATTGGCCAAAAACGTTAATTTTTTTCACCCTGAAATCTACAATTTTCTACAGGGTGGGGGCAACAAAAACCGTCCTCTCATGACGAGATCGGTTTTACGCATGCGTAGGATAACGTCATGAGCTGATTTAGTTTAAATAGTTGAAGAACTGACACAATTTACATGTTGGTTGTGCTAGCTAAGTTGGGTAGAGCGTTGGTTCATTATTTAAACGTTTTGGGTTCGAATCGTGGTATGAGATTTTTTTTATTTTTTAAATTTTAATATTGAAGCAGTGTTAAGCCATTTTTCACGTAACGTTCGTTTTTCTGGAGTTTTTTTTTACTTCGCTTATTCTTAGGTTTTCATTAACACCCCCACCCCCGACCGATCACACACACCCAAAAACACCCGGGTACCCACCGACTTTTTAAATTTTAATATCGAAACAGGCCTATTCAAGCCATTTTTCACGTGTTTCTTTTTTTGTTTTTAGTTTTAACGTTCGTTTTTCTGTTTTCTTTTTTGTTTTTGTTTTTTCGATTTTTACATTTAACATTGTTCGTTTGCCTTACGTTAGTTTTTTGTGGGTTTTTTCGATGTTTTGATTACACCCCTCACAGCTCGGGTACCCCCCTCCTTAAGTTTTAACGTTCGTTTTTCTGTTTTCTTTTTTTACTTCGCTTATTCTTAGGTTTTCATTAACAACCACACACACCTCCAAACACTCGGGCCACGCCGGGTACCCCCCGCTAGTCTATAAATATAAAAGCGAAAATGTGTGTATGTATGTTTGTATGTTTGTATGTGTGTTTGTGTGTCCGCTAAAAACTTTCGACACACACGACCAAAATTCACAAACGCGGTATCATATGGATTCTCAATCCTTCGCTCGAAAAATATCGAAAAATTGGCCAAAAACGTTCAGTTTTTCACCCCGAAATCGACAATTTTCGACAGGGGGTGGTTAACAACAACGGTCCTCTCGTGACGACGACCAGTTCTACGCATGCGTCAGATGACGTCATGACCTGATTTACTTTAAATAGTTGAAAAACTGACTAAATTTCATGTACGTCGCGTTACCTCAGTTGGTTAGCACGTTGGTTCGTTATCTAAACGTTTTGGGTTCGAATCGTAGTGTGAGATGTCTTTTTTTTTTTTGATTTTTTAAATTAAAATATTGAACCAGTGTTATTTAAGCTATTTTTCATGTAACGTTCGTTTTTCTGTTTGTTTGTTTTTTTTTTACTTCGCTTATCCACCCCCGACCACACACCCAACAACACCCGGGTACCCACAGATTTTTTAAATTTTAATATCGAAACAGGCTTATTTAAGCCATTTTTCACGTGTTCGTTTTTCTGTTTTCTTTTTTGTTTTTTTCGATTTTTACATTTAACATCGTTCGTTTGCCTTACGTTAGTTTTTTGTGTTTTTTTTTTCGATGATTTGATTACTCCGCCCCCGTTTAAGTTTTAACGTTCGTTTTTATGTTTTCTTTTTTTACTTCACTTATAACAAACAAACCTGGTCATTGATCTCATTTGCTGAATAGCTATTGCTTACGTCGTCGTCGTCGTCGTCGTCGTCGTCGTCGTCGTCGTCGTCGTCGTAACGATCTACGACTTCCGTGCGCGACCCTGTCAATTTGGTTCTTACTTAAATAAATTCAAACATCTTTCAGTAACTCATTCTGGCTGGCCGATTTTATTTTCAAACTTCGCCTCAGGGCGTCGGATTCGATCCTACCCCCCCTGGTTTCATTTTATTTAAAAGCACATACACCTCCAAACACCCGGGCAACGCTGGTTACCCCCGCTAGTTACTCATAAAAACCAGGGGGTTATCTCGCATAATAACAGTTGCACAATAATTATAACAATTTATAGAGAACATTTTTAGTAAAATGTTATGAAATTGTTATTCTACGAGAGGTGTGCAATAAGTAATACCCCTCGCCCATTTCCAGTTGTCTGATCTAGCTGAAATTTTGCATGTGCAATGATTTATATCTCTACGGGTTATGTGACAAATTACAGTTCTGAACTAATTGTGGGTTCTGTTTTACAGGTGTTTGAACTGAGTCAGGTGTGAAATGGAGCCTGTTGAATGTCGAGCAGTGATCCGGTTTTTGTATTTGAAAGGACGCACACCAAAGGAGACTTTTGATGAAATGAAAGAAACTTATGGTGATAATGCTCACTTATATGACCTTGTAAAATGCTGGCATCGTGAATTCAAACATGGCCGGAAGTCTGTAGAAACAGCTCCCAGACCCGGTCGCCTCCCTTCTGCCATTGATGAGACATCTGTCCGTCAAGTTGAGGCTGCCATTTTGGAAGATCGGCGCATTACTATTCGCCAAATAGCCCAAGATATCAAGATTAGTACAGGGTCTGTGGAAACTATCATTCATGATCATTTGCATATGCATAAGGTGTCTGCCAGATGGATTCCCAGGTTGCTCACACCATTCCAGAAGCCAGAACGCGTCGAGTGCTCGAGGATGAATTTGGAGATGTGCCAAGAAGATGAGTCAAAGTTTTTCAAAAGACTGATTACACAGGATGAAACCTGGGTTCATCACTATGATCCAGAAACCAAAGCCTCGTCAATGCAGTGGAAGCAGTTGGACTCACCACCTCCAAAGAAGGCAAGGGTGCAGCCCTTCGCTGGCAAGGTCATGCTCACAGTCTTCTAGGACCAGGACGGAGTAGTGATGACAGATTTCCTGGCAAAGGGTTCCACAATTACAGTAGCCTATTATGCTTCACTTTTCAGAAAATTAAGGAAAGCTATCAAAATCAAGAGGCGGGGCAAGATCAGCAAAGGTACCTTTCTCCTGCAGGACAACGCTCCGGTCCCCAACTCACATGTCGCCAGATCAGAAGCACGGACGTGTGGTTATGAAATCCTCCCCATCCTCCCTACTCTCCTGACCGTGCATCCTCTGACTTTCGTCTCTTCCCAGCCATGAAGTTGTTTTTAAAGGAAAGCGTTTCACAGATGATGCAGTTCTGATTTCTGAAGTCACGTCGTGGTTGGAGGACCAACCTGGGGTGTTCTAAAAACCGGTCTCCAGAGCTGCATCAAACAATGGTAGAAATGCATAACTATGGGTGGTTCCTATGTAGAGAAAGACTAATAACTGTGCCAAGTTTCGTTGCTCTACTGCTATGGGAAGTGGGTCAAAGGCATTACTTATTGCACGCCCCTCGTATGCGAAGGTATAGTATAAAATACAGTCTTACCCAAATTATCGATAGCAACAAATCTTCATTAACTCATTAATTCAATATATTCCGTACTTGTTAAATAAATTTTAACCATGAATGGCAAACACTATTTGTTGTTCCCCTGATAAAAGGGGCGTGGACCTGTAAATCCACCCTTGTCCGTTCGCCTGTCCGTACTTTTCTCAATAACTACGCCTTAGAATTGTTTTTAAATTTTGCACAAATATTAAACATTCTATGAGTAAAAAAGTTATAGAACGGATTTCCCGGGAAAACTTTGGTTGCCCCCCGAAAATGGCTAAAATTGATACTTTTGTGCTTATTAAAACAATTAACGCCTTGGAATTTTATAAAACTTTCTGAAAATTTATAACTAATTGATTTCGATATAATTTTGTTTGTCTATACTTTGCGATAACTCTTGGGTGTGCCCCAGGGGCTCTTTTAGGGCTAATAAAAACACTCCATTTTGGGACTATTTTACCATATTTGTCCAAAATTTTCTGTGTATGTCTATTTAGCAGTTTTGCATAGTGCTGATCTCAAATTTAAATATGTTAAGGTCTTCGGGACTTTTGCAGCTAAATGAAGAGGAGAGGCAAATGAGTGACTTAGTCATTTCTTTTTTTTTCTTTTTGCAGTGTGCAGAACTCAAATTTACATATGTAAAGACCTAAAACTGCATTATTTGGTAATTTCTATCAGGATTTGACATTCCCTAGAGACTTTGGGGGCTAAATAGAGGGGGGATACTAAACTTGGTCATTTTTTTATGGCGCGTTCACTGTGCACTCACAGGGGACCCTGACTGCTTCGCTTGTTTTATTAACGTTCAGTTATACATGAGGGCACTTTACTGACCGCTTCTTACGCACCAGTATTGATCCTGAATTTTACACTCGCTAACACAATTAAAATTGATTCTTTTAACAATTCAGTAATATTCAGGTAATTGCGACTGCATAATTTACTAGAATTTTTTAAAAAATCAGTTAAAACCATTGTTTTTTTTTTATCTGAAAACTCAATTAATCGACTACGAAATCTCGTCCCAATAATGTAAAAACGTCCATTTTTGAATAAGCATGGTTACACAACGTTGTCCGATTGTCGTTGAGATATCATTTGTAGAGTAATGAGTAAATAATAACTTTTATTTTACCATTAAATCCATTCCAAACTTTTATAGCACTGGGATCATTTACTTTGAAGAGCCTAGCAACCTCATTTTTTGTCTTATTGATATAAATAGATAAACCTTATGCGTATAAATGAATCGGTTTAATCAAGGACGCAGCCAATCGTGTTTTCCGTGCTTTTTATCTCCATTTTGTTCTCATGAAAATAACAAATAAATCTCTTTAATCTTGCTTTTACTATCAATGTTTTTTTTTTTATATCAGTAGGTTATTAATAGATTTGTTTGGATGGAAAATTTTGTTTACATCGTTTGTTCCTCTAAAATATAATCATCAGAGGCAACGATTTTTTTGTTTTAATGTCAATATTGCCCATAAGTATAAATGAACTTTTAAAATCTACTGTGAGCGACCACGAAAACAAATAGCAAAACAAAGTATTTTATATACATACGCGGATGGCTACTTGTCTTCCATACATTTGATCATCGTTTTCCCAAGCGTGGACCATGAACCTTTCGCGGGCGTTGATTTTCTGTTCGAGTCTAGTCATGCATAATAACAGAACGAAAACTTGCTAAGGTTTTTGAAGTTTTTATTCAAACCTTTACTGTTTTAGGGAAGAGACCACATAATTTCTTAATGTTTTTAGTTTTGATTTCTAACTTAGTTTCAATGATAGCGACACACGGACATGTTCTAGCGTCAACATTCACTTAGATTTTTACATTGTCGGGCATATTTTGTCCGTCTCATTTCCCGACTCGGACTGCTTTTAAAAATTATTTTGGTAGAGCTTTTCGCGGGCGTGAGGTCATCACCTCTTAAACATTGACACCTGCATTTGTACCACATTTTATCTAGAGAGCTCACCTTTGACTCCCAGCACTAATCACGCCACCTACAGCTGGGTTTATTTCCGTTTTCCGCTATATTGTCCTGGAGTGTACAACTGCAGTATTTTTCAACCTTTGATTACCCGTAGCGTCCTTCCCGAGGATATCAAGACTCGTGGCCCTTCAACAACAACAAAAAAATGCAGATTATATTTTTTGTTGTTTATGTAACTTACAAGTCGAGTTTAAAAATTTGCTGAAAATAACACATTTTTAGTTTAGCTCATGTGACGTGGCCTTTTATGTCCAACATCGTCTTAGACATAGCAAGATGAATATCATGAATAACATTAAGACGGTAACTGAACATTTTTTTCATGGTCGTCAGGTCAAAAAATCCCCATTTACACAGATATGTTGTTGCGAATTGCTTGAGCATTACGGATGCAATTCTGCTGAGTAAGCGATACGTATCCTGAACAGAAAGCAGTAGTTGGACGGATCTTCTTTGTTACTGATGGTCGGTTTCATTTGTTTTGGACCCTTAAAACCTGACATCTTTTCTTCATGTTTAGTACGTTCTATTTCAGTGTTGAAAAGGTGTCTGTGCCATAGATCATCCAGTGTTGCTGAAATATATCTTATGACTCTCCCGATCAAATGACCTTGCTTATGTGAAACAGCATTCTCCAAACATCATCCTTAAAAACAAGTACAGAAATCAATTAAACTTAAAACACGACTTAAGGTTTACCATATCGACAACCTACCAATCTTGCTTTTATTATTACATTAGAAATATGACTATATCCAGACAAAATATGTGTGGTACAAACCCCCTTAATCGAAAACTTAGCTAAGTCCTATTTCTAATAAATATGGGACATACTTTCATAAATAATGAAACGAACAAATGTACAGACCAAGGTCGGTATCGATAAATGATGCTCCCGACACTAGTAGTTAGTAAACATCTGATTATACGATTCTATACTGTCTAACAACAATGCGGATGATGATAGACAACCCTAACACAATCTTGGACGTAATTTTCCCGTGGAGGAAATTTCTACTCCCCTACTCCATAAAGGCACACAAATAAAGACGCCTGCACCCAGCTGCAATATTTGTGATGGTGACATACGAGGGGGGATGTGATCAGAGTAATGAAAACCGTGACTTACAAAAGCGACAGCGCCTCGGTCTATCATAAATTTAAAACACGACTTGAGGTTTACCATATTGACAACGGAATCTATGATAGAATTGCTAGCTAGAAGACTGCAATACAAGCCGCCACATCAGTTCATAAACATGCTTTACACAACGGTAGAAATATGTATGTTCGAATAATTGTTTATTGATTTGCATGGATGTTTTTCATGCATAAAGTTCAAATTAACGATGAATTCTCAGAATGTATTATTACTTCACGAATCTATAATTCAATAATTATATGACAGTTTGTTATATAAAATATGTGTGTATATATAAAATAGTTTAAGGATTTGGGCTGCTTCTTGATTGGTTATTCTAAAATTGGTCGCCAAAATTAAAAGATAGGGAATGACTGCCTTAGAGGAAAAGGAACTGAAGCTGTTCAAATGGCTGTCATAAACTACTTTCGTTATTGCACTGCCATCAAAAAGCGAATTCAACAAATGAAACCAGACTTCAAACTGATCGACCGAAGCTGCTTGGTTCCAGTCTTGCTTTTATCATTATAATAGCATTACGACCCTATATCCAGACAAAAGATGTGTGGTACAAACCCTCTTCATCGAAAATTTAACAGTCTTATTCCTAAGAAAACTTGGGACATACTTTCATTAATACATTTACTCTTATGTGGAAAGAAACAGATACTTTACACATTATTTAACTTGAAAACATAATTGTACATTACACCATTATTCATTGAAATACTTGTCTCATTATCTATGCTCATGTGTTTAGGCACGATTGTATCTTACCGGATGAAAATGGGATTTAAATCACTTTTCCTTATATTATTAAACCTTTGCTATATTTTGTGCATTGGGTTTCGAATTCTAAGTTCGGTGGTTTTCAACTGATGAGCCAAAATGGGGGAGTAATTCGAGTGTTGGACGTCCAGTTTGTTGGCTTTCATTGCTCGTGTTAGTTACAATGTTGTAATATATATAATTATTTACCATAATAATTATTAAATACCTCCAAACATTAGTGTTTTATCCTTTCGGAAGTCAGGATTAACACCGGTCGATAGACTCGAACCCGGTAGCAGTAGCCATCTCTGGCTTCATTAGCAAGGACCTAATGCATTCGGCTACCGTTAACCGCGAGAAATACTCTTGAAATTTAAACATTTTTTTTTAAATGTTCCTAACGTCTGTCGGAGTGATCGTACCATTATATGATGATCTGCGTATATATATATATATATATATATATATATATATATATATATATATATATATATAAATCACGCACACAGACTCAGACAAACGCGTTATACACACACACGTGTGTGTGATTTTCTAATTACTTAGGTTATTTTAATGTATATATTCTACCGTTCATTTTCAATTATCCTGCTTGTCTGTCTGTCTTTTTATCTGTCTTGAGTGTATTTATATTTAGTGTTTGGCCTCATGCGTCTGTAGATGTTTGTCTGTCGATCTGTTTTGCTATCCTGTGTATAAACTATTTTTCAAAGACTGTATCTGTCCACATTTCTACATAGACGTATTTATACGACTGGCTTAGCGTGTCTACACGAAGGAATGTAATTTTTTGTAAGTGGCAAATCTAATTTAACGCAGATCAAATTGTCATTTTGCTTCGTCGGTTCATTTGGCTTCTGTCATATTAACTACTTAGAACTGCTTATTGTATCCACTTTGTAAATTCCTCCCTGTCATTTGACCGTCTGGACAGCGTTGTGCAGTGAAAGTTTGAACAGGTTCTCCAGGCGAGAGTATTTTTAGTTTTGTCCAAAAATAAAAAGCTAACTATGAGAAATCAAAAGTCTGAAAGGTAGTAAGTGATTGGTTAATCAGAAAAATTAAAAAAAAAACATATTTATATATCAATTGCTTGTGCGCTTGTGTTGCAGAGCGAGTAATTTCGAGCAAAGACGCTGATAATGATGTATCTATTTAGATTTAAAAAAAAAAATAAATAAATAAACATAAGCATTCTTTCCACCTCAGAGCCTTACCGCATAACGTATTCATTATTATTCTTACTAGCGGGGAGACCCGCCGTTGCCCGGAATTGAATGATGATCAACAAATGTTTCACACTCTCACATTTTTATTGCCATCGAAATCTGTGAAATCGCCAAATTTACAATCAAATCGATTGATTGCCTGTACTGTTGAGTTTATATGTCGAGATTTCGCCTTGTGTGATAATAAAATTTCTCAAATGCACTTATTCGGCTGTGTAAGTTATTAATTTCAGTCCAAATCGCATGTTCCTTATTTTTTCAGATTATTTTCATTGGCGATTATCGATACTTATTCAATAAATTCCGATAGAAAACCTATCTAAGAACGTCGCCAGGTGCATAAAGTACCCTTTTTTGTGAAATGTCATAAAAACTCAGCCCAACGGTTTTCGAGTACATAGGGAACGAATTTACACACATATGTTTCTTTTACATAATAGTAGATAGATCATTCACCTATTATTATGACTTTATGATTTTATTAGCTTACTTTAAAATCCTGCCGTTTATATTATTTTAATTTACTTCATTACGCGTTATTATTATACTAGCCTGGCTGCTAGCGTTGCCCGGGTTTTTCGAGCAAAAAAATAAAATAAATAAATAAATAAAATTCGGTGGTAGTAGACAGGCAGGCTCGAACCCTTACTGCAAAGGAGATTTATTACATATGCTTTTCTAATTTCAAAGTTAGTATTTTATGATGACATTTATTACTTTTAGATATAAATTATTGGATCAAGTAAAGAATAGATACCCTGCAGCAGACGACGCCGTCTGGCGTCGACCGGCGCACATTTCAACTAACACCGGTGATTCGACCTTGACACAAGCACATGGCGTCGGTTGTTTGTAAACGCGTCAAATAGCAAACATGCTCGAATATTCGCCAGCATTTTATTTTTATTTTTACAGAACTTTTTAATAATTGTTTTATTCTTTTTATCAAACAAAACTAGAACTTTTATAATGACATATATATTATGGACTGTTTTTCAAACATCGAAATTTTAAAATTAAAGCTAGTTTTATTAAAAAAAAAAAAAAAGAAAACGAGGTGTTTTTTTTTTCAATTAACTTTCAACAAACTTTTACAGACGTAAAAAAATAGACTTTATAAATATTTCATAATTTTTTTAAATATATTTAACGAAAAGTTTTGTTTTTTTATCATTTCATCATTGAATAAAATTTCAAACTGATAAATGGTGAAAAATAAAATATCTCGAAAAGAAAAAACACCGTCTTTTTTTTTTTAAATAAAACTAATTTTAAACTTTCGATGTTTGAAAAACAGTCCATAATATATATTTCATTATAAAAGTTCTATTTTTGTTTGATAAAAATATTATTTTAAAAATATATTAATCGCTGAAGTTAATGTTTTAAAAAATAAAAAAGTGCTGAAGTTAAAGTTTTAATTATTCTAATTAAGTATTGAATTGTCTTAAAAACGCACACAGAACCCCCCCCCCAAAAAAAAAGAACACGCTACATAAAAATCAATCTTGGTCGCAAAAATCTGAAACAGAAAGACACCCATTTTTTTAAATATCTTTTATTTAAATACGTTTATTTTGTTACTTAAAAATAATGTTTTGTAAATATATATTTCTTCTTTTAAATCTTCAAAAGTTTTGTAAACATATTTAAAAAAAAAAAATTGCTGGCGAATATTTGAGCATGTTTGCTATTTGACACGTTTCCAAACAACCGACGCCATGTGCTTGTGTCAATGTCGAATCACCTATGTTAGTTGAAATGTGCCCCGGTCGCCGCCAGGCGGCGTCGTCTATACAGGGTATCTATTCTTTACTTGATCCAAATTATTCAATTAGCTTTGTTTTAAACTTCATTCATCATTACGTTTTTATATTTCTTTAAAGAAAAGTATGTCCACACATTCTATTTTATTTTATTTCTGAATAGTAAGAAAGCAAATAAAGTTTGGATCCAGACTGAAATCCCCTTCCCCATAACAAACGTATAAGTCGAATTTTTGAGTAGCCTTGAAATCTTTTAGCTACACTACTTTTATCCGCGTTTGCGGAAGGCAGAGGGATAGTTGACATCAATGCAATAAGTTTTACGTACGCATATATTAAACTTCACTTTATCTTTTCTCTCCTACGTCTATCCCCCCTCTCCATTTTATATTTTTCAATCCCCTTTCTTGTTTTATTCCACTTCAGTCGAAGGGTAGCATATTTAGTTGTCTACCACTGCAAGAGCTGTGTCAGCAGGGTCGGATAGGTGTGTCAGAAATTTCGTGAAAATAGTGAATAATTCCACCCATCTTTCTAAGCTTATAACTCCTCGAAAAATGTAATTCAAGCCCTAATTTTTTTTTCAATTAAAGGAGCAAGGACCAAGGTTTGATTAAAAAAAAAAAAAAAAAAAAAACAACGTGTTTTTTTAAAAGGTTTTAAACTTCGGACTTTACAGGTAAATTTCTAAAAAAACAGTCCTTTTTTTGTTTTAAATTTGAATATATTATTTGACCCTTTTCTCTTCAATTTGTGATATATAAGCCTTTGATACATAAATTAATTATTCACTTTTTAATAGACATTTCAAAATGGGAGGCGTGAATTATTCGACCCACTGTCTTTCCAAGCTTATTACTCCTCGAAAAATGTAATTCAAGCCCTAATTTCTTTTTCAATTAAAGGAGCAAGGACCAAGGTTCCATTTAAAAAAAGAAAAAAAAGAAAAAACAAATACCGTGGTATAAAAAAAAAGGTTTTAAACTTCAAACTTTAGAGTAAAAATTCTAAAAACACAACGTTTTTTTTTAAATTTGAGTATATATTTTTTTTTACAAAGGCATCTCCACATTATCAAGGCCAAGAGCCCACTCAAGGATAAGGGTTAAAGAGTGTACAGTAGAAATTGGACAATATAGTAATCATTAGTAATGAAAATTTGGTAAATTTGATAACTTATATGGAACGGCTCATCAAGAACTTATTTACGTTAGACTTGAAGACAACCATATTGTAGTCAGCCGGAAAGCAGGAAAACGGAAGACAATTCCACAGCCGTGCAGTTCTAAGAAAGAAGCTTTGTTCATGGAATCTACGTTTAGGTTTAGGCACAGATAAAGAGTGGGGAGAATTATTGATAGTGTTTACAGCTAGACGAGTGTTTCTTGTGAACGTTTGGCGAAGGGGGACCATAGATTGAAGCTCAGTCGAACACTTTCCATGAAAATAACGATACATCAGAGACAAACTCGCAACATCTCTTCTGTGAGATAGAGGTTGCAAGGAAGAGAAAAGGACATCTCCTACGAGGCTACGAAGTCTATTTTGAACTCTATCAAGGCAGGCCAAGTCCTTTCTAGCAGCTCCTGCCCAGATGTGGCAACAGTATTCCATCCTTGGACGTACCTGGCTCTTATATAGATAGAGAATAGCATCAGCAGTGAGATATCTACCGGATCGATAGAAGGATCCGACCATTTTTCCAGCGGCCTTGGCAACAGATTTGATGTACGTGTTCCATTTAAGATCAGGAGTAATGGTCAAGCCAAGAAGCTTGTCAAAACTTGAGGCCTCCTGAAGACGAGAGCCATTCATTTCAATTGATGCCAGATGTGGATCAGAATGTAGATTATGTAAAGAGAGAAGCTTGGTTTTAGATGCATTAAAAGTAACCAGCCACTGTCATAGGAGAACATATTTTCTCCTATGATTGGATTAAGAAATATATAAATATTTCTTATAATATATAAAAATGTTTATTGATATATTAATTAAAACATAAAGACGTTTCTAGAATGTCGTTATTCATAAACATAAATAATAATCGGCGTCTATAAATATAAAAAGGCGTAGAACGCCTTTTTGTTCTTTTTTGGAGTCTCTAGAACATTCCAGGAAGTTCCTTGAAAACTGATATAAAAGAAACGCTATTGGTGGGTAAAGTCAGTTCGTGACATATTTTTGGGATGTACGCATCGCATAGGCAACCAAAGTCCGAATTCCGGCTTCCTCATAACGGCCGTAAAAAAGCAAAACCTCACTGAAGGAAGAACTGCTGCTTGGATTCTGGTAAAGTTTTTATTTATTCTTTGAGTTTGTTGACCGAAAAGCACATATTACGTATAGAGCAAACATTTCAAAAAACAATACATAAAGAAATACTTTCTTTATAATCTAAGGGAGACAATTTTATTAGCGAGTTCGCCCTTCAAAAAATAATAATATTTTTCTTTTTTCTTGTTAATTTATTTTTTAATAAATTTCTTTTTCATTAAATCTTTTTCTTTTGTTTTAATTTTATTACATGTGGGTGCTGGTAAACCCCTTGAACATACGAGCTATCATCAGCACACATATGTAATACCACTCCTTACCCCATTGTACTACGTGCTCAAGATCAGAGGAGAGAGAATTGAAGAGAACTTGGTCGTTTACTGTCTTAGATTTGCTACCATAAATGGTAGTGTCGTCAGCATAAATGTCTACAAATGATGTAAGGATGTGATTTGGAAGATCATTAATGTAGATCAGGAAAAGAGTTGGGCCCAGGATGGACCCCTGAGGGACACCGGTATTAATACTGTGAGCTTCTGATTTTTGCCCCTCAACTACTACTCTTATGAACCTATCAGAAAGAAATGATTTAATAATTGAGAAGACATTTCCAGCAATACCATAGCTAGAGATCTTATGAAGTAAACCTTTATGCCATACCCTATCAAAGGCCTTAGATATGTCAAGAGCAATTGCCCTAAAAAGGTTGCCTCCGTCGAGAGATTTGCTAATCCTATGAGATATAACTGTAAGCACATCTGCTGTAGATCTAGCAGAATGGAAACCATATTGAGTGTCACTAAGAAGGTTATTTTTGTTGAGATGGTTGATTACTTCTGTATTTAACACAGATTCCAGCAACTTACTCATGACGCACAGGAGACTTATTGGCCTGTACTGAGAGGGGGATGAGCGATCACCTAAATTCTTAAATACAGGGCATACTGATGAAATTTTCCATGGAGATGGGAAACTATTCTCCTTAAGACAACGTTTAAACAGTTTTGTAAGTATGGGCGCTAGTTCAGGTTGAAGTTTTTTGAGTACTATAATTGGAATACCGTCAGGGCCAGTTGCTTTACTCGAATCAAGGTTTTTGATTAGCTTGGCAACATCACGTACAGATATACGTATATCACATAGCGTGTTTTCTGATACAGGAGGAAATATTGGGGGTTGGTGGCCTTGATCGCAAAGGGTAGAATTAGCTGCAAAGTTCTTGACAAAGAGTTTGGCTTTGTCTGATGCTGACGAGATTACCTCAGGTCCATTGATAATAGTTGGGATGGAGCACACGCTTCTGTTCATTGATTCATTCTATTTATTGACCTTTTCTCTTCAATTTGTGAGTAAATTAATTATTTACTTTTCGGTGAGTAAATTAATTATTTACTTTTTAATAGAAACTTGAAAATGGGGGGGGGCGTGAATTTAAAAAAAGTTTGTCTAAAATATTATATTCGGTTTATTGGAAAGAATATAAAATTTCACATTGACCCTGAAAATATCGTAAAAATAGAGTCAATAGAAAAAATTTGATAGATTTTTAAAGTTTAAAAATTGAAAAATATTGAGTTCGGAAAATTCATTTAAAAAAAAATATTTCTATTACTTTTAAAACAACTTTAATAGTTTATTTTGGAAGTATAATCCATAAAGAAAATAAATAACCCACTTTTAACAGAGAAATTACGAGATTTTTATATTTTATTCGCAGTTTCGTGTTAGGGGTGTCAAAAATTCCTACAAAAATTCTGATACACCTAAGGGTCGGAAAGTGAGATTTAGAAGACGGCGCCCTCGAGGAAGGGCACTGACCGCTCCCGCCACAACACACCCGCGCCCGCCCCTAATGTAAACAGAATTTCAGTGACATGTTAAACGGTAATCTACTCAGTCAATGTCGGCGCGTTACTTACGAAAAAGAAAAAAAAAAGTTAATTAAACTGCAGAAGCACTTAAGCAATACAAGTTCTATAATTGAATACCTCCACTAAAAAAAAAATTTTAAAAAAAAAAAAAAACGAAAAACAAATCTATTTTTGTACGCCCTCGTGTAAACTTTTTAGATCAATTAAAATGCATAAAAAAACTACGTAACAACACACAAAAAATGAACCACATTTTTTTTTTTTTAACTTTCCTCCGCGATGTAATAAGTCACTTTACTACGCGTGTGCGCACGCGAAAGCATTATGTAAGAAAACACTAACTTGGCGTTAACGCAGGCGGTGAAATTGCGCAAAATAGTCCCAGAGTCCATGGGTTAATACCATGCAAACGGTAAATTTGTGACGGGTTTGATTATCGGATTCGTTGTCAGCGACTTCGAATACCCCTAAAAACAAATTAGAGTAATCGGTGTTCAGTTGTAGGGTAAGGTAATATTTACCTTAAAAATCTTTTTTTTTTTTTTGCAGTATTTTCAAGTTAAATTCAGTTTTTACGATATTGTGTTTAATAACTTGTTAGGTAATTTGCTAGAATAATTTTTTGTTAATTCAGTAATCAATAAAAATGGAAACTTTACTTTTCAAATTATTCGAAATAAAAACAAATGAAGCATTGAAGCATGCATGTGCATGGTCCCCCGTGAGTGCACAGTGAACGAGGCATAAAAGAATGACCAAATTCAGCATTCCCCCCCCCCCTCATTTAGCCCCAAAAGTCCCGAGGTGACTCAAATCCTGGTGAAAATAAACAAACGGGGTAAAATCCATTGAAAGCGGTCGGTGGTTCTATGAGAAAATAAAGCTGTGTACGCATTATAAATGTTTCTTTTCTGTGTCTTACGTTATACATTAGTACATTAGGGGTCATTTCGAGTTAAAAAGTTTATTTACTGCACCCATCTGGACTAGAGAAAATCATGATTTAAATGTGTATGTCTCGTCTAAATAACTAACAACAATTCTCTGATATGGCCAACCAGACAGGTGATCAAAAAGTCAGATCGAGCGTACCGGAAAACGAAATGAGATCAAATTGACAATTTGCCTTTTTTTTTTTTTTTTTTTTTTTTTTTTTGGCTTGAACTTCGCGCTTTTCAGATTAATTTATGTTTTATTTTCTTGGTGGATAATTTTTTTTTTTTGGCCGTGTTTTTTTTTTTTTTTTTTTTTTGGGCCGTGTTTTTTTTTGGGGGGGGTCTTGAATAAAAAAATAACTCGACTGTTTTTTATTCAAACGTAAATAAAATTCAATTTCGATTTGGCTCATTTCGTTAGTCTCATTTCGTTTTCCGGTACGCGGTACGACGCTCGATCTGACTTTTTTGATCACCCGTCTGGTCGGCCATATCAGAGAATTGTTGTTAGTTATTTAGACGAGACATACACATTTAAATCATGATTTTCTCTAGTCCAGATGGGTGCAGTAAATAAACTTTTAACTCGAAATGACCCCTAATGTACTAATGTATAACGTAAGACACAGAAAAGAAACATTTATAATGCGTACACAGCTTTATTTTCTCAACCACCGACCGCTTTCAATGGATTTTACCACAAACGGTGCAGTTTTAGGCCTTAACGTATGTTAATTTCAGTTCTGCACTAGGTGTATCAGAATTTTTGACACCCCTAACACGAAACTGCGAATAAAATATAAAAATCTCGTAATTTCTCTGTTAAAAGTGGGTTGTTTATTTTCTTTATGGATTATACTTCCAAAATAAACTATTAAAGTTGTTTTAAAAGTAATAGAAATATTTTTTTTAAACAGTAATGAATTTTCCGAACTCAATATCTTTCAATTTTTAAACTTTAAAAATCTATCAAAATTTTTCTATTGATTCTATTTTTACGATATTTTCAGGCTCAAGGTGAAATTTTATGTTATTTCCAATAAACCGAATATAATAATTTAGACAAACGTTTTTTTCTTATTCACGCCCCCCCCCCATTTTCAAGTTTCTATTAAAAAGTAAATAATTTACTCACCGAAAAGTAAATTAATTTACTCACAAATTGAAGAGAAAAGGTCAATAAATAATATATTCAAATTTAAAACAAAAAAAAACGTAGTATTTTTTAGAATTTTACCTGTAAAGTTTGAAGTTTAAAACCTTTTTTTAAAACCATGTTATTTGTTTTTTCTTGGTCCTTGCTCCTTTAATTGAAAAAAAAATTAGCGCTTGAATTACATTTTTCGAGGTGTTATAAGCTTGGAAAGACAGGGAGTCGAATAATTCACGCCTCCCATTTTGAAATGTCTATTAAAAAGTAAATAATTTATGTATCAAAGTCTTATATATCACAAATTGAAGAGAAAAGGTCAATAAATATTATATTCAAATTTAAAACAAAAAAAAGTAGTTTGTTTTTTTTAGAAATTTACCTGTAAAGTCCGAAGTTTAAAACCTTTAAAAAATTAAAAAAAAAAAAAACACGTTTTTTTTGTTTTTTTTTTTGTTTTTTTTTTTTTTTAATGAAACCTTGATCCTTGCTCCTTTAATTGAAAAAAAAATTAGGGCTTGAATTACATTTTTCGAGGTGTTATAAGCTTTGAAAGATAGGCTAGAATTATTCACTATTTTCACGAAATTTCTGACACACCTAATTCTGCACCATGCACTACCCAGTTAGGTAGAAAAGTTACTTATCTTGACTTTGATAACATTTATTTGTTATTTGACTATGTGCATAGTAAAACAAACCAAAGTGTGTGTATGTATATATATATATATATATATATATATATATATATATATATATATATATATATATATATGGAGGCACCAAATTGGTAAAAGGGAAAATTATTTCCAACTAGCATTCAGGAAAAAATGCTCTTTCGTATAAAAAATTTAAAATCGTCCAAAGTATTGAAAACTTAAACAAATAACACGTGTACAAAACTAACAAAGTATTTTATTGTCGCTTCTGCTCTGCTCTTCCGTAGATATCAAAAACGTTACGCCATATTTTACTTTTTGTGTTATGCTTCCGACCCCCACTGGAGAAAAAAAAAACAGATTTTATTTAATTATTTCTAACCATAATGATTATTTTTTAATTTAATCTTTAAGTAAACTATTCGAATGTAAAATATTTTTTACTAAATTAAATTACAGTAGTAAATAATGGTTTTAAAAAAATTGTTTGCCAATTGATGACGTCACAAGATCATGTGTACATTTTGGAAAAGTTCACATAAAAATGGTAGTCCCTATCGTTCATGGAACATAAGGACTATACCTATTTACAATGCCTCCCCACGGGACACAGTTAGACACCAGGGTCGTTTTTTAATGTGGAGAAAAGGAACAAAAATTAAAATTGTCTCAGTCATGAAGGATTTCTCCTCCATTGACAGAACAAGAAATTGAAGTGTAGCATCTGAAGACCAGATTCTACACTTTGATCTTGTCCCGAAGGCCAAGATTGAACTGAACATGAGTATCAACTCAAACTAAGGAAAGCGATAGTTATGATGCTGTTGAACGTAAATGTTTACCTTCTTAATTGTCTTCCCTTGTACGAGTGTAACTCTTCAAAACCGAAAGCAAAAAAATATATCTTGAAATCCTCAAGTTGCAGGTTTGTTTACTAAAATATGCTTTACGTTAAAAAAAAAAAAGTTGTGTTTGTGTGACGTTGAAACACGTTTCACCCTAAACAATTTGGGTGACTGAAATAGGATTTAACCATAGCAAAAAAGAGTTATGTTTGTTTAACGCCAATTATTTATAGTGACGACGACGATAAAAAGTTAGATTAAAAATATGAAGGACTATTTAAACAGAACAGAAGCACAACTTTAAAGAAAAATGAAAAAATAATAAGAACGAAAAGTCCAAAAACTAACACGAATAATTAAAGAAGAAAAAGGCAAAACCAACACGGATGATTGAAATAAAAGCTAATCTCAGCCATAACAAACAAGTTTCTTAGCAACACCGAAGTGAAAACAGGCAAAAATCGGAAGTGACCTTTTCAGTCGCTGCAGAGCAACGGAAGTGACCCAAGCGTTGCTAAGGAGAGCGACACTGACAACAGTGCAATAGCATAGAAACATTTTTTTATTATTATTATTATTTGTTCCATTTTTTGCACATGTGATTTATTGAAAACAGCTTGGAAAATCCAGGAATAGTAAGATTAAATTTTTAATCTATTTTTTTATTAGTGTATTATTATTATGGTTGTTGCTTTTGTTGTTGGTGTTGACATTATTATTATATTGACATTATTATATCATTGTTATAATTTTGTTGTTAGTACTAACTTGGATATATTGGTCGCCGACAAAAGAAATGTGGACCTAAATTAACCCGTGTCCGTTCGTCTGTCCGCACTTTTCTCTAACTACGCATTGGAATTTTTTTTTGAAATTTTGGACAAACATTAAACGTAATAGGAGTAAAAAAAAAAAAAAAAAAAAAGTAACAGAACGGATTTTCCGGGAAAACTCCGGTTGTTCCCCACACCCCAAGGGTGCCTTTGCCTTTCGGGTTAAAATGGCTAAAATTGACACTTGTACCTATTAAAAACTCCAATCACCATTTAAAGTTTGTCAAATACAGAGTTTCTCGGTCCCTTTTTCATTGCCCTTTGTTAATCACTTTTTCGTTTAAAGGCACCCCATCCTCGTCCGCGAAACAAGCAAGATGGCCACAACACAATCTCATTAAAATGTTATTTTCTGTCAAAAAAACTTAATACAAATTAATTTTTTATGAAAACGTTATTCCATAACGAGAACGTACAATATAATTTTTTGATATTTTTATTTTTTTAATGTCTTGATTGAACTGAACAAGTACCAGATTAATTTCTAAAATATTTGATAGTAATCCCCCTCTGAACTTTATGAAATAATTGTGTATATTGTAACAAAACGTTATTTTCTAAAAACTCAGTCTTATCAATTATTTTTGGAATAATAATGAATATCAAAAAACTAAATTTCAACTAAAACTAATGCCATGTAATTGTCATGTCAAAAATAGTAACATGTCCAAAAATTACGAAAAATGATAAAATAGAAAATTAATTATTAATTTTTCAAAATTGTAAATTATACTTAAATAATAAACAGATTCCAAATTAGGAGTTACTTCTCTTATTTCAATTACATTACAAAATGTCGGACTGTTGGATCGTGAAAGTAAATGTTTTATGTAATTTAATGTTATTAATTTTGACATGATATTAAGTAGATAACACTAGCTGAAATTAAATTTTTCGATATTTGGAACACGCACCAATAATTCTTTATCCCAACTGAAAAGAAGCGAGGTGTTTTCTGTTTGTTTATTTTTCTAATATTTTTATGGTCAAATTGAAGGACGCCATTTTGGTGAATACTTGACAAGGGAAAATAACTGTATTCCCTTGGCCAAAGTTGACAGCGTCTACTAAGCCACTGTTGAGATGACTTGCTATCTGTCAGCTGGTGTAATCCTGTGAAGGCAACGGTTCTGTTCACTTCTATGATGTGCACTCTCACCTTTTGAAAAGGGGTTAGTTTATTACTAATTGCTTGAGGCGCTCTTACCGGAACATGCCGATGCAGTGGTCTGGGCATTTTTTGTAGGTAAGTGTACTCTTCCTAAAGTATGCAGGCTCTTCAAATCCCACTTTTCCAACCTTGTATAACATCTTGGCTTGGAAGTGAAATAAACAAAACTTAATTATTAATAATTATACTATTTTTTAACTTTGTTCAAGTAATAATTTAATTGTCAAATAATATAAATTTAACTTAAAAATGCTATTTCTATTAAATAAAAGACAAACTTAACTAAATACATTATCAGGCATTTTATTGGTTCTTTTATAGGTACAGTTGCATTTTAGGTGCCGGATTCGCGTAAATGTACACTCAGCTCGACTTAGAAGCTGACAGAAACCGTTGGAATGTGCCAAGCGCTGATCCAGTTGATCAGCCAATCAAAAAGCAATAACGAACACGATTAGCCAATAAGGAGCAAAATAGACTTTAGATAAGTTGGCAGAAAAAGTTTTGGGTTTGTATTACTGTACACGTAGATTCGAAAATGGTTATATTTTATGGCTGTTTATGTTTGCAACCGGCTGCACTTATATGAAAATGATATTCGCAGATGAGATTAACATGAATTGTGCCCATGTAAAATTACTTGAATATTAAAATAAATATGGCCATAATTATGTTGTAAGAGTCAGTTTCAAAGGCAGTATCAGAGATATCAAGATTCAACAAAGATGCACCACCTTGAATGACAGAAAGAAAGAAGGTATACACTCGAGGTTGGGGAAACAGAACAGGGCACATAAAAATTCCTGTCCTTCACGAGGTCATAAATTATTAATTGTCTCCTTCAAATTAATTATTCAATGAACATTTAAAACATTTTATTTAGTTAGTTATAGTTTGTTTACTTACAAAATTTTATCTTGATAAATAGTTGGACCGAAGAAGTGAGATTGGGTGAATCAAAATTGTTACGCAGTATATTATGAATAAAATATTAAGTGAAGTGGGTTTGTATTACTGTACACATCGATTCGAAAAAGTTGTCAAAAAACAAATATATAACAAATAAATGTTATCAAAGGCAAGATAAGTTACTTTTCTACCAAACTGGATATATTTTTTGTGCTTTTTATTCAATGTAACATATTTATTCAGCTCGAAAAACATACAGTGTTTACCGATGTATTCGAAAATTCAAGATGGCATCTCACACCCTCTTTAACACCGTAAGTTTGGAAAAAGATGTTATAAATAAAAAACTATACAAAATACTATTAAAAACCCGCCGAATATATGTAAACCTATGTCATGGTAACATATATTGAGCGAGTTTTTAACCGTATTTTATCCGGTTTTTTATTTATAACATCTTTTCCCACACTTACCGTTTTAAAGAGAGAATCAGACGCCATCTTGAATGTTCCAATACATCGGTAAACACTGTATGGTTTTCGAGCTGAATAAACATAATGCTCCAGACTGTTTGATCTCTTGACAGATTTAAAATTCAACCACTTTAAGCTATGAAGTTTTATTGGACTTGTGAATTGGCTTAAGGATTATATCCCTTATTGTTATACGAAAACAGAAAATCTAACAGCAGTAGTACCATTGCATAAAGAAAAAGGTGTAATAAAAATAAAGTGATAAAATGTTTGGAGAATAAAAAAATAAAAAAATGAAAAATAAAATTCAAATCTTAAAATTTTTTTAAAACTTATTAGAAGAGCTGATACATCAAACACAGGTTTTGCTACAGTTTTACAGGAAAAGGATGGCCGATTAGCACCTATTCAATAAGTTTTATTCCACTTTTGTGCGACTAAATAGATTATCAATTACCTTTATTGATAATTATAGTTTTATTTACGAATTCTATGATCGAAACTTAGTCAAAAATTCTGGGTGAATAATTAGTATTTTTTTTATCTAATTAAAGACTTCCATGTTCATAAAAATAAATCACACACCTATTATATTATTTTCACTCTACACAAATAAAATGGTTAAATATGCTAGAAAAAAGAAAAAGTCGGCTGTTAATAGCATTTCCAAGAAATAAGTGCAGTCAGCTGCGAATATACTTTGATATTTTATTTCATAGTTTTTCCACTTTTTTTGTATTGTTTTAATTATAATTAATATCCAATGTTATTTTGTTTCCTAATTTTCTTTATTTTGATGAGCACTCAGCATATTCTGATCAAGTCTTAGTGGACATTTGAGAATCCAGTGTTCAAAATGTAACAGTACCCTTTTATAATAAAAGCTTGAAAAAAAAAAAAAAGTACTCCAATTCCATTCAGAAATAACTTTCTATTTTGCAGCTTTGAAATTAATTTTGAATTAAACAAAGCAGACATTTAAAAATCTATTAAACGGCAGATTTATAAGATGTTTGGCAATTTCATCATGTACAATTATTTATTTTGGCGTGATACATGGGTTTTAGTAGAATTTCAATGTTTTGGAAGAAATTTTTCAAACGATTTCTAAAAATAAGTTTACTTGTGCACACAAACATAGACAAAAGTCAAATTGGAAAAGAAACATGACCGAAAGGTAAAGAAAATTGCAATAAACTAAAAATAAAAAACGTTGCTTCCCCCCCCCCCCAATGTTAAACAGTTATCTTTTGATGTCTTTATATATTAGCCATATTTCATAGACGAATTATCTGGCTTTTTTTATTAAAACATGATTAAGTAAATTTGTTTGAGAGCAAGGAAATGAATTTGTTAATTTTCTACCACTTAAGTTTACCTTCATCATTCAGCCTATTTTAAATGGATTAAATTTTCTTTTGGTGTCTTAAAATTGATTGTGACGCTTTAAAACTATTGGATAGAAATTAGTTTGAATTAAAGTTTAAAAGGATACACTTGCCTTAACTTACCTTAAAGGCAAAATGAAGAAATGTGGTTTTAGATTTCACAAAAGGTATAGAATGATTAGTGAGAATCCGGACAGGAAAAACAACTGGGGATCCATCAAGTTAAAGCATCTGACTCATGTTGAAACTGGCAATCATAGCATTTGCATTATTTTTTTTTATTTATTTTTAATAAGCATATTCTTTAAATCAAATGTCTAACTTCCACATCAAGTAGATACATTTTTTTGTAAATTAAGCCAAATAAATCATTTTGCTCTACTAAAAAAAATCTGCGCTAATGTGCATTTCAATGGCGTAAATTATTTCAGAGAAAAATTCATAAAAATTATTTTTATATAAAACACATTAGACCTTAAGGTTGAAATAAAACCCGAAGAATTTTAATTTTTATCATTTTTTTTCAACATTTTTTATTAGACTAAATGTAGGCCAATCGAGGTTACCGGCATCTTGTTTTGAAACGTTGGCCTTTCTAAGGCTTGTCAGATTGGCTTTTGAGGCCAAATGGAATGGAACCATGATTTTGGCCGCCGTTTTGTTTTGTTTTTTTTTCTAAATGTGCACTTCAAGTGCGTAAATTGTTAAGACGTTGGTAGCCATTTTTTTTTTTCATATTGCCATCATTTTTTTTTTTCCAAATTATGTTGTTTTTTTTTTGGGGGGGGGGGGTTTCATGGCATTATAGTCCAAAAAGTCGTCATTTTAAAGAAAATTTTGGAGGTGAAACTAATGTAAAAATTTACCCACAAAAAATATGAAAAAAATAATAGTCCCATGAAACTGCTTTAAAAAAAAAATTTAAAAAAATAGGCACAAGTGTCTTAATAATTTATGCACATTTAAAAATGAAAAAACCCAAAACAGCAGCCAAAATCATGGTTAAACAAGATGGCAGCCTCGATTGTCGTACATTTAGTCTAATAAAAAATGTTGGGGGGGAATGATAAACATTAAAATTTGTCGGGTTTTATTTCAACCTTAGAGTCTAATGTGTTTTATATAAAAACATTTTTATAAATTATTGCCTGTGAAATAATTTACGCTACTGAAATGCACAATAGCCAAAATCTGGATTTCTAAATTAAATGACTTAAAATTCAGGCATTATTAAAAAAAAAAAAAAAAACTATTAATGAAGATTTATATCCATGTTAAGCAGAAATCTTATTTCACTCTTAAGCAAGTTTGTTTACTATAAGGTTACCTAAATCATCAACTCTTGGGTGTGTAGTAGTATCAGGTCTGTGGTCATGATAACCAGGATTCCACAGATTACATTTTAGAGTTTAATACTAATGTACTAGCAAAAATGTGATACGACACCATTTCTGTCATTATGTGTGAGCCTTAAATTAGCCACAAGCCTTAAGTCTTGAAGTTAAGTCTAGACCAAACGCTCGATTCAGAAGTAAAATTTCTAGCTTTTATTTTTGTCTTCAAGTCAGTAGAAAAATCCTAGATGGTTGGTTGGTTGTTTTACGACATATCAACCATTTCCAGGTTATTTAATGCCGAATCCAAAGATTTTGAAGAAAAATTTGTTAATAGAATATGTTTGTTGTTTTCAAGTCGGTGTCTATTTAACCCATACTTGGGACCCTAACAGGTACTACCACTCCGGGTCAGAGTGGACCTGGGAGCAATGGCAATTAAAGGGTGGCTCCACACTCTCCAAAGCCAGCAAGCAGGGGCCTCACCACTGGATATAGTTTAAGGTCATATCTAGGGAATTTATTTGTTCTAATCCAGAGTTCTTGGTTCTTTTTAATGAGGTGAATCTTCTGCACATTTCAAACCATTTAATCTAGATATAAAACCGATTTTTCTCTTTAAATTTCGAATGAATTTTGTTCTGAAGATACAAGTTGTGAATGGCAATTGCATAAACTCACCTGCAATATAAGTGTAAAAATATTTAACCGATAAACGTTTAAACTATCGGTTACAAACTCAAAGCAGTAATCATACACCAAGGATGGGTTCTAACTTGTAAAATTCTTGTTTGGATGGATGAATAAGGCATACAGAAATAGGCAGGAAAGTGGAAGATGTTCATTTCAACTAGTTGACATTTTCTATTAGTTTTATGCATTCACAAATTCATTCATAGCTTAAAGTGGTTGAATTTTAAATCTGTCAAGAGATCAAACAGTCTGGAGCATTAAATGTTTTGGTTTCGATCCTAGCTGATGACACCCAAGTTTTAACTTGCGGGGGGGGGGGACAAAAACTAGTACTATATAATATTAAATTAATAATCGAATACAAATGAATTAAAATATTTTATGACTGCTAGTTTACAATGAAAGTCAAATTGGATGAAGACAATTTAACTATATAGGTAACAAAATGAAAGATAAAGTAAAATTATTTACCCAGATAACATGCTTAAGATAGTTTGGCTGGTGCATTTTTTTTAAACATGGTCGAGGAGGATATTTTAGAAAGTTGCAAGTTTAGTCCGTTTAAACAAGTAGATTTATTTTTCATCTTGATCCTATTAAAAATAACGGTACTAGCGCAGAGAGTGATCCGAAGGTAAATAACATTTAAAAAGCCATTCTTAACATGGGGAGGGTGTTTTGTACCTATTCCATACTTCAACCTTACAATTGAATAAAAAAACAAAACTTTAATTAAACTTGGAAATAAGATTTTAAAAAATAGCATGGATCACTCTCTGCACTAGCACCAAAATCACTAATCAATATGGCAGAAACTGAAGATCATTCAATATTAACCAGATAAAATTTGTGTCTTAAATCCTCAATGGATATTTAAATAAAAATGTAACATCTGCTTTTGACAGCCATTTTGTTTCATAAGCTGAACATGGCAACAAAATACTAATATCTAAACGATTGTAAACAATAACTGAAAAGGTTGTTACTAGAAAACTCAAAGTAGACACAACTTCTACAAAAATTAGAAATAATCTAAAATGTATGCAATGTCTTAAAACCCGTCAAATCCGACGGCAATAATCAATGCTGAAAAATAGTTTTTGTATTTACACAAAACTGCTTTACATACAGAAGCAACTCTTATCAATTCTTACTTCCATATTAAAAACTGCTAACTTAAGATTTAAATAGGATGTATCCGAAAATTTGATAAAGTATGTCATATCAGCTATAACTTCAATTCAAATTAAATGCCTTAACCTTAGTGTAAACAGGAAAATGGAGAAGGTATATTTAATTAATTTTGGTGAATTATCTTAAATTCAACAACTTTGTGAAAGTTTAATTTCGTGGCAAAAACTGGATAAGTACTTTCTAACTGGAATGGAAGTTTGCTTTCCATTACATAAATATAAATAAACAATATTTTATTTAATACAATAAAAATTAAGTTCTTTTTATTAGCGTTTCCCTGTTCAGAAATGTTAAGAAAACAGAAGAAAAGTGTTCAATATTTTATCGTATTTTTTTTTCTTTTTACATCTATTAATATTCTACATCTTAATATTCTTCACCTTCCTCCTCAACAGAATCGATTCCAACTTCTTCATAATCTTTCTCCAACACAGCCAAATCTTCTCGGGCTTCGGAAAACTCACCTTATTCCACGTACCAATGGAAATACCAGGGTGAAAAAAAAAAAAAAAAAAAAATGTCGTACAAATTAACAAACGAAACAAGAGAATGTATTGATTTAATACGTTCAAGTTAAAATGACGCAGAGTTTATCGACGTCCTCTACTTTTAAAGTCTGCTGGTCCATAAAAATTGCCGTTAATAAGGATTGAACCACCATCTCAGAAAATCTTAATGACATATTTTTTTCTTTAAAAACACTTTATCCATTCACATAATTTTTGGAATATGACATACTCATTCAATAACGAGTATATACATGATAAAGACTTGTATTTTATCTTAATTGCCGACATAAGTGCCAGCTTGAATAAGCACCGAATTTTGTTGCCCAGTTTAACTCCCTCACGAGGGCAAAGGTTTTTATTGGGGGGGGGCACTGCAAATTAGGTGGAAGTAGTCATTCTAAACTCAAATGTTTTCGGTTTTATTCCATATTTATGTATTTAGATCAAATTTGATAATCCCACTTAGTTTTTCTGAGATGATGGTTCAATCCTTATTAATGGTAATTCTATTATACAGCTTCTAGATTTCGATTTGAAGCCTTGCTTTATATCGATCCAAATTTGAATGACGATCTATGTTATTTTAACAAATGTCCTGACCTACATTGTAATATCTTTATCATTTAAAATGGCGAATCTGATATTCTGAATATTTTTGCCGTGTTGCAAGTTCAGGTCCGCCTCATTCAAAGTTTTGAAAAAAAAAAAAAAAATGGCGTCAAACACGTAATCTAAAAAAAAGTTTTTAAGTGTTACGAGACGAAGGAAATGAAAAATAAGTTTTAATATCTATCAAAAAAGAAAAGTTTAATACGTACCTACAACAATTGGTTCCAATTTGACGAATACAGCCCAGAGGACTGTTTTCCAACTCTTGTTTCACTAAAAAAATGTGGTTTTGTCAGATGGCATTTGGCCATTTGGTTGGATGCCATGTTCCAGGCAATACAATTCCCAACAAGCGTTACCAATTTGGACACCTGCATGACCGGCGTGGATACTAATACATTCCCTCTGAAAGTGAAGGAAAATATAAGTTTAATTCTGAATTTAACAAGTTTATAAAGTGACGCTAAACCTATATTGAAAGGAATTCTAGTTGGAATTTACTTTTCGGCAACTTCATAAAAATATGGACAAGTTATTACAAAATTGAAGTATTTAAAAAATGGGTATTGTACAGTTTAACCAAGACATGAAAATATCGAAAAAAGTGTAAATTGTATGTATCCGTTATGGAACAGAGTTCTCCGAGACAAAAAAAAAAAAAAAAAAAAAAATTATGATACCGAGCAAAAGGTTCGATGCTTAAGAAAAAAAGCTAGTATTAAAGCTGAGGAGGGGTGTCGGCGCTTTAACTGGAGTTATCTTCCCGTGGCGTGTTCAATAAATTTCATAATGGCGTCAACGCGCTCTCATAAAAACGTGTTTTTTTTTCCGCTGTAAAAAAAAAACAAAAAAAAAAACTACTCGATCAAATTAAGTGAAATTTTTTTTTCGGAGATCTTCAGTCCAAAACGGATGCGTACAATCTAACCTTTTTCAATATTTTAATTTTTTTTAATGTCTTGATTAAACCGTACAAGTACCAAAAAATGCTTATGCGGAGTATGGACCGTACTTGTAAAAGTTTATGTTAAATGTTTTACGGCGTCTTTAATTGTTCGGTGAAGTGACCCTCCCCCCCACACACACACACTATATTTTAAATAATATTGTTTTAGGATGGACCATATTCTGATATTTCAACCAAATTTAAAAAGCTCATCGGGGTAGCATGGAGTGATATATCAATATATTATATATACATATATGCTACACAATTCGGCGACTAAACACAGGTGACTTCTAAAGTAGACTCGTAAACTACTCAAACGTAGGAAGATAACGGCTCCAGAAACCGTAGGTAATGATGGCTAAGAAAATTATAGAATTGATACTAATATAATTGAAAGATTTTTTTTCATACCCATTGACATGTATAAAAGATCCAAGAGCTTAACTGCGTAGGTGGTTTAGGTTGGTTGGTTGTTTTTGTTTTATGGCATATCAACCCTTTTTGGGTTATTTAATGCTGAATCCAAAGATTTTGAAGAAAAATTTTTTTAATAGAGTATATTTGTTTTTTTCACGTCGGTTTCTATTCAACCCATAGTTGGGATCCTAACAGGTACTACCACTCCGGGTCAGAGTGCACCTGTGAGCAATGGTAATTAAAGGGTGGCTCCACACTCCCCAAAGCCCACAAGCTGGGGCCTCACCACTGGATATTGTTTAAGGTCATATCCAGGACCCACATTGAGGGACTTTTACCCTCTGCAGGGGGGCAGTTGGCATATTCTAATGCCCCACTGACAGGGCCGCGTAGGTGGTTTAGGAGTTTTATTGCTTTTAGGGCACAACGTAAGGAAATAAATAATTCCATACAAGCTTCTGAAATGATGAATGCAACAACTTAATAAAATGTAACACAGAAAAGGTTTATTAAGGAGAATGTTCACCGGGTGATATGTTCCTGGTCAAAAGCTGAACTCCGGCTACCTGGTGCTATCACGGTCGTTATTCCCAGTGGAATCGTCAATACCGGTAGAAATAACACCGAGGTGGAGAGGGCGAAGAAAAGGGGTCCGTTCTATTTGGTGTCTCTCAGTAAGGAAGAATTCTCATCCTTCAAACCGGATGCTGGCCGATTTCCTTAGGGGATAGAAAGGATCAATGCGCCGCATCCCTGATTGGTCAATATGTGGCCAAATAGCACAGGGGAGAGGCGTTGATTCGTGAAAGAAAACAAGTTCAATTTGTTTCTGTTACAGTGGTAAAAAGAACGCTATTGGTTGATTTAAAGTTTCCGAGGGATTTCATTTTTTTTTCTTTTTTTACTCGATAGAAGTTTAGTTTAATTATTATATTATGGTATTGTTTGGTCAATAGATTTAAACACTTATAAAAACGAGAACAGGCTAATGCTACAAACGGTACTCGTCTCAAAGTTAAAATGTTCAATATATATATTTTTTTTTACAATTGGTTTGGGTTGTTTTATAGGTTCAAGGTTAATTGCCGCCTAAACTCCAATTCTGCCGTTCTTTAAATCGAGGATTAAATAAATACTACTTCAACATGGTGGGTTTGTTTCTTATGTGTATTTAACTAAAGGAATTTGAAAAAAATGCATTAAGATTCGGCTCACGCGGATATAATGTATCGTAGTGAGACAAAATGCTTTTAGATTCAAACGCACTAATTTAACTCATTATATATGCATGATCCGGGCATTTCATTCATGCATTATGGCAGATAAGGAAATGCTGCCTTCTGATTGGCTGATTTCAAATTTACTCAAAGCTGATTGGTCCGTTTGTAAGTAGGAGACTTTCTAGTTCCTTTGTGTAGGTACAGGTCAGATGTTACACTTTGAATTATTTATTTGCAATAAATATTTTTAAAAATGCACATTAAACAAATTGGGTACAAGGCCATCCACCATAGTTAAAAAATGTCTACCTTACTCTAGTATATTTAATTTATTGGCCATTATATCAATTACTCTAATCACCATAATACCACATTTACTACAAGGACAGTAGTCCAGTCCTACTAAAATTTCTCAATTCGTTAAAAAAAAAAAAATTATTGAAATAAATAACAAGCCAAAAGTCAGAATTATTCAACGAAACAACTAAGTAGTATAATTTATTTACAAGAAATAAAAAAGAAAATACACGAGACAAATGCAGTTGATAAATGTTAGTACTCCCATAGTATTCCTCATCTCGTGACTCATAATCATTCTTTGGCACTTATGGCGGCAGTTAAAAGTAAAGGAAATACAAAAAGTCTGTATGATGCACGTACCAAATCACGAAACGAAGATGAAATATTCCTCAAATCACATAATTTAACCAAGTAGGGTTTTGTTTACTCTTTTGTCTCTCAATTTTTCGTTTGCTAAAATTTTAATCACGTGATTACGGTGTAGCGTCAATAAAATAAATATTCGTACAAGTGCTGTTTATTATGAATTTTGCTGAATACGATATCAAAAATCACTTTATTGATACTTATGCACTTATGTTACCGGACTGGCGGGCGTATTGTAACTATTCTGTACTTTCACCTAACATTTTAATACACAAAAAGATATCGTAAAACTTGAATTTAGCTTGAAAATACTATTTAAAAAAAAATAGCACTTTTGTTCGTTTGCTGGATTCTTTGCAATAAATCAATTCAATTCAAATAATAAGACAAACCAAAAGGAACAAGAAGTGAATTCTAATCGATAATAATCTGATTTTTTTAAAAAAAGAAAAGTTAAATTCAAGTTTTACAATATATTTTTGTGACGAAATACTACTTTTTTTTTAAGTACATGCTAATTCATTCATAATTGTGAAATTATTCAAAATTGAAGAAATGAAGCACAAGCACCACTGAATTTCTTTTTTAATTACACAACACTTTAAATTTAAATCAATGTATTCAAGCCAAAGTTTTACGATATCTTTTTGTTTATTAAATTGTTAGATGAAAATACAGAAGAGTTACCATCTGCGAGCCCAGTAACATAAGTGCATAAGTCCCAATAAAGTGATTTTTAATATCGCATTCAGTTAAATCCATAACAAGCGACAAAAGTTACTTTCTACCTACATTGCTCATTATTTTTTAGTACTTATTTTTTAGAAATAATTACACAACATTTTAAATATAAATCAATGGATTCAAACGGTCCTTTGGAAAAGAAATATGTAAAATAAAGTGGTGGATGTTACCGTGCTATTTTTTTAAATAGTATTTTCAAGTTAAATTCAAGTTTTACAATATCTTTTTCTTTATTAAATTGTTAGATGAAAGTAGAGAATAGTGTGAGAAATTTTCCATGTACAACCACCATATTGTTTTTGGCTGCCTACATGCTTTGTAAGCCGGTCTGTCATTGGTTTAATTTGAATGCGCCAAATCTTGTCTTGGCGCCAATTTGTATTCATGCATTATTTTTTCAGTCTGTAAATGAACACTGTAGATAGCGGACTGATAACAGCGGCGTTCTGTTTCAGGATTTTACCTTCATGGACACCAAATAGTGGGTAAACTAAGGACATTTCTCTAAATACAGAGACAACATAATTGCTGAACTTATTCTACCCAATGAGGATATTCTACTGTGTTCGGCATGATATATTTGATTATAGGAATTTATTCTTATTTCTTTCAGAGACCACGAGGTCCCAAATATGCCCGTATTGGGCGTCAACCTTCACACCGTGTTCTCCATGAACAAACATTGATCCTTTTAAAGGAAACCCAAACTAACATTCCTGCAGAGGAATCAAACTAAAGGCTCCATTGCATATGGATAGCGAATTCAGCCACTGTTTTTGCAAAGGACTTACTGTGACCAAAGAACTTTCATTTCTGATACATTGTGAATAAACTTTGAGTTTATAAGGTATGGTTTTGTTTGTGGAATTTCATTTGCTGTCTGCAGGAGGAAATTGCGGTGTGGGAAAGAAATTTCTTACACTAACATTTTTATTGGAAAAACAGTGGAATTCTTAGTTTTATCGCAAAAAACAATCTATTCTCGTTTTGTTGCAAACAATAAGTCAAGATTTTGTTTTTTGCAAAAAATTTTCATTTTTTATGCAAAACATCTAAAATCATCATTTAATACAAAACATTTCGAATCATTATTTAATGCAAAACATTTCGAATCATTATTTAATACAAAACATCTCGAATCATTATTTAATGCGAACCATCTCAGATCATTATTTAATGCGAACCATCTCGAATCATTATTTAATGCGAACCATCTCGAATCATTATTTAATGATAACCATCTCGAATCATTATTTAATACAAAACATCTCGAATCATTATTTAATGCGAACCATCTCGAATCATTATTTAATGCGAAACATCTCGGATCATTATTTAATACAAAACATCTCGAATCATTATTTAATGCAAAACATCTCGAATCATTATTTAATGCAAAACATCTCGAATCATTATTTAATGCAAAACATCTCGAATCATTATTTAATGCGAAACATCTCGAATCATTATTTAATGCGAAACATCTCGAATCATTATTTAATGCGAAACATCTCGAATCATTATTTAATGCGAACCATCTCGAATCATTATTTAATGCGAACCATCTCGAATCATTATTTAATGCGAACCATCTCAAATCATTATTTAATGCGAAACATCTCGGATCATTATTTAATGCGAACCATCTCAAATCATTATTTAATGCGAAACATCTAAAATCATCATTTAATGCGAACCATCTCGAATCATTATTTAATGCGAACCATCTCGAATCATTATTTAATGCGAACCATCTCGAATCATTATTTAATGCGAACCATCTCGAATCATTATTTAATGCGAAACATCTCGGATAATTATTTAATGCGAAACATCTAAAATCATCATTTAATGCGAACCATCTCGAATCATTATTTAATGCGAACCATCTCGAATCATTATTTAATGCGAACCATCTCGAATCATTATTTAATGCGAACCATCTCGAATCATTTAATGCGAAACATCTCGAATCATTATTTAATGCGAACCATCTCGAATCATCATTTAATGCGAACCATCTCGAATCATCATTTAATGCGAACCATCTCGAATCATCATTTAATGCGAACCATCTCGAATCATCATTTAATGCGAACCATCTCGAATCATCATTTAATGCGAACCATCTCGAATCATCATTTAATGCGAACCATCTCGAATCATCATTTAATGCGAACCATCTCGAATCATCATTTAATGCGAACCATCTCGAATCATCATTTAATGCGAACCATCTCGAATCATCATTTAATGCGAACCATCTCGAATCATCATTTAATGCGAATCATCTCGAATCATCATTTAATGCGAACCATCTCGAATCATCATTTAATGCGAACCATCTCGAATCATCATTTAATGCGAACCATCTCGAATCATTATTTAATGCGAAACATCTAAAATCATCATTTAATGCGAACCATCTCGAATCATCATTTAATGCGAAACATCTCGGATCATTATTTAATGCGAAACATCTCGAATCATTATTTAATGCGAAACATCTAAAATCATCATTTAATGCGAACCATCTCGAATCATTATTTAATGCGAACCATCTCGAATCATTATTTAATGCAAACCATCTCGAATCATTTAATGCGAAACATCTCGAATCATTATTTAATGCGAACCATCTCGAATCATCATTTAATGCGAACCATCTCGAATCATCATTTAATGCGAACCATCTCGAATCATCATTTAATGCGAACCATCTCGAATCATCATTTAATGCGAACCATCTCGAATCATCATTTAATGCGAACCATCTCGAATCATCATTTAATGCGAACCATCTCGAATCATCATTTAATGCGAACCATCTCGGATCATCATTTAATGCGAACCATCTCGGATCATCATTTAATGCGAACCATCTCGGATCATCATTTAATGCGAACCATCTCGGATCATCATTTAATGCGAACCATCTCGGATCATCATTTAATGCGAACCATCTCGGATCATCATTTAATGCGAACCATCTCGGATCATCATTTAATGCGAACCATCTCGGATCATCATTTAATGCGAACCATCTCGGATCATCATTTAATGCGAACCATCTCGGATCATCATTTAATGCGAACCATCTCGGATCATCATTTAATGCGAACCATCTCGGATCATCATTTAATGCGAACCATCTCGGATCATCATTTAATGCGAACCATCTCGGATCATCATTTAATGCGAAACATCTCGGATCATTATTTAATGCGAAACATCTCGGATCATTATTTAATGCGAACCATCTCGAATCATTATTTAATGCGAACCATCTCGAATCATTATTTAATGCGAACCATCTCGAATCATTATTTAATGCGAACCATCTCGAATCATTATTTAATGCGAACCATCTCGAATCATTATTTAATGCGAACCATCTCGAATCATTATTTAATGCGAACCATCTCGAATCATTATTTAATGCGAACCATCTCGAATCATTCTTTAATGCGAACCATCTCGAATCATTCTTTAATGCGAACCATCTCGAATCATTCTTTAATGCGAACCATCTCGAATCATTCTTTAATGCGAACCATCTCGAATCATTATTTAATGCGAACCATCTCGAATCATTCTTTAATGCGAACCATCTCGAATGCGAACCATCTCGAATCATTCTTTAATGCAAAACATCTCGAATCATTATTTAATACAAACGCCAGTAAGACATAAATATATTTGTAAATTCTATATTTAAGACGAGCAGGATTTATTTTTCTTAATTTGAACAGATTAATGATAAATATTTTTTTGTTTCGTTAAATCTGAAATGTAATTATTTTGTTAAAGTAACTTATGCTTCAAAACTTATAAGACAGTAATAGGTTTCGTTTGGCGATATGTTGCACTTCTAAAAATAAATAAATAAGTAAGTAAAGAAGTTTGAATTTCTTATGTTTTAAGTAAAATTAGATAATAATTTAATTCGACCTTGATAATGATTCGTAGGTTACTAGCGTATCATAATTGTATTTTTTCGAATTTAAGATTCCACGAGGATCGTGTACATTTTATGACTGAAAAAAAAAAAAAACTTCGGTTCAAATTCTGTAGACGTATTAAAAGAAAAAGAAAAACTCACAGTATTTAACCGTTAATGATTCTTTCGCAATTTAAATGTTAATTGTAAAAGTAACTCCTTGAAGGTGTCATATTGATTAATTTAAATTAATTGATTAATTTAAGTTGTGATTGCTAATATTTGATTTGTATTTGTGATGCCATGTTTTAATTTATTAATTGTGTGTGCATTGTTGTCACTTTCAAATGAATGTGAATTGAAAATTTATTAAAAAAAAAAAAAATCTTAAGGGACAGGAAAGGGCTTAATCCCTCCTCCCCTTAATGTTAGGCATCATTAGTAGTTCGGGAATTTCGAATTTGGTTATAATTATCTAACTCGACTATTCGTTGAGCTTAGCCTAAATTGGGCTTTTTAATCGCCAGATTTTTTTTAAGGTCCCGAGAAGTCGTAATTAGAGATTGTTTAAAGACCTAGATGAATTAATAGACCAAATTCTACTCAAAACTCCAGAAGAGGAGAAAATTCAGCTTTGCGAGGTTTCAGAAAGGTTTCCTTCAGAAATAGAAGAAAAATTGCTTTCATTAAAATTGAAATTAAATACGCCTCAGGTTATGCACACTTCAACGGTTATGCATGTCAACATGAAATTGGATTGTCCGAAATTTGCCGACGTGTCCACCGATGATCAATTTTCATTCAGAACATTTCTGAACAAATTCGAATTTTGCACTGACAGTTTAAATAAAGCTGACAAATTATTAGTGTTGAAATCGAAACTAGGTGGGGATGCTTTTGACATAATCTCCAGCCGAGACACAACATCAGATAATTATGATGTTGCCTTAAAATTGTTAAGGAAAAGGTATTTGAACCCTGATTTAATTAAAAATCAGGTTTTTGAGGAAATTATTCCTCCTCCACCTGTTATAACGGATTTTAAAATTTTAAGGTCGTTTCTCGATAAAGTTAAGAGAAATTTGACTGAGCTCGACAAGTCCTATGGGACTGATTTTTTTTGCTGAGGGTGGCACCTCAGGGGCAATGATAGCTCACATAATATTTGCTAAGTGTCCTAATGCCATTAGAAGAGAGTTGATGAATAGAAGTAGGGAAAGATACCCTTCACTAAATAATATTATGTCACATGTATTTGAAGTAATGGAATACCTATTAGCCGCCCCGCTCGATGTTCGGCGGGAAATTTGCGCACCAAAAATGGCACCTTCTTCACCCAGCAATAAATGACAGACCCCTCACTTATATTGTTTCTGGCGACAAAGATTTTAGTATTTTAACTACGAACCTTTTTCTTCAAACAAGATATCAACCTCGTTTGCTTATTAATAATTATGATGCTGAATTATGTCCTGACCCCCCAAATAGGACTGCCTTATTACATTCCCTCGAAATGAGGAATAAATTTGTTGAAAAATTCAATCATATCTGGCATAATGATTACCTCTTGTCATTAAGAGAAGTTGATGCCCCCAAGTTATCTGTTGGAGAGATAGTACTTATTAAGACTCCCAACAAAACCAAGCAATTCTGGAATCTTGGTAAAATAATCAAATTAATTATGGGGAAACGACAATAATGTTTGTTCTGCGGTTGTTCTTAAGGATGGATGCGAACAGGTCCATTCCTTAAAAAACCTTGTGCCCTTGCATATTAAGGGTAATGATGATATTGCATCAACTGAGTTTATAGAAGAAAGAGGTCCCTTTTTCTGTCCAACCTGTTCTGTTCCTAATGATGGAACATCGCCAATGGTGTGCTGCGATTCCTGTGACAGCTGGTACCATTTTAGCTGCCTAGGAGTTAATCATCAAGATACCTTAGGGGAGTGGTTTTGTTCTAATTGTAAGGATGAGACTCCTCAGGTCGGTCCATATAGTGGAAATTAGCTAATGTCTGGATGCATGAAAAGTTGAAGTTTATACTGAAGATTGACAACAGACAATGGCACACATATATTAATATTAAAAAATTTATTGAATTAAAGTTGTAATTAAATTGTATTGTGAAAAAGTAATGATCATCCCTTATTTTTTCCTCTCCTCCTTGGCAGTGTAATATTAAGAAAATTTACTGAATTAAAGTTATAATTTTGAATCTCAATTTGAATTTTCAACAATAGCCATATTAAGTTAATAAATTTAACTGAACTAAATATATTGAAATTATAAAATTGTCTAAGTTAAGACTTATGTTTATTGGATTAACTTGTTATTTGTCGTATATCCGACGGTTTATTAATTAACTTGTATTAGAAAAAAAGTAATGATTATCCATTACTTTTTTTCTCCTCCTTGGCAGTGTGTGGAATTTTATTTGCTGTCGGCAGGGAGGAAAATTGTGGTGTGGAAAAGAAATTTCTTACAATAGTTACAATACACCCGCCAGCCTGGTAACATAAGTGCACTGCATTAGTATCAATAAAGTGATTTTTAATATCATATTAAGCTTAATCCATAACAAGCGACATTTGAATGAATGGTTTATTTTATTGACGCTACACCATAATCATGTGATTAAAATTTTAGCAGAAGAAAAATTGGGAGACAAAAGAGTAAACAGTTCCTCAAGTATTTTTTTATTATCCAAGAAAATCGAATTTTACCACTAAGCTAGTTGTAGCGTAACCTTCATTAATATTACAGAGGGCCGTGGTCGTAATGTTTTTGTCAGCCATGATTAAATCCAATGAAATAAAGAAGGGGATAACTCGAATCGAAGTGTTAAGGTGAAAGATCAGCATTACGTTTAATGTAGTTTAGTAGTAAAATCAAGAATTCTTTTCTTAGTTTTAAAGCTACTTGAGCGATTTACGTGATTTTGGGAATATGACATCTTCCTTCTGTAATGAGTACATACATACAATACAAACTCTGAGGAGTGTGGACCATACACAAACGTTTGCTTTCCACGGACCGCTCCCTTAACAGACATGCGCAGAAGGTTTTCAGTGGTCTATTTAGACATTGAATTATTTCAAGTACAAAAGGGAATCAACAGCTAATTTATATCGGACTTATATAACATTTTTTTGTGCGCTATTTTGTTTCATTTCACAAATGCATTTCTTTCACTTTTTTTTCTTTTTAGCGAGTGTGTTTTCTGTTTTGAAAGTAGGGATTGCCAAACGATTGTGAAGATTGGACTGCATGTTTCTGTGACATCAGATTTGTGTGTACGAGGGGCGTGCAATAAGTAATGCCCCTGACCCACTTTCAGTTGTCTCATCTAGCTAAAATTTTGCATTGTGCAATGATTTATATCTCTACGGGTTATGTGGCAAATTACAGCTCTGAACTAATTGTGGTTTCTGTTTTACAGGTGTTTGAACTGAGTCAGGTGTGAAATGGAGCGTGGTGAATGTCGAGCAGTGATCCGGTTTTTGTATTTGAAAGGACGCACACCACAGAAGACATTTGATGAAATGAAAGAAACTTATGGTGATAATGCCCCATCATATGACCTTGTAAAATGCTGGCATCGTGAATTCAATCATGGCCGGAAGTCTGTAGAAACAGCTCCCAGACCGGGTCGCCCCACTTCTGCCATTGATGAGGCATTTGTCCGTCAAGTTGAGGCTGCCATTTTGGAAGATCGGCGCATTACTATTCGGCAGATAGCCCAAAATGTCCTGATTAGTACAGGGTCTGTGGAAACTATCATTCGTGACCATTTGCATATGCATAAGGTGTCTGCCAGATGGATTCCCAGGTTGCTCACACAATTCCAAAAGTGACAACGCGTCGAGTGCTCGAGGATGAATTTGGAGATGTGCCAAAAAGATTCAAAGTTTTTCAAAAGACTGATTACACAGGATGAAACCTGGGTCCATCACTATGATCCAGAGACCAAAGCTTAGTCAATGCAGTGGAAGGACTTGGACTCACCACCTCCAAAGAAGGCAAGGGTGCAGCCCTCCGCTGGCAAGTTCATGCTCGCAGTCTTCTGGAACCAGGACAGAGTAGTGATGACAGATTTCCTGGCAAAGGGTTCCACAATTACAGGAGCCTATTATGCTTCACTTTTGAGGAAATTAAGGAAAGCTATCAAAATCAAGAGGTGGGGCAAGATCAGCAAAGGTACCTTTCTCCTGCAGGACAAAGCTCTGGTCCACAACTCGCATGTCGCCAGATCAGAAGCACGGACGTGTGGTTATGAAATAGTCCCCATCCTCCCTACTCTCCTGACATTCCACCCTCTGACTCTGCTCTCTTCCCAGCCATGTTGTTTTTGAAAGGAAAGAGTTTCCCAGATGATGCAGCCTGGATTTCTGAAGTCACGTCGTGGTTGGAGGACCAACCTGGGGTGTTCAACAAAAACGGTCTCCAGAGCTGCATCAAACGATGGAAGAAATGCATAACTCTGGGTGGTTCCTATGTAGAAAAAGACTAATAACTGTGCCAAGTTTCGTTGCTCTACTGCTATGGGAAGTGGGTCAGGGGCATTACTTATTGCACGCCCTATATTGTACTATACGAACTATGGAAAAACAGAAGCGATTTAATGATTTTTTAAAACCTTTGTTTGTCTTCTTCAAACTGCAATTAATAATTAACCTTTGTTATAACTTTGTTAGGTTTTAAGAGTTACACAGTTTAATGATTAATAATATTATAAACATTTGTATATTAAATATGAAATACGGTTTTACTGAATGTTCTTTTGGTTACCTACGGGGTTCCATATTTTGTTTGGTAAAAAGAGACAAACAAAATATGAGGGGGGGGGGCCTACAAAATGCTTAATATTTGTGCAATAATATTTTCAAATTGGTTTTAATCTGGTGATAAAATAGCTGACAAGTGCCATGTTTATATTAAAACTTAATATTTAAAAAAAAATTTAAACACAATTAATTAAAAATCTATGTTGTAACGAAACATTTTGAAATAATGGAATTTTAATCATTTTAATCTTTTAAAAATTAATTAATGTTTACGAAGTTTCTTTTTCTTGGCAATTCAGCTGATTATAGTATATATTAATTCGAAAAAACGCTATTTAAAAAAAATAATAATAATATTAAGTTTTTATCAATTTTTTAATTGCAACTTCAATGTAAATTTTTGTTTAATATGTGTATCTAAATTTAAAAAAATAAATATTTTTTAGTAAAAGATGGTCACACTTTTTGAAGACACTTTTTAAAAGTAAAATTTAATTGAAATTTTTGAAAACTTCGAAGTGTCGAATACAATGATAAAATCATTGTTTATTGCTTTTTTTTTTTTTTTTTTTTTTTTTGTAAGTCCTATATTTCACTAATACATAGCCTCATCAGGGTCGAAAGTCCGGTTCGTGAATTTCTTTTTCTTCATTTTGGTGTTATGGCGAAGAGACGAGAATTTACGTGTTAGTCCGGTGGTTTCAAGTGTGTAGTGCCCCAGTTTCAAAAATTTCTCAATTAAATTTTACTTTTAAAAAGTGTCTTCAAAAAGTGTGACTATCTTTTACTTTAAATCCCGCTCGAAACTGGAGCACTACAAACTTGAAACTACCGGACTAACACGTAAATTCTCGTCTCTTCGCCATAACACCAAAATGAAGAAAAAGAAATTCACGAACTGGACTTTCGACCCTGATGAGGCTATGTATTAGCGAAATATAAGACTTACAAAAAAATATAAATAAATAAATAAATAAATAAAATAAACAATGATTTTATCATTGTATTCGACACTTCAAAGTTTTCAAAAATTTCTCAAATATTTTTTTACTTATTTGAACTCTTATGTTTCATAATAAATAGAAATTTCGATTGATTTAATTATATTTTGTTCGAATTTCGAAAAAATAAATATGGGGGGGGGCACGCTCTAAAAAAATATTTCCCCTCATATATTTTACGAAAACTGTATTTTATATGTAATTACATTCTAAAATGGATAAGTATCGAAAATTTCACGAAAATTTGACCATTAGTTGATTTTTGCTAGATTTATTAAATACGAGTATGTTTTCACGGGGACGTTATTTTAAAGCGCCAATTAAGTAAACACGATTTTCGTCGCGCAATTTCATTATTTTCGTTTGATGAAAAAAATTGTTTTAAATTATTACTAGTTTATTTTGCCCTTCTTTTAAATGGTACAAAAGTTATACTGATAATATATATTTATAATAAAGTTACATCGTGTTACATATAGGGTAAGGTAATTCTGTGGTGACTTTTGGCCGTCCCTACTCGCCAGTCATTAAATTAGCGGCTAGTACTAAATTAATTAATATTTAGGTTTTAAATACTTGAAATTGCATTTAAATTGATCAGAAGTTCGTTTTCAAGAACACGATTTTAATTGTGTGGTCAGGTTTCGAGTGTTGTAAATCGTTATCGAATTTTACAAAAAATTAATAAAAATTAAAACATGGCCGCCAAAATCAATTCACCATTTTTATTATTATTATCATTTTTTTTTTGCCTGAAAAAGTTTTGCATGGCTAAATAGACCACTGAAAACCTTCTACGCATGTCGGTCCGTGGAAAACAAACGTTTGCATAGGGTCCACACTCCTCATCAAGTACCAAAATTTGATGGCTTGGATTTTTATAAAACTTTCTGAAAAGTTGTAACTAACTGATTTCTATATAATTTTTTTTGTCTATACTTTGCGATAACTCTTGGGTGTGCCCCAGGGGCTCTTTTAGGGCTAATAAAAACAGTCCATTTTTTGGGACTATTTTACCATGTTTGTCCAAAATTTTCTGTGCATGTCTATTTAGCAGTTTTGCATGGTGCTGAACTCAAATTTAAATATGTTAAGGCCTTGTCGATTTTTAGGGCTAAATGGGGTGGGGGGTGGGGGGCAAATGAGTGACTTAGTCATTTCTTTTTTTTTTTTTTTTTTTGCAGTGTGCAGAACTCCAATTTACATATGTTACGGCCTAAAGCTGCACCGTTTGTTCATTTTCACCAGGATTTGACGTCTCCTGGAGACTTTTGGGGCTAAATGTGAGGCGGGGGGGGGGTGCTGAACTTAGTCATTTTTTTATGCCTCGTTCACTGTGTACTCACGGGGGGGGCATGCATACTTGTTATTATTATTATCATTAATAGTAGTAGTAGTACTACCACGTGTTTTCGCAGAAGATATTATTAATGCTACTCACTGACAGTAACCATCTGTGATCCAGGAAGGCTCAACGAAAAATCTTCGCACATTTTTAGCACATTCGTCCGCTTTCAGTCACTATTTCAAATCATGTTGCTTTATCTCAACAGCCGTTTACCAATGATTTCTTGTTGGCAAAGACAATTGTTTTTCACTGGAATTCAAGCGATAATTAGAATCCCTATGGTTCAAGGGTACTTCTGCAGTTTAAAGTCCGTTTTTCCATGAGTCTCGCTCGGCAACGCCAACGATTACACCAAGTGAGCAAAAAGAAACGTGGGCGAGCAGACGGTGAAAATTGAAAGAAAATAGAAAGAAAAGAGTTTAAAAGGGAAAGAAAAGAAAGGGTAGAGTATCATTGCACTTCTTCAAGCAACAAGTTTAGTGAAAAGAATGAAAATGAATAATTCCAGTTTGGAATTTCAACACCCCCATCCTTCCCATGTGAAGAACGGCTTCCAAAATAAACACTTCAACCCCCCATGTTAAGAACAGCTTTTGGAATAAACACCCCCAAATTCAAAAGCCGTTTATACATGGGGAGGTTGTGGGTATTTATTCCGAAAGCTGTTGTTAATATGGGGAGGTTGGGTTTTTTATTCCGAAAGCCGTTCTTAACATGGGGCGTTGGGGGGCTTTATTCTAAAAGCCGTTCTTAACATAAGGAGGTGTTTATACTATGCTGGGGCAGGTCGTAAAAAATACCTTTCCATAAACAAACAAAACAAAAAATATATTTGTTCACTAATTCAAAGAAACAGATATTATTGCAACATCGATCTTTCACTAGGAGCGGCCATTGGTTTCCACTAGATTTGAGTGGCAATAAGCCTCTCCCATGTCCCAGTTTTCTTTGCATTTGTTCAGCGGTGGTCTGGTCAGTGCTCTCTTCTCGTTATTTCCATCATCCTTGACTCTTCTGAGCTATTATTATTATTATTATTATTATTATTAACAACACTCTAGATGTTGTCACACAGTCATCAATGATTTCTCTTCGAGAACTACTCGTAGCATTGTTGTTGTTGTTGTTATTATTATTATTATTATTATTATTAACAACACTCTAGATGTTGTCGCACAGTCATCAATGATTTCTCTGAGAACTACTCGTAGCATTGTTGTTGTTATTATTATTATAATTATTATTATTATTATTATTATTAACAACACTCTAGATGTTGTCACACAGTCATCAATGATTTCTCTGAGAACTACTCGTAGCATTGTTGTTGTTATTATTATTATTATTATTATTATTATTATTATTATTATTATTAACAACACTCTAGATGTTGTCACACAGTCATCAATGATTTCTCTTTGAGAACTACTCGTAGCATTGTTGTTATTATTATTATTATTATTATTATTATTAACAACACTCTAGATGTTGTCACACAGTCATCAATGATTTCTCTTTGAGAACTACTCATAGCATTGTTGTTATTATTATTATTATTATTATTAACAACACTAGATGTTGTCACACAGTCATCAATGATTTCTCTTTGAGAACTACTCATAGCATTGTTGTTATTATTATTATTATTATTATTATTATTATTAACAACACTCTAGATGTTGTCACACAGTCATCAATGATTTCTCTTTGAGAACTACTCATAGCATTGTTGTTATTATTGTTATTATTATTATTATTATTATTATTATTATTATTATTAACAACACTCTAGATGTTGTCACACAGTCATCAATGATTTCTCTTTGAGAACTACTCATAGCATTGTTGTTATTATTGTTATTATTATTATTATTATTATTATTATTAACAACACTCTAGATGTTGTCACACAGTCATCAATGATCTCTCTTTGAGAACTACTCATAGCATTGTTATTATTATTATTATTATTATTATTATTATTAACAACACTCTAGATGTTGTCACAAAGTCATCAATGATTTCTCTTTGAGAACAACTCATAGCATTGTTGTTATTATTATTATTATTATTATTATTATTATTATCAACAACACTCTAGATGTTGTCACACAGTCATCAATGATTTCTCTTTGAGAACTACTCATAGCATTGTTATTATTATTATTATTATTATTATTATTAACAACACTGTAGATGTTGTCACACAGTCATCAATGATTTCTCTTTGAGAACTACTCATAGCATTGTTGTTATTATTATTATTATTATTATTATTATTATTATTAACAACACTCTAGATGTTGTCACACAGTCATCAATGATTTCTCTTTGAGAACTACTCATAGCATTGTTGTTATTGTTATTATTATTATTATTATTATTATTATTATTAACAACACTCTAGATGTTGTCACACAGTAATCAATGATCTCTCTTTGAGAACTACTCATAGCATTGTTATTATTATTATTATTATTATTGTTATTATTATTATTATTATTATTATTATTATTATTATCAACAACACTCTAGATGTTGTCACACAGTCATCAATGATTTCTCTTTGAGAACTACTCATAGCATTGTTGTTTTTATTATTATTATTATTATTATTGTTATTATTATTATTATTAACAACACTGTAGATGTTGTCACACAGTCATCAATGATTTCTCTTTGAGAACTACTCATAGCATTGTTGTTATTGTTATTATTATTATTATTATTATTATTATTAACAACACTCTAGATGTTGTCACACAGTCATCAATGATCTCTCTTTGAGAACTACTCATAGCATTGTTATTATTATTATTATTATTATTATTATTAACAACACTCTAGATGTTGTCACAAAGTCATCAATGATTTCTCTTTGAGAACTACTCATAGCATTGTTGTTATTATTATTATTATTATTATTATTATTATTATTAACAACACTCTAGATGTTGTCACACAGTCATCAATGATTTCTCTTTGAGAACTACTCATAGCATTGTTGTTTTTATTATTATTATTATTATTATTGTTATTATTATTATTATTAACAACACTGTAGATGTTGTCACACAGTCATCAATGATTTCTCTTTGAGAACTACTCATAGCATTGTTGTTATTATTATTATTATTATTATTATTAACAACACTCTAGATTTTGTCACACAGTCATCAATGATTTCTCTTTGAGAACTACTCATAGCATTGTTGTTATTATTATTATTATTATTATTATTAACAACACTCTAGATGTTGTCACACAGTCATCAATGATTTCTCTTTGAGAACTACTCATAGCATTGTTGTTGTTATTATTATTATTATTATTATTATTATTATTAACAACACTCTAGATGTTGTCACACAGTCATCAATGATTTCTCTTTGAGAAATACTCATAGCATTGTTGTTATTATTATTATTATTATTATTATTATTATTATTAACACTAGATGTTGTCACACAGTCATCAATGATTTCTCTGTGAGAACTACTCGTAGCATTTTTGTTGTTGTTATTATTATTATTATTATTATTATTATTATTATTATTAACAACACTCTAGATGCTGTCACAGTCATCAATGATTTCTCTTTGAGAACTACTCGTAGCATTTTTGTTATTATTATTATTATTATTATTATTATTATTATTAACAACACTCTAGATGTTGTCACACAGTCATCAATGATTTCTCTTTGAGAACTACTCGTAGCATTGTTGTTGTTGTTATTATTATTATTGTTATTATTATTATTATTATTATTATTAACAACACTCTACATGCTGTCACACAGTCATCAATGATTTCTCTTTGAGAACTACTCGTAGCATTTTTGTTATTATTATTATTATTATTATTATTATTATTATTATTAACAACACTCTAGATGTTGTCACACAGTCATCAATGATTTCTCTTTGAGAACTACTCGTAGCATTGTTGTTGTTGTTATTATTATTATTATTATTATTATTATTATTATTATTAACAACACTCTACATGCTGTCACACAGTCATCAATGATTTCTCTTTGAGAACTACTCGTAGCATTTTTGTTATTATTATTATTATTATTATTATTATTATTAATAACAACACTCTAGATGTTGTCACACAGTCATCAATGATTTCTCTTTGAGAACTACTCGTAGCATTGTTGTTGTTGTTATTATTATTATTATTATTATTATTATTATTATTAACAACACTCTACATGCTGTCACACAGTCATCAATGATTTCTCTTTGAGAACTACTCGTAGCATTTTTGTTATTATTATTATTATTATTATTATTATTATTATTAACAACACTCTAGATGCTGTCACACAGTCATCAATGATTTCTCTTTGAGAACTACTCGTAGCATTTTTGTTATTATTATTATTATTATTATTATTATTATTATTATTAACAACACTAGATGTTGTCACACAGTCATCAATGATTTCTCTTTGAGAACTACTCGTAGTATTGTTGTTGTTGTTGTTGTTATTATTATTATTATTATTATTATTAACAACACTCTAGATGTTGTCACACAGTCATCAATGATTTCTCTTTGAGAAATACTCATAGCATTGTTGTTGTTATTATTATTATTATTATTATTATTATTATTATTAACAACACTAGATGTTGTCACACAGTCATCAATGATTTCTCTTTGAGAACTACTCGATGCATTGTTGTTGTTGTTATTATTATTATTATTATTATTATTATTATTATTAACAACACTCTAGATGCTGTCACAGTCATCAATGATTTCTCTTTGAGAACTACTCGTAGCATTTTTGTTATTATTATTATTATTATTATTATTATTATTATTAACAACACTAGACGTTGTCACACAGTCATCAATGATTTCTCTTTGAGAACTACTCGTAGCATTGTTGTTGTTGTTATTATTATTATTATTATTATTATTATTAACAACACTCTAGATGTTGTCACACAGTCATCAATGATTTCTCTTTGAGAACTACTCGTAGCATTGTTGTTGTTGTTATTATTATTATTATTATTATTATTATTGTTATTATTATTAACAACACTCTAGAGGCTGTCATACAGGCATCAATGATTTCTCTTTGAGAACTACTCGTAGCATTTTTGTTATTATTATTATTATTATTATTATTATTATTATTATTATTATTAACAACACTCTAGATGTTGTCACACAGTCATCAATGATTTCTCTTTGAGAACTACTCGTAGCATTGTTGTTATTATTATTATTATTATTATTATTATTATTATTATTATTATTATTAACAACACTCTAGATGTTGTCACACAGTCATCAATGATTTCTCTTTGGGAACTACTCGTAGCATTGTTGTTATTATTATTATTATTATTATTATTAACAACACTCTAGATGTTGTCACACAGTCATCAATGATTTCTCTTTGAGAACTACTCGTAGCATTGTTGTTATTATTATTATTATTATTATTATTATTATTATTATTATTATTATTATTATTATTAACAACACTCTAGATGTTGTCACACAGTCATCAATGATTTCTCTTTGGGAACTACTCGTAGCATTGTTGTTATTATTATTATTATTATTATTATTATTATTATTATTAACAACACTCTAGATGTTGTCACACAGTCATCAATGATTTCTCTTTGAGAACTACTCGTAGCATTGTTGTTATTATTATTATTATTATTATTATTATTATTATTATTATTATTAACAACACTCTAGATGTTGTCACACAGTCATCAATGATTTCTCTTTGGGAACTACTCGTAGCATTGTTGTTATTATTATTATTATTATTATTATTAACAACACTCTAGATGTTGTCATACAGTCATCAATGATTTCTCTTTGAGAACTACTCGTAGCATTGTTGTTATTATTATTATTATTATTATTATTATTATTATTATTATTATTAACAACACTCTAGATGTTGTCACACAGTCATCAATGATTTCTCTTTGGGAACTACTCGTAGCATTGTTGTTATTATTATTATTATTATTATTATTATTATTATTATTAACAACACTCTAGATGTTGTCACACAGTCATCAATGATTTCTCTTTGAGAACTACTCGTAGCATTGTTGTTATTATTATTATTATTATTATTATTATTATTATTATTATTATTAACAACACTCTAGATGTTGTCACACAGTCATCAATGATTTCTCTTTGGGAACTACTCGTAGCATTGTTGTTATTATTATTATTATTATTATTATTATTATTAACAACACTCTAGATGTTGTCACACAGTCATCAATGATTTCTCTTTGAGAACTACTCGTAGCATTGTTGTTATTATTATTATTATTATTATTATTATTATTATTATTATTATTAACAACACTCTAGATGTTGTCACACAGTCATCAATGATTTCTCTTTGGGAACTACTCGTAGCATTGTTGTTATTATTATTATTATTATTATTATTAACAACACTCTAGATGTTGTCATACAGTCATCAATGATTTCTCTTTGAGAACTACTCGTAGCATTGTTGTTATTATTATTATTATTATTATTATTATTATTAGCATTATTAACAACACTCTAGATGTTGTCACACAGTCATCAATGATTTCTCTTTGAGAAATACTCATAGCATTGTTGTTATTATTATTATTATTATTATTATTATTAACAACACTAGATGTTGTCACACAGTCATCAATGATTTCTCTTTGAGAACTACTCGTAGCATTGTTGTTGTTGTTATTATTATTATTATTATTATTATTATTATTATTAACAACACTCTAGATGCTGTCACACAGTCATCAATGATTTCTCTTTGAGAACTACTCGTAGCATTTTTGTTATTATTATTATTATTATTATTATTATTATTATTATTAACAACACTAGATGTTGTCACACAGTCATCAATGATTTCTCTTTGAGAACTACTCGTAGCAAGGTTGTTGTTGTTATTATTATTATTATTATTATTATTATTATTATTATTATTAACAACACTCTAGATGTTGTCATACAGTCATCAATGATTTCTCTTTGAGAACTACTCGTAGCATTGTTGTTATTATTATTATTATTATTATTATTATTATTAGCATTATTAACAACACTCTAGATGTTGTCACACAGTCATCAATGATTTCTCTTTGAGAAATACTCATAGCATTGTTGTTATTATTATTATTATTATTATTATTATTATTATTAACAACACTAGATGTTGTCACACAGTCATCAATGATTTCTCTTTGAGAACTACTCGTAGCATTGTTGTTGTTGTTATTATTATTATTATTATTATTATTATTATTATTATTATTATTATTATTATTATTATTAACAACACTCTAGATGCTGTCACACAGTCATCAATGATTTCTCTTTGAGAACTACTCGTAGCATTTTTGTTATTATTATTATTATTATTATTATTATTATTATTATTAACAACACTAGATGTTGTCACACAGTCATCAATGATTTCTCTTTGAGAACTACTCGTAGCAAGGTTGTTGTTGTTATTATTATTATTATTATTATTATTATTATTATTATTATTATTATTAACAACACTCTAGATGTTGTCACACAGTCATCAATGATTTCTCTTTGAGAACTACTCGTAGCATTGTTGTTGTTGTTATTATTATTATTATTATTATTATTATTATTATTATTATTAACAACACTCTAGATGCTGTCACACAGTCATCAATGATTTCTCTTTGAGAACTACTCGTAGCATTGTTGTTATTATTATTATTATTATTATTATTATTATTATTATTATTATTAACAACACTAGATGTTGTCACACAGTCATCAATGATTTCTCTTTGAGAACTACTCGTAGCATTGTTGTTATTATTATTATTATTATTATTATTATTATTATTATTAACAACACTCTAGATGTTGTCATACAGGCATCAATGATTTCTCTTTGAGAACTACTAGTAGCATTTTTGTTATTATTATTATTATTATTATTATTAACAACACTCTAGATGTTGTCATACAGTCATCAATGATTTCTCTTTGAGAACTACTCGTAGCATTGTTGTTATTATTATTATTATTATTATTATTATTATTATTAATAACAACACTAGATGTTGTCACACAGTCATCAATGATTTCTCTTTGAGAACTACTCGTAGCATTGTTGTTATTATTATTATTATTAGCATTATTAACAACACTCTAGATGTTGTCACACAGTCATCAATGATTTCTCTTTGAGAACTACTCGTAGCATTGTTGTTATTATTATTATTATTATTATTATTAACAACACTCTAGATGTTGTCACACAGTCATCAATGATTTCTCTTTGAGAACTACTCGTAGCATTGTTATTATTATTATTATTATTATTATTATTATTAACAACACTCTAGATGTTGTCACACAGTCATCAATGATTTCTCTTTGAGAACTACTCGTAGCATTGTTGTTATTATTATTATTATTATTAACAACACTCTAGATGTTGTCACACAGTCATCAATGATTTCTCTTTGAGAACTACTCGTAGCATTGTTGTTATTATTATTATTTTTATTATTATTATTATTATTATTATTAACAACACTCTAGATGTTGTCACACAGTCATCAATGATTTCTCTTTGAGAACTACTCGTAGCATTGTTGTTGTTGTTATTATTATTATTCTTATTATTATTATTATTATTAACAACACTCTAGATGTTGTCACACAGTCATCAATGATTTCTCTTTGAGAACTACTCGTAGCATTGTTGTTATTATTATTATTATTATTATTATTAACAACACTCTAGATGTTGTCATACAGTCATCAATGATTTCTCTTTGAGAACTACTCGTAGCATTGTTGTTATTATTATTATTATTATTATTATTATTAGCATTATTAACAACACTCTAGATGTTGTCACACAGTCATCAATGATTTCTCTTTGAGAACTACTCGTAGCATTGTTGTTATTATTATTATTATTATTATTATTAACAACACTCTAGATGTTGTCACACAGTCATCAATGATTTCTCTTTGAGAACTACTCGTAGCATTGTTGTTATTATTATTATTATTATTATTATTAACAACACTCTAGATGTTGTCACACAGTCATCAATGATTTCTCTTTGAGAACTACTCGTAGCATTGTTATTATTATTATTATTATTATTATTATTATTAACAACACTCTAGATGTTGTCACACAGTCATCAATGATTTCTCTTTGAGAACTACTCGTAGCATTGTTGTTATTATTATTATTATTATTAACAACACTCTAGATGTTGTCACACAGTCATCAATGATTTCTCTTTGAGAACTACTCGTAGCATTGTTGTTATTATTATTATTTTTATTTTTATTATTATTATTATTATTAACAACACTCTAGATGTTGTCATACAGTCATCAATGATTTCTCTTTGAGAACTACTCGTAGCATTGGTGTTATTATTATTATTATTATTATTATTATTATTATTAGCATTATTAACAACACTCTAGATGTTGTCACACAGTCATCAATGATTTCTCTTTGAGAACTACTCGTAGCATTGTTGTTATTCTTATTATTATTATTAACAACACTCTAGATGTTGTCATACAGTCATCAATGATTTCTCTTTGAGAACTACTCGTAGCATTCTCTTGAGTCTGAGTAACAAGTCTCCCCAGATTTCCAGTACTCTCTGCCTCTTTTCATAACTTTTGCAGATGAATTTGCGTTATTGCAACAGCCGCTTACCATTGATTTCTTGTTGGCATTAACAATTAGTCTTCACTAGAATTTGGGAGGTAATAAGCCTCCCCAAGGTCTTAGTCCTCTTTGCACTCATCAAGCGGAGGTGTTCCTAGTGCTTTCTTTTTTCAGTCTTTTCATCCTCCTTGACCCTTCTCATTTATTTGGTGTGGCGCTACTTTATGGTGACAAACGCAGTAAAAGAGCGGATGGGGTGGTCCGGGGTCCAGGGTGGAGGGTAATTTACAATTAGACAGTTTCAGTTTTTATGATACCATGTGATGTTCGTTTGCGTTTTACATCTATAGCAGATTTTGTACGTCCGGCTTGAAGCTCATGTGTAGTAGTCTCCACCTCCAGGGATTTTCCTTCATATTTTAGCCATTTTCATGATTGTTATATGTGTATCTCCTTAATCATCCCTCTAATTCCAATCTCTCCCACCCTTTTTTCAAAGTTTTTCGGTATTGTTCCTAGTGCTTCTATTAGTGGTGTTATCTTGACTTTCTTCATTTTTCATATTACCTTCAGCTCTCTGGTCAGTTCCGTGTATTTGCTTTGCTTCTCAGTTTCCTTGATCTTCACTCTGCGGTTTTCTGGGACTGCAAAATCTACAATCTGGCACCACTTTTCCTTCTTCTTAACTATTATAACGTCTGGTTTTCTTGCTTGGATGGGTTTATATGTTTATGTATACATGCTCCACAGAATTTTGTAACTTTCATTTTCAAATACTGCTGCTTATTTGTGTTTGTACTATTTGTCAGCATGTTCAAGATTCAGTTGTTTGCATAATTCTCAGTGTACTTCCTTTCCCAGTTAATCGTGTCTATTTTCATAATCTTTTTTAGGTAATTTGTTGCATTTTGAATTATGTAGTTTATTGTTTCATCTCTTTGTCCACAGAGTCTGCATTTGTTGTTGTCTTGTGTCTTGTTGATCCTTGCTTTTTATGTGATTATTATTATTCACTCACTAAAAGTCATCACACTGGCCATTATCAAAGATTTCCCTTTGAGAAGAACTGCTAGTATTCTCTGGAGTCTGAGTGCCAACAAATCTCCCCAGATTTTCGGCGCTCTCAACCTCTTTCAATAACCTTTACAAAAGAATTTGTGTTATCGCAACAGCCACTTACCATTGATTTCTCATTGGCAGCAACAATTGGTCTTCACTGGAAATTGGATGGCAATAAGCCTCTCCAAGGTCCCAGTCCTCTTTACACTCAACCAGGGGAGGTCTTGCTAGTGCTTTCTCTCCTCTGTATTTCCATCCTCCTTGATCCTCCTTATTTATTTGGTGTGGTGGCAGTTTATGGCGACATACACACACACACACATACACACACACACACACACACAAAAAAAATACTTACAATTATACAGTTTCAGTTTTTATAATTTTATGTAATGTTCCTTTGTGTTTTACCTTGTAACCATTTCTGTAAGTCCAGTTTGTGTCTGTAGTGCATGTGTTAGTTTCCACATTCAAGAGTCTTCCTTAATATTTCTGCAGTTTTCATTGTTATTTTTTTATTTATTTTTTTATTACATTTTCACCTCAAACAAGGCACATTGCCAATTTGGTGTAAGGTGATACTATCAGGTACATAAGCTACAGTGGTATTATGTAGGGAGTTGGGCAGCAAGATGTCTGTTCACATTACACTTGAACTTCTGCATGTCAATAAAGTTGGGGAAGCAGGGACCTGGAAGAGTGTTCCAAAGTCTAGCAGTTCTGGGGAAGAAACTATTGGAGTAGAAATTTCTCTTACAACTAGGGATCTCTACTGTGTAAGGGTGGAATTTAGCTGCTAGTCTGGTTTGTCGGGGATGTTTACATCGAGGGGTACAAGTGCTTGCAGTTCGTCAGAGCATACACCATTAAAATACTTGTAGAACAGGCAAGGGGATGCAACATTTCGTCGATGGGACAGAGGCTGAAGCTTAGATGACAGTTCAGTTTGGTGACTCTCTTTTGAACTCTGTTTAGGAGCAAGAAACTAGCAGCAGATGCACCAGCCCAAATGTGACAACAATACTCCCATACCTGGACGAATGGTGTCCTTATAGAGGTACAAGATACTTTTAGGCGTTAGTAGTTTTCTAGCATGGTAGATAGAGCCTACCCTCTTCGCAGTGGTCTTGGCAATGCTTTCAATGTAGCTGTTCTAACTCATGTTCCCTGTGAACGTTAGGCTGAGGAGTTTGAAAAAAGATGTTATCCATTGTATCTTCTCTACCGTCCCTCTGTTTCTAATTTCTCCCATTCTTTTTGAAAAGTTTATCGGTATTGTTTCTCGTGCTCCTACTATTAGTGGTGCTATCTTGACTATCTTCATTTCCCAGATCCCATGAGCTCTCTGTCTAGTTCTGTGTATTTGCTCTGCTTCTCCATTTCCTTGATTTTTACTGTGATTTACTGGAACAGCAAATCTGCAATCTGGCAGGACGTTTCCTTCTTGTTAACTATTATGACATCTGGTATTTTTATTATGATCCTGTTGCTCTTCCCATATCTAGCTCCAGTAGTGTTTTGCAGACTGTATTAAACAGGTTTTTACCCATTTTCTTCTAATACATTTAATCACAGACTGCAAAATCTGTAGGATGTTCTTGTTATTGTTATTTTTAATATTTTTTATTCATTATTATTATTATTATAATTATTATTATTTTTATTATTATTATTATTATTTTTATTTTTTTTAATTATTGTTGTTGTTGTTGTTATTATTATTGTTGTTGGTGGTGGTGGTGGCCAATAACAAGTGGTGATCTCCTAAAGTCTGAGTGACAAAGCTTCACAGATTTTAAGCATTCTCCTCCTATTTTGATAACCACCACCAACAACAACAACAACAATAATAATAACAATAACGGTTATCAAAAATTCAGATAGCCAGTACTCTCCACCTCTTTCAATAAACTTTGCAAATGAATTTGCATTAACGCAACAGTTATTTACCATTGATTTCTCGCTATAGACGATTATGGGCATTCACTGGAATTAGGATGGCATTAATCCTCCTTAACATTCCAATCTACTGTGCACTCATCCAGTCGAGTTGTGGTTAGTGCTTTCTCTTCTCACTCTTTCAATCCACTTTGACCCTTCACTACTATTCCGTCGGATGCCAGTTGATGCCAATAAACAATTTTTAGGGCATATAGTTTACAATTAATAATTTCCGTCTTCTTGGGTCTATGTTATGTTCTTCTATCCTTTGATTTTACTTCTATTGCAGTTTCTATATGGCCAGTTATCTTTTGTGGTTCTACACATTCAATGGTTTTCCTTAATATTTCAGTCATTTTTATTATTGCTATGCTTTGTATATTCTCAGCCATTCATCTTATTACAATCTCTCCTATTCATTTTTTTGAAATGTATCAGGATTGTTCCTAGTACTCCGAGTATTATTGATGTTGTGTTGACTTTCTTTATCCCCCATATTTCCTTTAACTCTCAGGCCACTTTCGTGTATTTGTTTTGCTTCTCTGTCTCCTTGATACCTGTGACTTGCTCGAATGGCGACATCTACAATCTAGCAAGACTTAGCAAGACTTTTCCTTCTTGTTAACTATTATGACATCTGGTATATTTCCTTGGATGGGTTTATCTGTTTGTACATCCATTTCTCATAAGATTTTGTGATTTCCATTGTCAAGTATTGCTAATCTGATTCTGCATTTTGCTAACGCCTACCCTCTGATGAGAAGGAAAGTATTTGTCTCGAAACTCCACGGATTAAGGACAATCCACTTTAGTTTTTGTCTCTTTTTTTGAAAATTAAATATGTTTTTAACTCTTCTTAAAGTGTTTTAACATGTTTTTTTTTAAATTTTTTGTTCTTATATATATATATATATATATATATATATATACAGTGATGATCATATTTATTGGCACGGTAAAATAAAAGTTAAATTTTGTCTAATAAATTCTAAAAAAGGGATTAAATTAAAGAAAATAACAAAGTATATTATGTATTTTTAACTGGCCTTTCCGATGCAGCAATCGGATTTTAGAAAAAATAAATAACACAGGAACAACAAACATAATTGCAAAAAACCCTTGTTCAAAATTATTGGCACGGCTTTGTTTTTCTTTTAGTATCACTATAATATCAATCAATTTCCGGTTTACGTGCTTTCTGAACTTTTTTATAGCCATATTATGCTTGTTTAACGCTAATTCAGTGAATAATTTTTTTCAGATAATTTTTAGATAGCGATTTATTTAAACTATTATAAGTGACTAAATTATAATTTTCAATCGCCATGGTTAAAACTAAGGAACACAGCGAAGACGTCAGGAAGCTTGTTGTAGCATGCCATACCAATGGGAAGGGCTATGATAAGATTTCAAAGAAGCTAAACCTTCCCAAATCCACTGTTAGAGCCATAATAAACAAGTTCAAATCGCAAGGTCACGTTATGAGTTTAGAGGGTAGAGGGAGAAAAAGGATTCTTTCCCCAAGAGATGAACGGAAAATTGTTCGACAAGTAAAACAAAACCCAAGGATCTCTGTTGGGGAGATTGTTGATGAACAGAGCACCTCTGGAGTGAATGTATCTCGACATACAGTTGGTAGAGTTTTGAAGAGAGCTGGTTTAAAAGCATGTCGTCCGAGAAAGACTCCCTTATTGAAGCCTATGCACCTGAAAGCAAGGCTAGCCTTTGCAAAACGTCATATTGATAAAGATGTTGCATTCTGGAAACGTGTTCTATGGACTGACGAAACGAAAATAGAGTTATTTGACCATAATAAAGTGTCTTATATTTACAGAAAATCTGGCGAAGCTTTCCTGCCTAAGAACACCATACCCACAGTGAAGCACGGTGGAGGCAGTTTGATGTTTTGGGGATCCTTTGCTGCCTCTGGACCAGGGCGACTTGTTAAGGTCACAAGTAGCATAAAAAAGAAAGATTATGTTAAAATATTGGATGAAAACCTGAAAGACTCTGCTAAAGAGCTCTCACTTGGTCGTCGTTGGGGGTTCATGCAAGATAATGACCCAAAGCATTCGGCTAAACTGACTAAGAAATGGCTTGAGGACAATCATATTAATGTTTTGGAGTGGCCATCACAAAGCCCAGACCTTAATCCAATTGAAAATTTATGGAGAACATTAAAATTGAGGGTAATGCAAAGGAAGCCTAAGAATCTTATTCAATTGGAGGATTATTGTCAGGAAGAGTGGGCTAAAATTACTACTGAAGAGTGCAACAACTTGGTTGTAAACTATGAAAAGCGACTGAGGAAGGTAATCAAGGCCAAAGGCTATACAATTGATTATTAAATAAATCGTGCCAATAATTTTGAACAAGGGTTTTTTGCAATTATGTTTGTCGTTCCTTTGTTATTTATTTTTTCTAAAATCCGATTGCTGCATCGGAAAGGCCAATTAAAAATACATAATATACTTTGTTATTTTCTTTAATTTAATCCCTTTTTTAGAATTTATTAGACAAAATTTAACTTTTATTTTACCGTGCCAATAAATATGATCATCACTGTATATATATATATATATATATATATATATATATATTACAAATAACACTGCTATCTTTAAAATAAATACTAATATGCAGAATATTTTATAAATCGATGAAAAGTAAATATTATACTTACCATGTGTATTGCTTTAAATGTTGCATATTATAATAAAATAACATTTCACCTTATGTAAAAAATAAAGCCAAAACTGTTTCCCCCTACTTGATCCACGTTATGGCGGATCACATCCGCAACATCTACTGAACTATACAAGATTCTATGAGAGCAATCAAAGCAGTGAATCTTAAAGAGTAAAAAAAAAAATACGTGGCCATTTAATTATGCAATATGTTATATTTGAAGCAAAATTTGTACAAATAAATCGAGGCCGCTGAGCCACCTGGATTTCCACAATCGGGTTTTAAAATCTTCAAATTTTTAAATTTTGAAATTGATAGCTTTGTATTGGAAGTATCGATCATCATACATAAGATACCTCCATTGAAAAGGGGACAGGCATACACACGCAATAGAATAATGAACTAAAATAAAAAATATGTCAATGATTAAAAATGCTGTTGAGGCTACTTAACATTTCACATATTTTGGGTGATAGAAAATTTGAGAAGTGAAATTAAATAAAACGAAATCAAATGAATAAAATAAACTAAAACTGCAATTGAGATAAGTGGCAATAACAGTTACCACATGAAAAAAGAGAATTTTGCACATTTTATTTATTTTACTTTTTTCTTTTTTCCTTGAAGCAAGAGAACAGAATTCCCGCTTCTTTGGCATCCTCAAAAAAAAATCATGGAAAAAGATGCTAAAAACAAAATTTTAAAAAAAAAACATAATTCAAAACTTGATGATATTGTCAGCCATTTTGTTTCTTTCTATCCCTCAGTGTTTTTTTTTCTTTTTGCATTTTTTTTTTCTTAAAAATACGACCTTACATATCTATTTGAGATTCCATTTGTCAATTTTTCATTACAAAATAACGCATTCATCTTGCACAGCCTCAATGGACGCATCTTATTTGCAACATGTTCAAGCATACATTTACGAAGTTCTATACTCCAGGAGGTTTTTTCAACTGAACTGAGGTTTGAATTAGCATTTCTTTCGCTAAACTCGCGAATTGATAATTTTATTTTATTTCTCTCTCCAGCAGGTTAGTCAAAATGTCAGGCGTTAAATTGAAAAGCTAATGCACTAAGATATATGATCTCTTGTCAAAAAAAAAAAAAAAAAATTAAAAAAAAAAAAAAAAACGAATGAGTAGCTTCGTCTATATTTTCTGTAAGAAGCTTCTCAGGGAATTAGTGTGCCAGCTCCCCCGGTCGCAGGACACCAAATTTGATAGTTTCCCTTGTCAGGGGTTCCTTGGTCACTAAATGCTACTTCTTCATGTGGCAAAACCCTGTTGATCGATTAAGTTAATATGCCTTCGCCTCAGCGTTCTGTCGCACTAGAAGAAAATCAATTTCATACATACAAAAGAAAAAAAAACCTCTATTCTACTGATTAAATTCTAGAAAAAAAAAAAATAGATATGTACAATTGTCTTACAGTTCAATGTTGATTGACAGACTTCAATGTAGTCGATAAATAGATTTCTCTCCTTTTTTCGATATAGCGGTGAGGTTGATATGGGAAGAGGGGAGAGCATATAACGATTCTCAACAAGTTGTTGTCTCAACTCTCAATACCTCTGACCCCACTGTTCATATACTCAGGGGAGGGGTGAAACTGGGGTTGTTCCTTGGACCAATGGACCAATCGTACCTAACTACGTTACCCCAGAGAAGGTTTTCCCTCTTGCGAGTGCGCTTGTGAATCTGTAAACATTGTCATGCCCCTGGATTCCATCCCCCCACACAACCCTCTGGGTCATGCTGTGCTCTCATATTATAAACATCCTATGTCTTGAACCCTGAGTAATTCCAGTTTCAGAGTACAATTTCCAAAAAAAATGACATTGCTGTCGATTTTCATTGTTATGAAAATCACAACCCAATCTTTTCTCTCAGCAGGGTTTTCACTGTCGCCCGGGCACACCAATGATAATTAAAGGATAAAAAAAATCATATCTGGCCGGTTTTCCCCAGTACTTCGGGAGTCTTGGCCTTCTCCCAGTGGGGAGCTTAACCGTTGCTGGGACGGTCACATCACATTAGCAATAATGTAACTGCTTCTCAAAGTGAAGGTAAAGCCTGGGAGAAAGGGCTTCCTAAAACTGAACAGGACTGTATATCAGTCCTACAGCAACAAAATCACTGAACTGATTGTTGAGAACGTATCCCCGACGTGTCTGACATGAGCTGGTTTGACTCAATGAATTGATTGATGAATTCATTGATCTTACGTCCAACAAACCTTTGGTCATTTGACTATAAGTAAAATGTATCATTTTTAATATTACACTGTTTTCGATTGATGAAAACAAATCCTCCTAGACTGAGACAAATTTTATTTTTATTTTGATAGAGTGTCACATTTGGGGAGTAGATCTTCTCCAACACGAACGACCGAGCTTGTGGGGAGTAACATAAATAGGGACAGTATCCGCCCGTCAGTCTGTCACATTTTTATTTTTAACAGCATGATCATGTGAAATAATCATGGTTAAATAGGGGTATCTTAATTTAAATGCGTCCTATTGGAACGTTATAGACCTTTTTTAATGATGTTGTTACATTTTAACAGACCCACCATGCTGTAGATTCCGTCGCAAGTGAAGAGAAGAAAGGAAAAAACTCAATGCATTTTTTTAACCAAAGCCTTTATATCTACTATTTCCAAGAGTTCATTTTTTTCTACATACTTCATTTCTCATTTTCTAACTGCGGTGACATCACTTACGTGTCTTGGACACCAGCTTTTCTCATCACGTTTTAAACATTACTTCTCCGAACACCTTATCAGACCCCACTTTTTCTCTGAAGACGTCTTGAATACCTCCGCTTCTATGAACATGTCTCGAATTTTCGCTTCTCTGAACATTCTTCTCTGTTAAAGTGTGTCCTTTTGTCTCTGCTGTGATGTCACATTTTGCAACCAGCTTTGTCATTTGCATATCTTTAAGCGGTTGCTGCTGCTCCCAGCGGCCTTGTTACATCATGTGTATAATGTGCTGTCCTTTCTCATTTTCTTATGCTCAAGTGTTTATAGGAGTTTCGCTCAGTCGGTTGGACCATCACGCTTCAGTTCAAAATAAAAAAAATAACAGTTTCGATTCTCGGTGGTGGCAAACAAGTTATTTTTTTTTTAGTTTTTTAAATCATTACTATATCTTGGATCCAATATGATATAATAATGAATACGAAATCTGCATCAATCAAAATATCATAATTAAGCGTATTTTACGACCGGGCAATGCCGTTCGCCCTGCTAGTTGTTTATAAAATATTCATAAAAGCAAAAGCAGATTACGATTTAATTTGATTCACCAACCTTTCAAAATCTTTTACAGCATCATTTATAAAATTAAAATGAATTACAAGACATAAAAGTTGAATAAAAACGCGTATTCATTTATTGCAATAAATATGCAAACCTCCATAATGAAATGCCATCGCAATTTTTTCTTTCTTGTTAATATTTCAAATATTCATTATTATTAAATAATACAAGCGAAAAAGATATTAAATCTTATTTTCCAAGACATTCGCTAAAAATTACTTGTTCAATTATGTAAGGCATGTGTGCTTGTGCTGGGGGTTACTGCAGATGTGATGGAAGGCTGCTCCCCTCAGCAGACAGGATGAGCGAGCCAAATAGGCCCAATGGGCTGATCTCTTCCTCTCCAATAATTCTCGTATTTCTTCATTGTTTTCATCAAACCAATCCCGGTTCCTTTTAGTGGAAAACCTCAGGACCTCCTCAGATGTCTCCAGGATGGCTGTTTTCAGTTGATCCCAGAGTCGCTCAAGTGAGGCAACCTCCTCTGGGTCGCTGACGTTTTTGAGCTTGGACTACAAGCCTGCCTGGAATACAATTCTCACTTCAGCTGATTGTAGTTTGCTAAGCTTGTACGTTTTCCTGGGTGGCCCTCCCTTCCTTCGTTTGGGTTTAAAGTGCAGCCGGATTTTGCAATGCACTAGGCGGTGGTCAGTATGGCATTCTTCACTGGGCATAACTCAGGTGTGTAAGACATCTCTATGGTCTCTTTGATGTACTAGAATGTAATCTATGAGGTGCCAATGTCTGGACTGAGGATGCCTCCAGGTTGTCTGTAGTCTATCTTTATGCGGGAAGATGGTGTTTGTAATGATGAGTTGCAGCTCCATGCAAAACTCCAGCAGCAAACACCCATTTTTTTTTACAGTTGCCAATGCCATGTCTGCCAAGCACTCCTCTCCAGGTAACTGCATCCCGGCCCACTCTAGCATTAAAGTCGTCAAGGATTATCACCTTATTGGCTGCAGGGGTGTGCCTCAGTACATAGCAGAGCTCTGAGTAAAATCTGTCTTTTTCTGCAGGTTCAGCTTGAAGAGTTGGGGTGTACACACTGAGAAGCGTAGCGAATTCCTTATTCCTCAGAGGGAGGTGCATTGACATGATGCAAGCAGAATGACCAGTTAGAAGGCTTTTCAATGTGGAAGTGATGGAGGTTCTGACCAGGAAGCCGATGCCCGAGAAATGCCCCTCCATTGCTGCTTTCTCAGACCAAAACAGAGTGTATCCGGGGCAGTGTTCCTGAAGGCTGCCAAGCCCAGTCAAGCTAACCTCATTAAGTGCAGCGATCTCGATATCCAGCCTCTCAAGTTCAATTAAAGCAGAGCGACGCTCAGGTTTGATTTTGTCATCTTTGTCTAGCATAGTTCTGATCTTCCAACATGCCAGCTTCAGTGCTTTTACACCCTTACAGGTTGGTGTGTACCTTCCTTTCTTTGTAGTATTTCGACCACATTGGGAGATGCCCATTGACCGCGGCAAGCCAACTGGGGGGACGAAAACAAGCTTTTGTTAGGCCACATTTTCTAGGCCCCTTTCTTGTGGAGTAAGCAGTGTTGTCCCTAGATAAGACTGCTTGATCATTCAGGGTGCTGCCGAGTGATGCTGTCGTCTCCAGGGTCAACATCAGGTGACCAATATTCTGAACCACCTGCATGCAGGATTTGGACTGCGGCTTCCAGTGATAATCTTCCACCTGCCGTTTTTGTCCCTTTCCCATCACTACAGGACTTGGTAAAGTTAGTGACAAGTGGACATGGACATGTCCTTCAGGCCTGTGCATAGGGGCATAGGGGCTCTGAGGAGGGGTAATACCTTTGTTGTCCGGCATGCTGCACCCTACCTAGAAGGGTGGACGAGCGTCACTGGTCCCCACTCATCCCTAAATCTCTCACATGTTGACACCGAGCGTCATGTCCCAGTAAACCGCTTCAGTTGGCAGGCTAAACCATGTGAAGGGATGGTGTCTAACATTGCACCACTGGGTGTATGAGCTTATATATTTTCCTTATTAAAATTATATATTTTCTTTATTCAACTTATATATTTTCCTTATTAAAGTTATATATTTTCCTTATTCGACTTATATATTTTCCTTATTAAAGTTATATATTTTCCTTAATAAAGTTATATTTTTTCCTTATTAAAGTCATATATGTTCTGATTATACTTATATATTTGCTTTATTCAAGTTATATATTTTCTTTACAAAGGTTATATATTTGCCTTGTTCGCATATATTTCCCTTATTAATCTTATATATTTTCCTTATTCAAGTTATATATTTCCTTAATCAATTAATATATTTTCTCATTCAAGTAATATATTTGCTTTATTCAAGTTGTATATTTTCTCTTATTCATACTATATTTGCCTTGTTTACGTTATACTTTTTTCTTTATTCAAGTTTATATTGTCTTTATTCAACTTATATATTTTCCTTATTCAAGTTATATATTTTCCTTATTAAGATTCTATATTTTTCTTTATTTAAGTTATATATTTTCTTATTCAATTATATATTTTCTTATTCAGGGTATATATTTGCCTTCTTCACATATTATATTTTCCTTATTAAAGGCATATATTTTCCTTTTTTAGATTATATATTTTTCTTATTCAAGTTATATATATTCCTTATTCAAGTTATATATTTTCTTTATTAAAATTATATAATTTCCTTATTCAAGTTTTATTCAAGTTATATATTTTCCTCGTTCAAGTTATATAATTTCCTTATACAAGTGATATATTTTCTTTATTCAAGTTATATATTTTCCTTATTCAAGTTATATATTTTCTTTATTCAAGTTATATAATTTCCTTATTCAAGTTATATAATTTCCTTATTCAAGTTATATATTTTCTTTATTCAAGTTATATAATTTCCTTATTCAAGTTATATAATTTCCTTATTCAAGTTATATAATTTCCTTATTCAAGTTATATAATTTCCTTATTCAAGTTATATATTTTCTTTATTTAAGTTATATATTTTCCTCATTCAAGTTATATAATTTCCTTATTCAAGTTATATATTTTCCTCATTGAGATTATATATTTTACAATAAAACACTTTTTTTTAATTCAATTTTCACTCCAAACAATGCACAGTGCCACTTTGAACTAGGGGGCTCTATTGGGGATATAAGTTGCAAGGATATTTTGATGGGAGATGAGTAGCAAGATGTCTGTTCACATTACACTTGAACTTCTGCATGTCAGTACGGAAAGCAGAATCCCGGAAGGGAGTTCCAAAATCTAGCAGTTCTGGGGAAGAAACTATCGGAGTAGAAATCTTTCTTACACCTTGGGATCTCTACTGTGAAGGGGTGGGATTTAGCTGCTTGTCAGGTTTGTCGGGGGGGGGAGTATTGCCATCGAGGGTGTACAAGTGCTTGTAGTTCGTCAGAGCATTCACCATTAAAGTACTTGTAGATTAAGCAGAGGGATGCAACATTTCATCGATGGGACAGAGGCTTAAGCCTAGATGACAGTTCAGGACATATCAGGTTGGCCACTCTCTTTTTAATCCTGTCAAAAAGTGAGAGACAAGTAGCAGATGCACCAACCCAAATGTGACAACAGTACTCCATTTATGGGCGAATGGTGGCCTTATAGAGGCACAGAATACTTTCAGGCGTAAGTAGTTTTCTAGTATGGTAGAGAGAACCCACCTTCTTCGCAGCAGTCTTTGCAATGCTCTCAATGTATCTATTCCAGTTCATGTTCCCTATAAACGTTAAACCGAGGAGTTTAAAGGAAGTAGTTTCAGGTAATGTGTTCTTGGCCATTGCTATTGGTGGTAGAGAAGGTTTCTTTTAATTATTGAAGGAAACAAGCTTAGTATTGGCAGCATTGAATGCGACCATCCATTTTTGTCCACTACAGATTGGAGGTCATCCTCTAGTCTTTCTCCATTTCCTTAGATATGTGTTAATTTTTTCCCTTCGTGCCTGGTGTCATCAGCAAATATACCCATCTCAGAAACAATTTTATCAGGGAGGTCAAGAATAATAACGGTCCAAGGATAGACCCCTGAGTTACTCCCGCATTTATATCATAGTGTTTAGATGTACGACCATCGAGGGCAACCTGGATTTTTTTCTTACTTAAGAAGGATTTAATTATATTATGTATTCTTTCAGTGATATCATATGATCTAATTTTCCTTAGAAGACCATCTGGCCATACCCTGTCAAAAGCCTTAGAGATATCGAGGGCTACCGCTCAACCCTCCCCTGTTTTGTCCAGTGAATGGTATATACATCCAGAGATTACAGTTAGGATATCTGCTGTGGAACGAGCTTGCCTAAATCCATATTGATTGCCAGTCAGGAGTTTAGCAGCTGTACGATGATGGACAAGAGCTTGGTTAATTAAGCATTCAAATATTTTGGTGAAAAGCAGGCGAAGGCTAATGGGGCAATAATTTAATGGGTCAATTTTTTCGCCAGTTCCTCTCTTTCGTATTTCGATATATTTTTTTCAAACCGAAATATACAGGGTGAACTAAAAATAGAAAATCTTTATCAGAGGCGAAAGAGACAGACTTCAAAACCGTGCAAATCAAGAAGACATCGTTATTTTCATGGCAGGTGCTCGTCTGAACTCCAATCCCTGGTCCCCCCTCGCCAATCTTTCACGAAAAACACCCGTCTAGCTGAATCCACTGTGAAAAATTTTCCCCACTCTATATCTGTGCCTAAATCAAAACGCGGATTTCATGAGCAGGGCTTCTTTCTTGGAACTGCACGCCTGTGGAACTCTGTTCCGTCTGCCTGCTTCCCTCCGGACTACAACTTGGATGTCTTCAAGTCTAGTGTTAACAAATTCCTAATGAACCGCCCCCCTAATTAAACACTTCATAAAATCTCCTCACTAACGTAATGTACTTGCAATAACCCTTATCCCTGAGTGGCTTCCGGGCCTTGATAAGTGATGATCACTGTGTAAAAAAAAAAAAAAAAAAAAAAAAAAGACAAGCAGTTTGAGCACTTGCATTGATAAATAACATTTGATTTTCGTTAATACAATTGTCTTATTACATATAGTTATCCGTATACGTGATCTCTAAAATGTTTTTTTGCTGTCCACCTACTTTTGGCTCACTGTGTGTTTCTTCTCGTTTGGTCCTCTATAGATTGGGCTTGTTTATCTTTATTCCTTAGCTTTCCATCCGTTTTAGTTGATTAAAAATTACAATCTTCGTAAGACTTGTACTTTATACATGCCGCAATGTCACTCCCCCCCCCCCCGTAAACCTTTCAGGGAAAACTTTGTTCACGTTTTATCTTTGATAACCTGATGATAAAAGCAAATACTTTTTTCAGATGCCGATTGAAGCCGTCAATGAAATCCCAGCCGCCAAAGAAGCTTTGGCACAACGGGCGCAGCAGGTGTGGACAATGCTAGATGAAATGGCAGCAAATAACCCGGAGACTTACCAGAAATTCATAAACAAGCAGATGAAAGAAGCTTCGCAGTCAATGGCGGACAGAAATCCATCAGCTGAATTATGCCTGAGGACATGGCTTTATGTGAGTAAATCGACCGATAAAATTAGATTGCGTCGCATTCAATAAGAAAAATACTAGCCCTGGTAATCGGTGCAGTTTTGTACTTGAATCGATTTCCGTGACAAAGAAAACTGTATACATAAAACCTAATGTCTTTGTGTATCTTCGTGTGTTTATTTGCATGAACTCAATATAAAAAAATTTAAAAAATTTACATAGACGTTCAGATTTTTTATAGGCTCTGTATTCCACATAAATTTTTAAAATTAGACTCTTATGTACAAATTAATCAGAAAGATAATGAAAATATTTTCAGATATCTAAGAATACACCTAAAGGGGTTATGAAGCTGATATCAAAGAAGGGTTAAGTTTTTTTTTATAATTTAGAAAGAAAACATTAATGTCAAAAATATTTCTTCCGCTCTGCATTTTCTTTCAAAGTTATTAATTTTTTGTTGCAGTTTGTGTGGACGAAACTCGGTATTTTCTGGAAGCAATAATCAAATCAATTTCCGCCAGAAAGAAATTTCGGGTTTGTATTACTGTAAACATAGATTCGAAAAAGTTGTCAAAAAAACAAATATATAACAAATAAATGTTATCAAAGGCAAGATAAGTTACTTTTCTACAAAACTGAATATATTTTTCGTGTTTTTATTCAATGTAATGTGTTTATTCAGCTCGAAAACTATACAGTGTTTACCGATGTATTGGAAAATTCAAGATGGCGTCTGATTCTCTCTTTAACACGGTAAGTTTGGGAAAAGGTGTTATAAATAAAAAATTATACAAAATACTATTAAAAACCCGCCGAATATATGTCAACCCATGTCACGGTAACATATATTGACCGAGTTTTTAGCCGTATTTTATCCGGTTTTTTATTTATAACACCTTTTCCCAAACTTACAGTGTTAAAGAGAGAATCAGACGCCATCTTGAATTTTCCTATACACTGTATAGTTTCGAGCTGAATAAACACGTTACATTGAATAAAAACACGGAAAATATATCCAGTTTGGTAGAAAAGTAACTTATCTTGCCTTTGATAACATTTATTTGTTATATATTTGTTTTTTGACAACTTTTTCGAATCTATGTGTACAGTAATACAAACCCGAAATTTCTGTACACGAAAATCAATACCAGTGTGTGTGCCTTTGTGTTTGCTTCATAGAAAAAAAAAAGGTTTATTTGATATAAAAATAAACTTTTAAATTGTATGCAGATTCTCTGAACTACTTAAAATCTAACATTTATTCATATGTTAGATTGATCGGGCAAGATAATAAACGTACATGATGTCCAAAAAGTCACTGAAAAGCTGTGATGATATCTTTCTGTAATTTTAATACAATCTGACTAAGCCATTGGGATTTCTTTTGAAAGGCAAAATTCCAAAATCTTTATTTACGAAAAAATAATGTCTTTTAAATGTTGCTCATTTTTCAGCTTCGCATATTTGTGCTCTTTCCAAAACATTATTTATGACAGATTGCAGATCTCTGGATTGCGATTTAACTTCCTTATTTCGTTCTTGATGCTTTCTTTCAATTTTTGCAGGGTTTGGGGTTTGTTAACATAGACGCTTTCTTTTTTTTGTGTAAAAAGAAAAAAAAAACTTTAATGACATAAAATCATCTAACAGGCGCGATATGGCGTTAAAACACAACCAACTAATCTACCACGCTTTTAAAAAAGTACTAATCTTAGGCAAACATAGAATAATTACTTTAAGGAAACATACGAACGCAATTAATAATTAATTGAATTTTCTTTTCTCTTCCAATGAATTCAAATCCAATTATCTAAACAATTATATTGGCTCCTACTAATGAAGAAACTAGCAAGTAGATAAGCTTACTGAATCGCTGTTGCGAGAGTTTCGGAATTGCAATAAATAATATCAATTCTAATCAGCATTATTAGAGAATTCCCCAGACAGCATCATAATTACCTAAAGCAAATATGATTATTAAAAAAATATGATATCAATAAAAATGTCACCATTAGTTGGTGAATGTTAATATTAGTAGGTTCGTGTTAGCGAAGATTCTGGGAAAAATACTCTCTACCCGGCACATAATAATAATAATAATAATAATAATAATAAAAGGCATAAATATATGGGTAATATCACTACTCTGGACCATTCATAGTGTGGACTAAAGAAGAACTAAGACAACTCGATCAGAAGACCAGGAAACTCACGACCATGCACAATGCACTACATTCAAAGGACGATGTTGACCGACTCTACGTGAAAAGGAAAGACAGTGGGAGAGGACTGGTTAATATAGAAGACTGTGTAAATGACAGAAAAAAAAAGAACTAGAAAAATAGTTAATACAAAACACGTAAAGAATAATCATAGCAGCGAGAGACACAGAAAAAATCAACAAAACAGAAAACAGAGACAAAGGATAAGACAAGAAAAGAAAAGTGGGAAGAGAAACAATTCTATAGAAGATTTATAAGGATGACAACAGATGAAAATAACGAAAACACTTGGACATGGATGCGAAAAGGACACATAAGCAGAGAAACTGAATTCTTAATAATTGCAGCACAAGACAACTCGATAAGAACTAACTACATCAAAGCAATGATCGACAAAACACAAGAAAACAACAACTGCAGACTCTGTGGGCAAAGAGACGAGACGATAAACCATATAATAAGTGAATGCAGCAAACTGGCCCAAAAGAAATACCAGAACCGACACGACCAAGTGGGAAGGGTAGTACAGTGGGAATTATGCAAACAATTGCATTTCGAACGCACAGACAAGTGGTACAAACATAAGCCAGCAACGGTACTTGAAAACGAGAATCACAAAGTCCTATGGGACTCGACATACAAACTGATAAACCCATCTAAGCAAGAAGATCGGATGTCGTAATAATCAATAAGAAAGAAAAATCCTGTCAAATCGTAGACTTTGCTGTTCCAGCCGACCACATTAAATATATCAAAGAAAAGGAAAAATGGAGCAAATATACACAGCTAGCCAGTGAGTTGAAAGGGATATGGAAGATGAAGAAAATCAAAATAATTCCTATAATAGTAGGAGCACTAGGAACAATCCCAAAAACTTTGAAAAAAGAATGGGAGAAATTGGAATCAAAGAAATGACTGGAAAAATACAACGAACAACAATCATGAAAACAGCTGAAATATTAAGAAAAACCCTTGAATGGGACCAAGAACACTGAAACCGCATGTCTAAGTTCTCTAACCCAACCCTACCCCCATTACCACATCATCACCCCCACCAGACAAAGAGCAAGACCAAATAACTAAATAGCCAAGGAGAAAAGAAAGACCAATGAACTGACCAGACCTCTGCCGAATAAGTGTGAAGGGAACTGGGACCTTGGGGAAGCTTAATGCCACTCAAATCCCAGTAAAGACCAATAGCTGCTGCCAACGAGAAATCAATGGCAGGCAGCTGTTGCGATAATGCAAATTTATTTGCAAATATTATCTAAAGAGGATGAGAGTACTGGAAACCTGGGGAGACTTGTTGTCACTTAGTTCCAAGCAAACACCACAGGCTGTTTTCAAGAAGAGATCTCCGAAGACCTCTGTGAAAGCTCCTTGTGAGTCAATAATAATAATGCGCGGGCCAGACAAACTGCTGCAGAGTCAAAACATGAAGAAGCATTACAGGGAATCAAGAGCATTAAAGTTGCATATCTACAAGTTCTCCATCCCCTCACCTATCCCGTCCCATTGCCCCCATCACCAAAAAAAAAAAAAAAGAGTGATACCAAATAGTCAAAAAGGGTCAAGGAGAATGGAAAGACTGAGGACAGAGCGCTGACCAGACTTCTGCTGGACAGGGGCAAAGAGAACTGGAACTTTGGGGAGGCTTATTGACACTCATCTTCCAGTGGAGACCAATGGCCGCTGCCAGCGAGAAATCAATGGTGAGAGGCAAATGTTATCATAAGAGATGGAGAGTACTGGAAATCTGGGGATACTTGTTGTCACTCAGCTTCCAAGGAACACCACAGGTTGGTTTAAAGGAGAGGTCTTTGATGACCTATGTAAAAGCTCTTTGTGCGCCAATAATAATAATAATAATAGTAATCAAGGAGATAGAGAAGCCGAGCAAATACACAGAACTGGCCAGAGAGCTTAAAGAAATCTGGAAGATGAAGAAGGTCAAGATAGCACCACTTATTGTAGGAGCGCTAGTAACAATACCAAAAAACTTTGAAAAAAGAATGAGAAAGATTGGAATCAGAGGGATGGCTGAGAAGATACAATGGATAACAATTACGAAAGCAGCTGAAATATTAAGGAAAACCCTTGAATGTGGAGATGAACACACATGAGCTACAGACACAAAATGGGCATATAGAAACAGGCACACACCCCGGACATACAGAAAACTGCTACAGATGCAAAACACAAAGGAACATCACATGGAATCATAAAAACTGAAATTGTATAATTGTAACTTAACCTGCATGCGCCCCTGCATTCCGCCCCCCCCACACTTTTATTATTTTTTTGTGTATTACCATAAACTGGCCCCACATCAAATAAGTGGGGAGGGTCAAGGAGTATGGAAAGACCAAGGAGTGAAAGCATTAGCCAGACCATCGCCGGTTGAGTGCAAGGAGCACATGAATCTTGGGGAGGCTTATCACCACCCAAATTCCAGTGAAGGTCAATGGTCGCTGCCAACGAAAAATCAATGGGAAGCGGCTGTTGTGATAACGCAAATTCATCTGCAAAGGTTATCAAAAGAGTTTGAGAGTACTGGAAATCTGGGGAGACTTGTTGTCACTCGGACTCTAGAAGATGCCATAAGTTTTTCTCAAAGAGAAATATTTGATAGTTGCCTGTATGTCTACTCCCTGTGAGTAAAAAATAATAATGCTGTAATGCACAAGGAGGAGGGCACAACTTGTTATATATGGATGAAAAGATTCTGAAAGAGTTAAAAAGCATAAAAAAGAACGTAATCATTGCATTGTTGATTACAAAAGAAGCATACGATAAAATCCCTCATGCATAATGATAATTGAATAGAATCGATAATTGAATGCTTAAGGATGCAAAATATATTTGACAAAGTGATTAATATTATTAAGAAAGCAACAGGAAACATGACACTAAAGCTGACAAAGCCTTAATTAGATAACATTTGAAAGAAATAAGAATACTTCTAAGAAAATGCTCTATCACCACTGCTGTTTATTATTACCATGATGCCACTCAACCATATTCTGAGTTAATGTGATGCCGGCTGTAAGTTTGCTACATAAAACAAAGAATAAACCCGCTCATGTATATGGACGACTATTACTTGCATAATATAAAAAAAGAGCTATAAAATTTGTTAAATATGATCAAAATATTCATCTAGAATATTTCAATAGGGTTCAGAATGAAATACAGTGCACTGCTAGAGATGAAATGAAGAAGACTAGAGTTGGGCAACATGATATCTATCCATTTTTGGAAGATATGAAAGCAGACATATGTAGAAAAAACAGAGGATAAGAACCGGAAAAAGTGTTAGAAACAAAATTATGAAGTAAACATCTAGTTAAAGAATTAAGCATGCATGCAGTATCAACAATAAGATATTTATAGGGGCAAGACAAAATGAACTTAGGAATCTTAACTAGAAGACTAGGAAACTAACAAACATGTACAATGTATTACATCTGAAAAATGATACAACTTGACTCTACGTGTATAAGAAACAAAGGGAGAAGAGAACTGGTTATGTGAACCCTCAGCGATCCCTAATAGGGATCTCCTTGTCACATATGCGTCAGTCCTCGGCCACAGACCCCAATTTGACCCGTGTTTGTCCTTCGGGTTGATAAGCCACTGAGGAGGGAGGTGACGATTGATTTCTCTCGAATCTCAGACCCAACTGATTTTTGCATTGGGACCCGTTTATGTAGTAAGGTAACTGTTAGGTCGAGGTAAGTCTCTGAACAATCACCACTGATTACATCACCTCAGGGAAATCCCCATGTGTGTGTGTGTGTGTGTGTGTGTGTGTGTGTGTGTGTGTGTACATGTGAATCTGCAAGCTCTCTCAGACCTGTTTTCTCACTATTGAAAAAGGTTAACCCCGTGATCTCTTGATCTGCTACTGTATTCAGAGGCCAGACGTTCCTGAGTCAGGGCTCGCTGGCACCGGAAATGAAATTATATTCTGTTATGTCTCTCAAAGTGACATCAAATTGTCACTTTCACCAAACAATCAGATTTATATGTTGGTTTCATAAAAATAATAAAATTTATAACTTAACTCTTCCTTTCAGCTGGGTTGGTTGCTGTTGCCCGGGCATACAACAATACTTAACATAAAACAATCATATCTGACCGACATTCTCTAGTGTTTCGGGAGCCTCAGCCCCCCCCTCGTGGCGAGCCCAATCACTACTTATGATGGTCACGTTACAGTTACTGGTTGTTAAATACACACAAAAAATTATTTGTGAAACAACCAGTACACAGGAATACAGATCATCGCAGTTAGAGACATTGTTAAAATTAACAAGATTGAGGAGCAGTGAAACCAGAAACAAAAACACAAGGTAATAAAAGTTGAAGAAAAAAGTTACACTTACACTTCATAAGAATGCCTCTAAAACCTCAGGAAATGGCTAAAAAAGGGAATACTTGAACATAAAAACGGAATCACTAGAGACTGCTGCACAAAATAATGCAATTAGAACAAACCACATTAAAACTAAAATAGATCCAACCCAAGGAAACAGTAAATGAACGCTCTGTGGAAAAGAGACGAAACAATAAATCAAAAAAGTGAATGAAACAAATGAAATCAAAAAGAATGAAAGAGCAGTCACGACTGCAAGGGGAACACAGTACACTTAGAACTATGCAAACGACTGCATTTTTAACACACAGACAAATGGTACAGACACGAATTTGATGCAGTACTGCAACACAGATAATTACGAAATCTTCTGGGATACGAAGGTACAAAGAAATAATAATATATAAGAATGAAATATATGCCAGATTGTAAATTTTGACGTCCCAGCATACACAAGAAAATATCACACTACAAAAAACTCAGGGACACAGAAAAATGAAGCAAATATTTTTGAGAACTGAAAGGAATATAGAACATTAAGATAGTTAATATATTATAATATAAAACTCAAATCGTCTAGCTTGGGCATTGAAACCATCCATCTGCTTCCACTTCACAAGTTCCATTTTACGATTTCCGGTTTCAAAAATTCTATGCATGCATAAATAAATAAAAACCAAGCCCTTTTTTTTTAATTGAAAATTTACGGGATTATCTTCTTTCTTATTTTATTCATTTTTAATAAATTTATACATTTTATTTTTCTACACTCCTTATAATATAAATAAATAAAACCAAAAATATATTTTTTTAAAATTAGTTTGCATTACAAATAAAACAATCGGGCAAGATTAGAGATTGAGTTGCGAAATACTCTCGATCCCTATATCACATAAAAGGTAAAACATTCCCCTAATCACCGTTATATAGGATTCCATTTCTGTTTGATGAAAACCGTTTTTTTTTTTGTTTTTGTTGCATACCATCTATTAGTTGTACAGTTGTGTACCAATCCCAAGAGCGATAGGAGCATTCTGTCATGTTTAAAAGTGACACAGTGTTCAACGAACGAGATTGGAGATGCGCTGTTGTATAACTCATGCTCTCTACCAATCCAATTTATGGCAGCAAAACAATTGTTAGCACCCTCAAAATGCAAATCCGGATGGTTCAACACTTGAGGACAGTTTGACAGTTTCCAGCCACGGTTATGGTCTTTGGTTTGGTTTCAAGTGAGGGCCACATCATGCCACGTCACATCTTCAAAGTTGGCTTGTAAGTAAACACCAAAGTGTACATGGATGTGCTGAAGAGTGTGATGGTCCCTTGATGCAATCAGGTGGCCGCTGACAGACCCTGGGTGTGGCAGTAGGACTCGGCACCGGCTCACAAGTTCAAACAGACCCAAGTTTGGCTTCAGAAGGATTGCTATGACTTTGTACCTTTCTCTCATTGCCCCCTTCTCCTCAAACCTGAATCTGCCGGACTACTTTGTTTGATCATGTCGATATCACCAACATGACCTCTCACAACACCAAAACCGGTTTGATCGCCACCATCCGCCGAGTATTTGCTGAGCTCCCACCAGTGCTTGTGGAAAAGGCACACTCCCAGTTCCAGACTAGTATCAACGCGAATAGATGCCAGTTCTACTACATAATCAAGTTATCTGAATTGATGTTTTCAATAAAATTTTTTGAATAAAGCTGTAGTGTTGTTTTCTTTAAGGTGACAATTTTATCGTTCCACCTTGTATAAGTGAATGAAAAAATCCACAAATTCATTAATAATAGTTTACTACTCTCTTATAATCCGAAACGTCACATACTGTACATCGGCCACACAACGAAAGTAGCCATGTCATAAGCTGAATAAAAATAAGCCAACCATCCATTAATTGAATGAACAAAATATCTGACAGAAACATGTAGAAAATAAGGGAGACTGAAAGTAATAGTTCGAGGACATACTCTAAGATAAATACTAGTGTTGGGACGATTAATTGGAATCGGAATCAGGAATTGGAAGATTTGGGGTATCGGAATTAGTATTGGAATCGGAAAAATTGATGCCTATTTTCTAATGCCAAAACGATTCTTTTGTCTGTTTTTTATTTGATTTTGTTTAAACCAAAATCTTCCATTCCATTCATTGTTAATGATAAAATAATAAATATTTATTGATTTTAAAATACCAATAAAGCTAAAATCGATAGATCATCCTCCAAAAGTGTATTTTGACTTTTCAAAAAATATCTGCATATTTAACGTGTGTTCTTACAAAAATCGAGGACAATCGAGTTAAATAATTAAACAATGTAGTTAAATAATTAGAGCTTTATAAAGAATCAGAATCGGTAATTGTATCAGAATCGGAAAAAATATTGGAATCGTCCCATCACTAATACATCCCATTATTTTTAATGTTGAAGGATGCTTTGGCTGTTTGGAGAGTTTGGCAATAAAAAAATCCGTTCTTGACAATCAGCCTGACAGTTGCAGTGTCACGAACTGGCCCACTACCTGCTGGACTGAGATACGTTGCCTGAGTATTACCTAGGTTCACTCTTCCTAGCATTGCCACTTGGCTTTTGGGTGAGGCAAGTTTTTCACTTTTTACTTGAGACCGCTCTACCAGAGAATGCCGATGGGGGAAACCAAGGCAATTTTTGCTTGGCCAAAGTGCCCCTCTTTTAGGGGTGCTGGCTGGACATTCCTATTTTCTGACCTTGTGTTACATCATGCTGAGATGGGTAGCAAGTAAATATATATTCTGAGATAAATACGAAAAAAAAAGCACTTTCCCGGGGGTCTCTACTTCCTCATCAGTCAGTTAATAGAATACCGGATACAAACTCAAAAAAAAAAAAAAATAAATAAAATAAATGCTTATGTAAATGGACGAACTAAAAAAAAAAAAAAATTGGATACAAATGACATATATAAAGTAGAAAACCTTATAAACCCAACCGAAATCCTTAGTCATGAATAGGGCTTTGAGAAGAGAATATTCTTTTCATTGTTTTGACTCTCGAGTATATATCCCACACAATTAAACACAGTTAATCAACCGAGAACCACGTCACTCTATATAAAAGCATATAAGATAGCAATGGATACACACTCGAGAGTCAAAATAATGAAAAGAATATGCCGTTGTCTTAGCCCTAGATTGAAATTTGAAATCGAAAAGTCTGAATAAATGAATATAAAAACGAATAAACTTCCAAACGCAGAGGGCATATAACTGGCCAATAATGAGGCAATGAGAGTGAATAACGAACATAATGCTTATCTGAGAAATCTGGAAGTGGACGCCATCAAATGAAGAGATATGAAAGAGAAAATTGTTGATAGTATATGAGAAAAATAAAAATAGTAACTGAACCCAAATTATATATTAGAAACTTATTAAGACCGTCTAACTAATTAGATACTTAGAACATCTCATAGTGTGGACAAAAATAGCACGAAGGTATCGAGATAAATACTTTGGAAATAATTACTATATTATAATAGAAAAATGCGAACATGAAAAGTAATATGTTTAAGCTTAAACATGAAAAAGTAAAGGACTAGTTGTTAAAACTAGAAAAGAAAAGGACGAGATATTCTAGTAAAAAATAGAATAAATTTATATCTTCAAATATTGCAGCATTAAGAATTCATTATATAATGTTATAAATTGAATTTTAAAAAATTCTGAATGATGCAATATTTTAAGTTATAAATTTATTATATATTTTACTAGAATATCTTGTCCATTTTTTTCCAGCTTTAACAACTAGTCCTTTACTTTTCCATGTTTAAGCTTAACCATGTTACTTTTCATGCTCGCAAGTTTCTATTATAACCCATGATTTTTCCAGGCTTCCAATGAATTCATTTGTTCTTTGTTTAATTTCAATCATATTGTTTGCCCCTATAAACACATATGTCATAACAATGTACGACACTCGTCTGCTTTCAATAAAATCCCCACATTCTCTCTCTTTCACTTCTTACTTGTCTTTTTGAATTAGTAGCAACAGTAGTCGCTGAAGCGACATGGTTGCTATGGAAACCAGTCATAAAAAGTGTCACTCACCTCCTTACATATTTTTACGATTTTGAACACCAAAAAATGAATAACTTTTGTTTTATTGGATGAAAACTGAAAATGTTTTTTCACAATATAGCTGAGAATGTGATCTATAAACTGTCATAATTGTTTGAAATTTGGTCGAAAAATGAGTGAGTGGATAAGCTTTAAAGCAGTTCTAAATTACTAAAACAGTCACTTAACCATATATTTAAACACGGTAGTGTTTGAATGATACTCAAAAGATGATATTCGCCATTGGATCATGTCAAAAAAAAAAAAAATAAATAGGCAGAATAAAACTGATATGTAAGATACAAAAAGCAATGAAGCCTAAAACAAAATGGCGGAAAATGCCAAATTGTAAAATCGATAGTAAAATTTTATAAGTTTATATGATTTACAAGTGAAATGGTTGAGTAAAACATATAAACATTGGTATGGAAATTGACACATTAACAGTGAAACTGTAAACCTAATCATCAGAGAATTCTGCAAATTAAATAAGAAATGAAATAGGAATATAAACATGATTTCTTAGGAAAGTGATATATTGGAAATTGTTTGAATGAATGCACTTCGCACAACCAAAGAAGAAAATGCAAGCATCTTCTGGAGCCAGTGATGAAAGATAAAACATTCCAAAGAACACTAAATGATGTGGATGGAAAGGGAGGGGAGGGGAGATATAGTATGATGAGGTTGTCAAATGGAAAGGAACGAATTGTACTGACATTGCGAGAAGACTTACTGTCACTCAAATTCCAGGAAGCCTGAACTCTATTATCAATGAGAACATAGTTATAAACTGCTGCTGCGAAAACGGCATTAAAGAAATAATCTTGAATGCTGAGGATATTGTTGTCACTCAGATTCTAGGTAACACTATTGATGAGAAAACTGGTAATGAGTCGTGTGATAACGTCGAGTAGTTGAACAATAATGATCATGTTTTCTGGTTTTACATTTCAGCATGAAAACTGTTTTTTGTTTGTGGAAATATTTTCCTGGATTCTGATTTCTGCTCCTCGTGTCTTGGAGAATCAAACCCAGGAATTGCCAGCCCACATTACTGATGTAGAGTTCCAGACGAATTTTAAAGGTAGAACATCCTATTTTTTTTCTGAATATATTATTCTCAAAATTCGAAGAATCTGAGCTCTTTATTTATAAACTAATAGAACTACACCATATTGCATCAGTATAAACAAGTTTATTATAATAAGGATTTTGAATACTCTGCAATATTTGGATTAATGTTCTCATTTTGCATGTTATTCTTACAAAATTTGGGCCGATGTAACTTCCGACCTTCTTCAGGTGTATCTTGCTGAACTCAACGATTTTTCTTTTTGACCAAATATAGTTGTAGAAGATCTGAGGTTACATCGGTTTAAACACTCCTGATTATTAGGTTGGTGCAAAAATAATGTCGTTTCTTGACGTTCAATGTCATGTCAAAAACGACATTATTTTTGCACCAACCTAATAGAACAGTAGATTGAATAATCTCAGATACAAATATTATCAGTTTTCATCTCAAAAGTTCAGAAATGCAAGAGTAAGATCTGATATATGCCTCTAAATAACATTATATCATATCCCTCTATATAATAATATCATAGTAAAATCTGACATATGCCTCTAGCAAACTCTATGTCATATCTCTCTAAATAATAATATAATAGTGAGATCTGACATATGCCTCTAACAAATACTATCATATCTCTCTAAATTATTATATAATAGTGAGATCTGAAATATGCCTCTAACAAACACTATGCCATCTCTCTCTATATAATAATGAGATCTGACAATATGCCTCTAACAAACGCTGTCATATCTCTCTGAATGATTATATAATAGTAAGATCCTCAATATGCCTCTAACAAACACTATCATATCTCTCTGTAGAATATAATAGAAATATCTGAAAAATGCCTCTAACAAACACTGTGTCATATCTCCTTATCAGTTTATATAAAGGTTGTAATTTTAGCTGTAACTATTCCGTATAAAGATTTTCTCAGGCGGTCATCATGATTTAAAAAAAAAAATCTTTATTTTTATTTATTTTTAAGAAGAATTATTTAAGGAGTTTGCTTTCATTTTGAGACAACTGTAACTATAATGAGGATCTCCGTTATCTTCATTGAAATTGGAAATATTTAAAAATTTTCACCGTTACAGAATTCATGTGTCTTTTGCCCGACTCTTTTTAAGAAAAAAAATCAACTTAAGTATTTTGATTTTATTTCGATACAATCATAACTACTATGAGCTCTACGTTATTTTCATCAAAATTGGAAATAATTGTTTTAATTTTCACTAGTTATTTTGATGCCTTGGGAAAGGCAAATACTAATGAAATAAACCCTGACAAAAAAAAAAAAAACGGTTTGGAGTTCCGATTCGTGGATGGTGAAGTACTGCAAATCTTTTCTGGAAACTCCTGCAGCTGTGCGGATTCCGACTGTATTGGCTTGCCTTTCCGTCGGACTTCGTCTGCAATGCCGAAAGAGAGACTATGGTAACTTGGAAAATCTAGGTCTCCTTATCGCCCGCTCAGGCCTTCATACAGGGAGGCAACTCCAGTTTCGAGTTTATAATCACTGCAGATGCTGTAGTGCTTCAGACTAGATGCAGAATGGCATTATCTCATTAGACAGAAGGTTGCCATTCGGTGCTTAGAAAACAAAAACAAATACCTATGTGAATATAAAGACAGATTTTCTAAGAATCTTTTAAGATTCTATGTATATATCTTAAGTATTCAGAAAATAAATAACACCACGCATACCATTACTAGCAACAAAATCAATTTCTTAAATCATTTGGACGACGAATTGATGCCAATCCGATGCTGTTTCCTTAGGGACAGAATTAATTCTCATCAGATGGAGAGTCGAAATTTCACACCTCTACAAAATGATCACAGTAGTCCTGCTTTCCATAATTTGATTATCACACACATATTATCTACATTTGTTCTGCTCAGTATCTGGTCAGCACATATGGCAATGAATGTCCCAGTTTTTATAATATTAATTTTCTTACATGACCGAGGTTAGAATCAAAATCAAAATCCTTATCAAAGGTTATAATTGAATGGGAATTAATCAATATAAGTAAAGATAACTGCGGCCTAAAATTGATCTATTATCACCGGCCAGTGTCTGATAATCGCAAAGAATTACCTGAGAGCATTCATTACGGATCGTAAGTTGTTCATTGATACTTGGCTTTAAAGGCCATTAGGATCAGGTGAAAATTAAACGACATGTGTGAAAATGAATTTCAGATGGAAATGAAGAAAATATAGTATTGTGCGAAATTATTTCATGTAGTCCAAGAAAGCAAATTGAACTGTCTGCTATGTTCATTATGGTCGCAGATTTCTGACCTTTTAAGACTACTATGACAGGTGTTACATACAATATCTCCTGAGGGCAATGATGATGATTGCCTTGTAGTAATTTAATTATTATGGTCCACCATTTTGAATTAAAATCGCATGTGCTTCTACATCTGATGATAAATGCCTTACATAAATCAATTGCATTTTTACTTGCAATATATATATATTTCTTATTTTAGTGAAGGATATGAAAGCTATGAACGGTGCCTTTATGTTAGTTCAGTAGGGAGAGTGGTGTACAGTCCATAACACTGCTTCAGTCCTTGCAAGGAGCCAACCGGAAAGAGAGTGTGTGTGTGGAGGAGGTGAGATCAGATGCTACATCATTTCTCTTCTCATTCTGGTGTCATTTTGTAACTAGGTCAGGGAAGAGTAGAGAACGTGACCCCAACCTCTTCAGTTGCACTATTCAACACAATGAATCGATGGTTTACACACGGGACCTACACGTTGTATGCAGAGTATGTTGCAAGGAACAGAAGACAAGTGATAATTCGATACACGTTTTCCGTTGTAAGATTAACATTTACTTCCAGGTACTTTCCCAAATAAAACGTGATCATGCTCCTTCCCTTTGACTTCTGTCCTTTCGAACCTCATCGTCATTTCTGTGCACATATTCTTTTTATAGTCTTTTTCTTTTTCCCTACCACGACGTCAGTTCGCACATGGCTCGGCATTTCAATACAGCCACCATACACACGTCCATGCTCTGCTACACAATTAAAAAACTGATTAGTTCTTTTTGGTTGTTTTTGTTTTACAGCATATCAACCATTTCCAGGTTATTTAATGCCGAATCCAGTGATTTTGAAGAAACATTTTCAAATAGAATATATTTGTTTTTCTTTTTCAAGTCGGTTTCTATATAACCCATAGTTAACCTAGTATGTACTAGTACCTAGTAGTACCTAACAGGTACTACTATTCCGGATCAGAGGGGACCTGGGAGCAAAGGCAATTAAAGGATGGCTCCACACTCCCAAAGGCCCGCAAGCTGGGGCCTCACCATCGGATATAGTTAAAGGTCATATCCCGGACCGTTAAAAAACCTGAATTTCTAGAATAGAACGCCATTAATTATACAATCCGAGTTTTAATCATTATTTTAATACAATTTTTATGAAGTTTCAATCATTATTTTAGTTACAATTTTCATGAAGTTTCAATCATTATTTTAGTTACAATTTTCATGAAGTTTTAATCATTATTTTAGTTACAATTTTCATGAAGTTTTAATCATTATTTTAGTTACAATCTTCATGAAGTTTTAATCATTATTTTAGTTACAATTTTCATGAAGTTTTAATCATTATTTTAGTTACAATTTTCATGAAGTTTTAATCATTATTTTAGTTACAATTTTCATGAAGTTTTAATCATTATTTTAGTTACAATTTTCATGAAGTTTTAATCATTATTTTAGTTACAATTTTCATGAAGTTTTAATCATTATTTTAGTTACAATTTTCATGAAGTTTTAATCATTATTTTAGTTACAATGTTCATGAAGTTTTAATCATTATTTTAGTTACAATGTTCATGAAGTTTTAATCATTATTTTAGTTACAATGTTCATGAAGTTTTAATCATTATTTTAGTTACAATTTTCATGAAGTTTTGATCATTATTTTAGTTACAATTTTCATGAAGTTTCAATCATTATTTTAGTTACAATTTTCATGAAGTTTTAATCATTATTTTAGTTACAATTTTCATGAAGTTTTAATCATTATTTTAGTTACAATTTTCATGAAGTTTTAATCATTATTTTAGTTACAATTTTCATGAAGTTTTAATCATTATTTTAGTTACAATTTTCATGAAGTTTCAATCATTATTTTAGTTACAATTTTCATGAGGTTTCAATCATTATTTTAGCTACAATTTTCATGAAGTTTTGATCATTATTTTAGTTACAATTTTCATGAAGTTTTAATCATTATTTTAGTTACAATTTTCATGAAGTTTTGATCATTATTTTAGTTACAATTTTCATGAAGTTTTGATCATTATTTTAGTTACAATTTTCATGAAGTTTTGATCATTATTTTAGTTACAATTTTCATGAAGTTTTGATCATTATTTTAGTTACAATTTTCATGAAGTTTTAATCATTATTTTAGTTACAATTTTCATGAAGTTTTGATCATTATTTTAGTTACAATTTTCATGAAGTTTCAATCATTATTTTAGTTACAATTTTCATGAAGTTTTAATCATTATTTTAGTTACAATTTTCATGAAGTTTTAATCATTATTTTAGTTACAATTTTCATGAAGTTTTAATCATTATTTTAGTTACAATTTTCATGAAGTTTTAATCATTATTTTAGTTACAATTTTCATGAAGTTTTAATCATTATTTTAGTTACAATTTTCATGAAGTTTTAATCATTATTTTAGTTACAATTTTCATGAAGTTTCAATCATTATTTTAGTTACAATTTTCATGAGGTTTCAATCATTATTTTAGCTACAATTTTCATGAAGTTTTGATCATTATTTTAGTTACAATTTTCATGAAGTTTTAATCATTATTTTAGTTACAATTTTCATGAAGTTTTGATCATTATTTTAGTTACAATTTTCATGAAGTTTTGATCATTATTTTAGTTACAATTTTCATGAAGTTTTGATCATTATTTTAGTTACAATTTTCATGAAGTTTTGATCATTATTTTAGTTACAATTTTCATGAAGTTTTGATCATTATTTTAGTTACAATTTTCATGAAGTTTTAATCATTATTTTAGTTACAATTTTCATGAAGTTTTAATCATTATTTTAGTTACAATTTTCATGAAGTTTTAATCATTATTTTAGTTACAATTTTCATGAAGTTTTAATCATTATTTTAGTTACAATTTTCATGAAGTTTTGATCATTATTTTAGTTACAATTTTCATGAAGTTTTAATCATTATTTTAGTTACAATTTTCATGAAGTTTTGATCATTATTTTAGTTACAATTTTCATGAAGTTTTAATCATTATTTTAGTTACAATTTTCATGAAGTTTTGATCATTATTTTAGTTACAATTATCATGAAGTTTTAATCATTATTTTAGTTACAATTTTCATGAAGTTTTAATCATTATTTTAGTTACAATTTTCATGAAGTTTTGATCATTATTTTAGTTACAATTTTCATGAAGTTTCAATCATTATTTTAGTTACAATTTTCATGAAGTTTTAATCATTATTTTAGTTACAATTTTCATGAAGTTTTGATCATTATTTTAGTTACAATTTTCATGAAGTTTTGATCATTATTTTAGTTACAATTTTCATGAAGTTTTAATCATTATTTTAGTTAAAATTTTCATGAAGTTTTAATCATTATTTTAGTTACAATTTTCATGAAGTTTTAATCATTATTTTAGTTACAATTTTCATGTAGTTTTAATCATTATTTTAGTTAAAATTTTCATGAAGTTTTAATCATTATTTTAGTTACAATTTTCATGAAGTTTCAATCATTATTTTAGTTACAATTTTCATGAAGTTTTGATCATTATTTTAGTTACAATTTTCATGAAGTTTCAATCATTATTTTAGTTACAATTTTCATGAAGTTTTAATCATTATTTTAGTTACAATTTTCATGAAGTTTTGATCATTATTTTAGTTACAATTTTCATGAAGTTTTGATCATTATTTTAGTTACAATTTTCATGAAGTTTTAATCATTATTTTAGTTACAATTTTCATGAAGTTTTGATCATTATTTTAGTTAAAATTTTCATGAAGTTTTAATCATTATTTTAGTTACAATTTTCATGAAGTTTCAATCATTATTTTAGTTACAATTTTCATGAAGTTTTGATCATTATTTTAGTTACAATTTTCATGAAGTTTTGATCATTATTTTAGTTACAATTTTCATGAAGTTTTGATCATTATTTTAGTTACAATTTTCATGAAGTTTTAATCATTATTTTAGTTACAATTTTCATGAAGTTTTGATCATTATTTTAGTTACAATTTTCATGAAGTTTTGATCATTATTTTAGTTACAATTTTCATGATGTTTTGATCATTATTTTAGTTACAATTTTCATGAAGTTTTGATCATTATTTTAGTTACAATTTTCATGAAGTTTTAATCATTATTTTAGTTACAATTTTCATGAAGTTTTGATCATTATTTTAGTTACAATTTTCATGAAGTTTTGATCATTATTTTAGTTACAATTTTCATGAAGTTTTAATCATTATTTTAGTTACAATTTTCATGAAGTTTTAATCATTATTTTAGTTACAATGTTCATGAAGTTTTGATCATTATTTTAGTTACAATTTTCATGAAGTTTTGATCATTATTTTAGTTACAATTTTCATGAAGTTTTAATCATTATTTTAGTTATAATTTTCATGAAGTTTTAATCATTATTTTAGTTACAATTTTCATGAAGTTTTAATCATTATTTTAGTTACAATTTTCATGAAGTTTTGATCATTATTTTAGTTAAAATTTTCATGAAGTTTTAATCATTATTTTAGTTACAATTTTCATGAAGTTTTGATCATTATTTTAGTTACAATTTTCATGAAGTTTTGATCATTATTTTAGTTACAATTTTCATGAAGTTTTGATCATTATTTTAGTTACAATTTTCATTAAGTTTTGATCATTATTTTAATTACAATTTTCATGAAGTTTTAATCATTATTTTAGTTACAATGTTCATGAAGTTTTAATCATTATTTTAGTTACAATTTTCATGAAGTTTTGATCATTATTTTAGTTACAATTTTCATGAAGTTTTGATCATTATTTTAGTTACAATTTTCATGAAGTTTTAATCATTATTTTAGTTACAATTTTCATGAAGTTTTAATCATTATTTTAGTTACAATGTTCATGAAGTTTTAATCATTATTTTAGTTAAAATTTTCATGAAGTTTCAATCATTATTTTAGTTACAATTTTCATGAAGTTTTGATCATTATTTTAGTTAAAATTTTCATGAAGTTTTAATCATTATTTTAGTTACAATTTTCATGAAGTTTTAATCATTATTTTAGTTACAATTTTCATGAAGTTTTGATCATTATTTTAGTTACAATTTTCATGAAGTTTTGATCATTATTTTAGTTACAATTTTCATGAAGTTTTGATCATTATTTTAGTTACAATTTTCATGAAGTTTTGATCATTATTTTAGTTACAATTTTCATGAAGTTTTAATCATTATTTTAGTTACAATTTTCATGAAGTTTTGATCATTATTTTAGTTACAATTTTCATTAAGTTTTGATCATTATTTTAGTTACAATTTTCATGAAGTTTTAATCATTATTTTAGTTACAATTTTCATGAAGTTTTAATCATTATTTTAGTTACAATTTTCATGGAGTTTTGATCATTATTTTAGTTCAAATTTTCATGAAGTTTTAATCATTATTTTAGTTACAATTTTCATGAAGTTTTAATCATTATTTTAGTTACAATTTTCATGAAGTTTTGATCATTATTTTAGTTACAATTTTCATGAAGTTTTGATCATTATTTTAGTTACAATTTTCATGAAGTTTTGATCATTATTTTAGTTACAATTTTCATGAAGTTTTGATCATTATTTTAGTTACAATTTTCATGAAGTTTTAATCATTATTTTAGTTACAATTTTCATGAAGTTTTGATCATTATTTTAGTTACAATTTTCATGAAGTTTTAATCATTATTTTAGTTACAATTTTCATGAAGTTTTAATCATTATTTTAGTTACAATTTTCATGAAGTTTTAATCATTATTTTAGTTACAATTTTCATGAAGTTTTGATCATTATTTTAGTTACAATTTTCATGAAGTTTTGATCATTATTTTAGTTACAATTTTCATGAAGTTTTAATCATTATTTTAGTTATAATTTTCATGAAGTTTTAATCATTATTTTAGTTACAATTTTCATGAAGTTTTAATCATTATTTTAGTTAAAATTTTCATGAAGTTTCAATCATTATTTTAGTTACAATTTTCATGAAGTTTTGATCATTATTTTAGTTAAAATTTTCATGAAGTTTTAATCATTATTTTAGTTACAATTTTCATGAAGTTTTGATCATTATTTTAGTTACAATTTTCATGAAGTTTTGATCATTATTTTAGTTACAATTTTCATGAAGTTTTGATCATTATTTTAGTTACAATTTTCATGAAGTTTTGATCATTATTTTAGTTACAATTTTCATGAAGTTTTAATCATTATTTTAGTTACAATTTTCATGAAGTTTCAATCATTATTTTAGTTACAATTTTCATGAAGTTTTGATCATTATTTTAGTTACAATTTTCATGAAGTTTTGATCATTATGTTAGTTACAATTTTCATGAAGTTTTAATCATTATTTTAGTTACAATGTTCATGAAGTTTTAATCATTATTTTAGTTACAATGTTCATGAAGTTTTAATCATTATTTTAGTTAAAATTTTCATGAAGTTTTAATCATTATTTTAGTTACAATTTTCATGAAGTTTTGATCATTATTTTAGTTCAAATTTTCATGAAGTTTTAATCATTATTTTAGTTACAATTTTCATGAAGTTTTGATCATTATTTTAGTTCAAATTTTCATGAAGTTTTAATCATTATTTTAGTTACAATTTTCATGAAGTTTTAATCATTATTTTAGTTAAAATTTTCATGAAGTTTCAATCATTATTTTAGTTACAATTTTCATGAAGTTTTAATCATTATTTTAGTTCAAATTTTCATGAAGTTTTAATCATTATTTTAGTTACAATGTTCATGAAGTTTTAATCATTATTTTAGTTACAATGTTCATGAAGTTTTAATCATTATTTTAGTTACAATCTTCATGAAGTTTAGGATGTTCTCCTTTGTGTAGAATTAATATATATTTTGAATAGAATCTCTTTTTACTTGCATTAGGATGGATTGCTTTTATTCTGCTTTTCATATTACGTTAAAAATGATTCATTGTAATCGATACATTCTAATTGATTAATTAGAATCAATTGACATATAACCTAAGAGGTGATATAAAATGTAGGTTTATGTCCTTCTAAAACATATTAATGTGTAAACAATATAAAGTTGATAGGTGTTCAATTGATACGATACCTATCATCGTTTTTTTTTTTTAATTTCCTTCCTTTGAAGATTATAACGCTGGGCATGGGGCAGCATTATCCTGCTTTTGATTGAAACCAACCGAGAGCTCTATTTAGTATCCTCGTTGTTCCCTTAAGTGCAATTATCTGGATCTCTTTTGCACTTGGTTCACCAGGAATATTTGTTAGCTAGGACTTCAGGTTCTTCTTCATAAGCCCTATAGCACTAGTATGTAATTTATGAGCTTTGAACATTTTATTAGATCTATTTGATTCAATGAAGTGGGTCCCAATAACAATATTGCAGCACATAAGCGTGTTTCAAAATGATTACTGGTGTGCTGAAAAGACGTTATATGTGGAAGTTATCAGATTCCCTAGGTGCCAAATGGCTTTTCTATCTGTGTAACTCAAGATATCTTTATTAAAAAATACTAACTCACATATTATTCCTTAAAGGATATTGATGCTTTAACAGGAAATAAGATAATAAAATGTATGAAAAATCGTGAGTTTAAATTAATAGATATGTTAGATTTTATCAAAAATAATACACAATGTTAAGTTCTGTTATATGTTATATCATCTGTCTCTTTCGTTTATCATAGAAACCCAAGTTTTGTTGCTACTTGTCTTATCACATTTAGTTTTTATAAATTGAGATTTACTAGAGAACACAATGTAAAACATGATCGAATATGATAAAAATGTCTGATTTATTTTTGCTTCAATTTTAGATTTAGTCCACCTTTGATTATGGAAAAGTTTCTAAAAAGAAAAGGCGATGATGCCAACAATAATTGTGTAACAATTTCAAAAGAAACTGAACCGCTATCTATGGTACAACCCTGAATGTGCCGTCGCCATTGCATACAGAAACCATTACTTCAATTGCTTTAAACGTAATAGGTGTTTTGAAACTAACATCACTTTTAGAACTGCCAGAAATCACTGCCAAAAGCATGGTAGAAAATGTAAGAGTCCAAAGTAGAAGAACAGAAACTTTCTTTCCATGAGTTTGGGTGAATAACAAGCAAGGTCCTTGACAAATGCGCGTCCTCTATCTAGACCATCATCAGCAGGCCTGAAATAATTTTGTCAACTCCTTACAAATTCAGGCATTGCCAAGAACTTTGCAGACAACTTTACTTATTCGATCAGGGATATCTACCTCCCAAATTTCCACCCAAAATTATATATGACATTCACATACCTGTTAGTGATATTGCCACACTTATCAAGAACCTTGATGTCAACAACGTAACTGGTTCTGACAATGTTCCGGTTATAGTATCGAAAGGCTGCAACCGGAATTACGACCAATTCTTGCAAAGTTGTTCAATCGATGCATAAAGACAAATGTTTCCCAACACTTTGGAAAACTTCATTAGTTTGTCCGATGTTAAAAAATACTGGAGATCGATCTTCTGCATGTCAGTACAAACTATGTAAAATAGAGACATTGTCAACCACCTCAGCAAAAAGAACCTACTCAGTGACAAGCAATATAGTTTTTGTCTTGTGAGATATACAGCTGATATACTGAGTGTACTTTCACATAGGATCAGTGAATCTATCGGCAAAACCTCTTGGCATATCAAAGCCATCTGATAGGATTTGGCATACAGCTCTACTACACAAGATTTCAATCTCTGCAATATCTTGAAATGTCTGCAGCCAAGGAATTTTTTCTCTCCAAAAGGTTTCTACAAGTAGTTGTCGATGTGAAGTCTGAAACTCAAAGTTCCATCTTGTGTCCAACTCTCTTACTTATCTTCATCAATAATCTCACAAATCGCATTCTAAGTTTCTTCGTTGACATATGTGCAGATGGCACTACGATCTATGGCAACGCTTCAAAGGCCAACAATGAACAAAATCTCTCTGAGTCTTTCTCCTTCGACCTTGAGCATGTCGTGCAATGTAAGAAAAGGCGGGTTGTTAATTTTAATGTATCAGAAACCAAGCTTCCATCTTTTCACTGTAAATGATCTGATTCTCACTTGGATTCAATTCATATGTATGGCTCTCCTCGCAAAGAAACTCTATGCTTTGACAAGTTTCTAGATTTGACCTTTATTGCTGACTTGAATTAAAAGACCTAAATCTAATCTGTTGCCAAAGTTGCCAGAAAAATAATTGCATCATTCAACTGCTCCAGAAAGTATCTCACTTTCAATGCAGTGCTCTGCCTGCATAACAGCCAGATACATCATAAAATGGAGTACTAAAGCCATATCTGGTCAGAAACTACTTAGAGACCCTATCCTGCTTTGAGAGATTTTAAGCTTTGAAACATAATAGGAGATGGCTTTTTCTCTTCTCTGCAACCTCTTTCCCACAGAAGAGACATTGCGAGCCTGTTCCTTTGTTTTTATTTTCATAGTAAATGCTCGCTTGAGCTCCAATCTATGGTGTCCCCCTTTGCTATACCGTTAGAAAGCACACTCGTCTTTCTACAACCCATATCAACAATTTATCTGATTTCCTATCTTTGCCTAAATCTTAATGCAACTTCCATAAACAAAGTTTCTGTTTTAGAACTGTCCGCCTGTTGTACTTTGTCCATTGCCCTACTTTCCAGCTGATTACAATACTGTCATCTTCAATGTAAACAATTTATTGCTGAGCCGTCCCCTTAAATAATAACATTTTACCCAATTTCCACCATTAACGACTACTACACTGTTTTCCAGGTGATCTGCATACAGTCATTAATCTTTATCCTTGAGTGACCTTCGGGGTTTGATTAGTGGTGAATTCCTTGTAAAAAATAAGTTGATTGAAAAAATAAGTTCACCGGTTGTATACTGAGATTTTAGTTTCATTTGATTGCTGATTCAATATTCCTTTCCACTGTGTTGTGTGCGCCAAAATGCTAACGAAGCAACGAAGGAACAGTTCAAAATAAAATAACAAATAAAATCACCTTACTACAAATCATGCTAATCTTACAAGTCAAAATGTTGGACATTTCCAACAGTTAAAATTAAATGCAACGCAAAGTTAACTATTTAAAAAATAAATAAATAAACAAATAAAAAAAAAATAACTGATCCGGAAGATCACAATTAGCTTCAAATGACTTGAATAGCCTAATGTTCTTACACAATCAGTGATCCTTACAGCATGAAAAAATGATAAAAATTATGCTTGGTGATAAGGTTGAACAAGATATTGTGAATATCAGTCTTTAAAACAATGCGATTAAAAAAAATGCTATTGGTTAATAATATTGAAGAAAGTGTAACAGCCAAGTTTCCAAATAGTTTGTTTTCTCTCCAAATCGATGAATGCGCTGAGACCAGTAATCTTGAACAATTAATTGCATTCATATTTGTCGTTGATGAAGATGCCATAATTAATCAATTTCTATGCTGCAAACAGTTACCCACAACTACAAAAGGTCAAGCTATTTTTGATACAATTACATTATGCGTTGGAAAATGTGGCTTATAATGGGATTTGTGTGTGAGAATATTTACCATCAATGATTTGTTCTATAAAAAGTTTGGACTCTTTAGTGGAAAAACAGAATGCTAACATTTAGCGAAATGATTTTTTAGCTTAAAAAAATATACAAAAAGAGACATTTAATCAAGTTGTTTACGAAGGTAATTCCAAAAGTGATGACTCCAATTTTTTATTCCGCCAGAATGGATCAGAGGGGATTGAAAATTATGTTGTTATAATGGATTAAATTATGAATTCATGACCGGAAAGTTTCATTCCTCTCTTGCAGATATTGACAGTGCCATACTCTGAGAAAGCAATCCCTCTCATGGACAAACGTCAGAGCAGAGATTCATCATTGAATTCCTGGCAAATGGGCATTGAGAATGGTGCTGACTATGTAGAAAAATAAATTCTGGATTACAATGGGTCGCTTGTCTTAATGGTACTACTCCCATCTTCGTACTACTGCTGCATAGGGGGGGGTTCATAAGAGGAACACATTTATAACGGGGACTCAGAACAAGGATGATAAAGACATTTATATAGATTACACACACGACAACGACTGTGACGATTATTGGGGACTTCACATTATTGATGATGATGGGGAGGACACATAATACTTAGAAGAGTTGTACAAAGTTCGTTACAAGATGATGATAATCAAAGCACATTTACCTTTCGGTTGTCATGACGACACGAAGACAACAGTTACAAAATATAGATGATTTCTTTATTATTCAACCAGCCGATTGGTGATGTCAAGAATTCAAACTTGTATAGCTACATGGTCTCTTCTCTACCCTTCGCTTCTAAGGGGTTCAGCTCTGCTAACTCGCTCCCGACTCTATCACCGTGACAGTGATTGTGTTCTTCTTTGATTCTCTCTCTAATTCTCCTAATTTTGAACCTTCCGATTCAATATATTGAGAAATTACTTTGTTTATGACGTCAGAAGTCTACTGTCAGCCAACGTGACTATATCACGTTTTCTACATGGGTCCGTCCATACACACTTTTGGCAAACAAAAAATTTCCAATTTGAATTGTACAAAATCTAATCTATTGTTAATTTATAAACTCGCATTGTCCATTCTTTTAACTGACATATTTAATATCCAGTTACTCTAAAAGAATGGACAATCGCTTTTTTCTGACATAAATAATATTTAGTTATTTCTAAAAGAATTAACAATGGACTGCATTCCTAGGATTTCAATTATCCACTTGCCTACAAGGTTCGATTCTAGCCTTTTCTTAATATCATTTTCGCTTATCTAGTCTGCCTTATTACTTACATGAGAAGGGGACAGCCCGTCACATGTAACACTACTCCCTTCTTCGTAGCTCTTCAATTGTTTTCTTTTGGATCAACACTTGAGAATCGTTAATTTAATAACACATTGACTGAAAGAGTGAAGACATTTCTAGATGTTGTATATAAATTCTCAACATGTTTTCTTACTATTGGAGACAAAAGTAAGATTATATATTATTTTTAATTGGAATTCATTATTGAGATGAGTATTATTTATTAATTTATTTATTGCGGACTATTATTCTCATCTTTCTTAGTTGTTGTTTCACAGCGTTTCGGCCAACTATTCATCTGGCCTTCGTCAGTTGGTAACCATGACGGGATAGGAACTCTGAATCTCCTAACTGCATCCTCAACAATTACTGCCATCCATAGTTGTTGTCGTCTCACCACGTTTTGGCCAAGTAAGCCTCTGGCCGGCTTTGGGTAGGATTGAAACTGCTATCTTGTGACAATTCTCACCTGGAACCATAGAGACTCAATGTCTCTATTCACTGTGCCACGGGCCCTGAAGGGCGATCAAGGTTGGATTTTTTTGGTCTTATAAATCCACGTTTACTTATTATCTGATCTTCCATCCATACCTCTTGATTAAGGCCAGAAGAATAGTTGGCTGAAACGTTGTGAAACAACAACTAAGAAAGATAAGGAAAATAGTCCACAATAAATTAATTAAAAAAAGTAAGATTGTTGCCAAATTGAAAGCTGCTATCCCACATGAATGACTCTCTGAAGGAATATTTATGCCCTCTGACAATGAAAAACCTGATCGATATTGTATGTAAATAGTTTAGAAAGGAACTGCAAATCTCCAAAAAATATATTAAGTGAAATACAGAGTAAAACGATAAAATTGTCGCTCTAGAAAAGACGACATGATTCCATTTTCGTTTCATGAAAATTGGTTTTCTTTTTTCTTTCTTTTTTTTGTAGTTGCATACTATCTACTAGTTGGTCAAAATATTGAGGCTGTTTGGGTAAACGAAATTGATCTCTGTGATATAGGAGGAGTATAGATTTTATTTATATAATGGAGGTAGGTGGATAGCATATCTGTCATGGTGGGTTTAATATACGTTGACAATATGTGTATATCACAGAGATCGATTTAGTTCCCCCCTAAACAGCCTCAATATTTTATTTCACTCCTAATGTAACAGACGTTGCATCCCTATTATGTTTCCTAGCATCTTTTCTGCTCTTCTGATAAAAAGCATCAGGCTTAGAAATTGCATGGTATCAAGAGTTCTCACTTACTCTACACTTCTCATTGATGTATAACCTTATTGAATAAATGAATAAATCATTATGTACTAGTTTTATATCATAATTTTCTTTCTTATTATATATATATATATATATATATATAATATGTGTGTGCATATGTGTGTATATGTATGTATAATTATTTACTATAATATATATATATATGTGTGTGTGTGTGTATGTATATAATTATTTAATATAATATAATATATATATAAGCTTGAAGTCCATAATATTATTTAGAATTCATTAAAGCTTCCCCCAACCCTTTATAATTCCTCTTAATCTTTTTCATCCCTAACGAACCTTACGCTAGACGCTGCATCCCCACCATGCTACCTAGCACCTTCTCTAGTCTTCTGATGAGAAGCGTTAGTCTTCGAAATGCCCTGGCATAAAGAGTCCCTTTATTCCATTATTCAATAAATGATCCATTCTATATCTACCTATATATAGTTTTGTGTCTTCATTTCATTCTCTTGTTGTCCTATTATATATATATATATATATATATATATATATATATATATATATATATATATATATATATAATTATTTACTATAATAATCATTAAATACTTACAGACACTATTTCATCCTTTTGGAAATCATCAGTGCAGGGTGTCATGATTAACACCAGTCAATAGACTCAATCCCGGTGAAAGAAGCCATCCCTGGCTTCATTAGTAAGGACCTAATCCTTTCGGCTACAGTTAACCGTGAGAAATTCTGTTAAATTTTAAATATTTATTTTTAAATGCTTTTTAACGTCTGCCAGAGTGATCTAATCATTATACGATGATCTGGGCATAAGAGCTAAATTAACCAACTTTAATTCAACTGAAAGTGCTCAACGATAAGAAACAAGTTTCTGAAAGGGGCTATAATAATTATTAAATAACTACGGATACTAGTGTTTCATCCTTTTGGTAATCATCAGTGCAGGGTGTCATGATTAACACCAGTCGATAGACTCGAACCTGGCGACAGAAGCCATCCCTGACTTCATGAGCAAGGACCTAATTCATTTGGCTACCGTTAACCATGAGAAATGCTGTTGAATTTTTAACATTTAATTTTTAAATGCTTATATATATATATATATATATATATATATATATATATAGTAATAAGTAATGATGTTAAGTTTTGAGACTTTGTGTTGAACAAAGATGGCGGCGTAGTTCAGATCAGTAATCAAGATGGCGGCCAAGAATCAAATGGAGTCCGTGGCATAGTTAACCTGTTAAGTTCCGAGATATTGTGTTGAACAAAGATGGCAGCGTAGTTCAGATCAGTAACCAAGATGGCGGCGGAGTTCAGATCAATAACCAAGATAGCGGCCAAGAATTAAATGCGGTCCATGACGTAGTAAACAGCGAACTGATTGAATCCAAACTTCGACAATTTTTATAATAATTTTGAAACGTTTTCATTGGTGGCTTAGCACAGCCGTTGGGTATAAAAACGATTGGCGAATCCATTCGTCTCATACCACCATTAGGAGTCAAAAACATTTTACAGTATACTAATAAACCATAAGACTGTACAACGAGGGCAAGATATCCCTGTCAATTAAATATGACATTAATTTGACATTTTGTACAGATTCCCGAGTTCGATATATTTACCTATGTTGTGCTGCTAGTTCTTCACTGTACGCTTATTTGTTTGATCTTTGCAGAAAACAAGAAAAGTGCTCGTCTTATGCTTGTAGTAAATCCAGAAGTTGTAGAAAAGCTAAAACCGACCATTGGAAATAAACAGCCATCTTTGGAGCAGCGTTACCTTGTACAGAATATCCTTGAACTAATTGAGGGACAAAATGGTCTATCGTTGAAAACCGATTCTTTTGACGTGTTCGACAAGTCCGTGTGCACAGGTGACCCCATCAAACTGAGAAAGAAAATTTTCAATGCCAGTAAACAGAAAAATCCGAATTCGACGAGGAAGAAGAAAGAAGAAACTGACTCGGTTCTAGAGCGTTTGACAAATATCAATCTCTCCGACAACTCTGATGATGACGAGAAAGATGACAAATCTCTGAGTTCTCTGTTAAAAGTTGCAAACCAGAAGGCAGATTATTTTTGCAAGCAAGAAACAAAACAAGAAGCAAAAGGTGTCTTGATTCATGAGATATCAAAGAATCATGCAATCGAACCGAGGTAAGTTTATATCAATATTACTCTGTTAAAAGTGCATTCGTACGACACAATCACATTGACACACCGGTTCTCACCAGATCACCGAAGTTAAACAATGTTGAGCCTGGCCAGTATCAGATGGGTGACCATTTGGGAAGGCTAGGCGCTGTATGTACCTTCTAGGAAGGTTGGGCATGAGGCCAGCATCCTCACCCCATAAAAAAAAAGAACTCAGTCGCTACAAAAGCATCTACAAAAGTTGTAGATGGCCTATGCCCCTTAGGGCTATGGATGGATGGAAAAGTGCATTTGAAAGATTAGAGGATAACGTTACTTTCTGCTTTTAATTGAAACTGAAAAAAATGTTTTGCATCATTTGGTTTGTTAAGACATCTGTTCTCATCTTGAATGTTATTCTCACTACATTTTAGCCGATGTAACCTCTGACCTTCTTCCGATATATTGCAATGACCTGTTTTGTAACAGATAAAGTACCAAGCAAAATTAAGTTCCTAGTGACACTCTTCTGCAGGTTCATGATTCAATCTTCAGTGTTGGCGATGCTAAGAATACAATTGCGAATTATTTATTTTAAACTTCTACCCGGTCATGGCTAACAGTGGATTAATCTGTGAATTAAATAAAGGCTCCGAATTTGACAGAAAGATTCCCAAGTTCAATAAGATACACCTGAAAAATGTCAAAGGTCACGTGAATCAGTAACATTGGAAAATGACACTGAATATGAGAACAGTAGTCCAAAAATTCAAATGATGCAAATTATTAATCCTTATCTCAAAAACTCAGAAACATAAGTGAATATATCTCTGAGCCATCAAATCCAAACTCTTGTTTCCATGGTGATTAGCAAAAAGATGATAGTTTTCTTTTCTGAATTTTTAAGAAGACAATTAGTTGTTCGTATTATTTAGATTCTTTGTATTATTATTCTCGTCTTGAATATCATTTTCACAACGTTTCGTTTGATGTAACCTCCAATCTTCTTCAGGCACATCTTGTTGAACTCAGGAAATTTGCTTTCGAATTCAAGAATCTTTCTGTCGAACTTGAGAATCTGCACCAAACCCTTTATTTAATCTACGGGGTCAGCATGCTCTCGTTTCGTCAGCCATAGTAGGATAGAAGTCCTAAACAATTCACAACTCTGTTTTCAGTCGCCCAATTTGAGAACTGAACCGTCAACCTTCAGAAGAATGACATTTTCACAACTGAATTTTTCTAGGTACTCTAACAGCTGCCCCACACGTCCTTGCAGGGTGCGTTTGAAATTCTGTGCAGATTTCTGAGTTAGAAAGGAAGATTCCTGAGTCCAATAACATACACCTGTAGAAAGCCGAAGCCTACATGAACCAAAACGTTGTGAAAATCACATGCATATGAGAAAAGTAGTTTGAAGAATCTAAATAATTTGAGATGACAGTTTGTTTAGTCATTATTTACATCATATTCCTATTAACGTCTTACAAATTGTTGTATCATTTTACTTTTTTTTTTTTACACAGTGGTCACCACTTATCAAGGCCCGGACGCCACTCAGGGATAAAGGTTATTGCAAGTACATAACGTTAGTGTGGAGATTTGATGAAGTGTTTACTTAAGGGAGCGGTTCATTTGGAATTTGTTAACGTTGGACTTGAACAAATCCAAGTTGTATTCAGGTGGAAAGCAGGCAGACGGAAGAGAGTTCCACAGGCGTGCAGTTCTAAGAAAGAAGCTTTGTTAATGGAATCCACGTTTTGATTTAGGCACAGATACCTATCAGCATTTAAAACATTCAATAATGATTATTAGTGTTTCAAAATTATACTTATTATAAATATTATAGATGTAACCACAGATTAAATTTTCTGTTATTTATAAAGACATTTTTAAAAACAACTTGTTCAAAAAGTAAATAATTGTTTTTTCATCAAACTTGCAGACATGAAATCTTGCGAAGCAAAGATGAAAAGTGGCTAACCGTCAATGTGCAATTGCCGGGGGTAAAATCTGGTACTGAGTGTGAAGTTGACTTAATTGAGGTAATTAACACAAAATATTAATAACCCTATCAAAATCATTTTTGCGGATTCTGATTTAATTTTTTAATTGAATTTTTTTTTATTATTATTCTTTGTGATTTTGTTTTATTTTCGAATATTGTTTTCATTTTTTTTTCACTTCTATTGAGGAAACGAAATCAAATAACTGCATTTTTTACAGAAAGGAAATAAATGGCAAAAATTCGAATTGCAATCTGAAAAATTACACATCTAAGATTTTCGAAATTTCAGAAGCATTTTCATTTATCAGTGCAAATATTGTTTGTATGTACATACAAGATGGATACAAAAAGCCGATAACTTAGTACTTTTCATCAACAGATCTAATGTTGTATAATGGGTTCCACATGGACAGACTGGTAGTTGTAGCTAGTGTAATATATAGAATAAGGAATTTGAGCTCATTATTTTTTATTAGGATAGGCAGGTTGTTTGTTAATAAAAAAAATGTCATAACACAATTATATAGATGGATCGAACAGGCAGAACAATCATTGGCAAAATGTGGATCACCACATCACAGAAGGACTCATGGAACACAATTTTGAGGGAAGATTGATACGCGTTAGGGGGAGTTTGATTCGGGCGTGTCAGACAGAGCAGATCAGAAAAAAGTTAGTCTCTGATTCTCGTGTGTGTGGGGGGAGTGATAAGGTGGAAATAAATAGCAGTTAATACCATACCAAAATAGAGACCCCACCCTCCTTCTAAGGATAAGAACGATGATGTGACTTCAACCGTGGAATAGACGATGTTGCATAGTTGAGAACATTGACGCAGTGGAACACTCATATCAATACACTTTATGTGAAGAAATCAAGTTTTCCTTCCTAACGCATAGGAAATATCATACACATATGAACAAGTAATGCACATTCACAGGCGGAATCGTACATGCACCCTTACAACCTCATTGCCATAGAAATGCGCTTACACGCATATAACTATATAAAGATGCACACTCATGTGCAGTCAAGTTTGCATATAAAGCGATTCCCATGCAGAACAACATGTGAATTTACGTTTCTGATTTGTACGATTCGACAGGATATAAAAGAAGTAGGACCTGTGGCACAGTGGTTAGAGTACTTGGAAAAATCAATTGTAAAAGTAGTATTTTCCTGAAGGTGGAAGGTTCAATTCTCAATTTGGGTGACCAATAAATAAAATTGCAAATTACTGAGAACCATTGTCCAGTCATGGCTGATGGAACAAGAGCATGCTACCCCTGTGAAACAAATAAAGTGTTCTGTTCTAAATTCTGTCCAAATTCCCAAGTTCGGCAAAATACACCTGAAGAAGGTCGGCGGTTACATCGACCAAAATGTTGTGAAAATGACACTCAAGATAAGAACAGTAGTCCGATGAATCTAAATAATATGAATTAAAATAAAATATTTTAACTTTTCTGTGTTTTTGAGATGAGGATTGGTTATTCATATTATTTGGATTCTCTGAACTACTGTTCTCATCTTGAGTGTCATTTTCACAACGTTTCGGTCAATGTAAACTCTGACCTTCTTCAGGTGTATATATACTCAAACCACTGCACCACTAGAACTGTACGCAAGAACCCATGACACAGTGATTAGAGTACTTGAAAACATCAATTGTTAAAGTGATATTCTCGTGAAGGTGTGAGCAACTGAATTACTTTTTTTTTTACATAGAAGTCACCACTTATCAAGGCCCAGAGGCCACTCGACGATAAGGGTTAAAAAGTGTACAGTAGTCAATTGGACAATATCATAGTAATTGTTAGTAGTGTAAATTTTGTAAATTGAATTACTTAAGGGGAACGGATCATCAAGAACTTGTTTGCGTTAGACTTGAAGACGACCATATTGTAGTTAGCTGGACAGCAGGCAATGGGAAGACAGTTCCACAAGTGTGCAGTTCTAAAAAAGAAGCTTTGTTCATGGAATCTACATTTAGGTTTAGGCTCAGATAAAGAGTGGGGAAAGTGTTTTTAGCTAAACAAGTGTTTCTCGTGAAAGTTTGGCGAGGGGGGGGCATAGATTGGAGCCCAGACGAGCATTTGCTATGAAAATAATGATAAAGTACTATACTTAGGTCATCAATCCAGTCATCGCTGACGGAACAAGAGAATGCTACCTCCGTTAATTAGATAAAGGGTTTCATTCAAAATTCTGTCCAAATTCTCGAGTTTGACAGAAAGATTTCCGAGTTTGACAAGGCAAGATAGACCTGAAGAAGGTCGTAGGTTATATAGACCGAAACGTTGTGAAAATGACACTCAAGATAAGAGCAGGAGTCCAATAAATCCAAATAATATGTATAACATAATTTTTGCTTTAGCTCTTTACTCTATCAGATGTTTAGTAACCTACGTGTTCTTTTTCTTTCCTCGCTTATTTGCAGGATGTCCTCACAGTAGATGTTGACAGCCGGTACAATCTTTTACTGCCATTGGACGCAAAAATAGACGAAACAATGGTCACTGCTGAGTTCAGTTCAAAATCTGCACTGCTTACAGTCCAAGTTCCTATCATCACAAATAAATAAAAAATCGATTGTTTTTGTTTTTGTATAAAGTTTTCCGACCTGCACTTATTGCATTATGAAGAAAAAATGTTTATATTGAATAAAAGAAATCAGTGCAAATCTTGCCTTCAAAAAGAGTATGATCTTAATTGAGAAAAAAGCACTATTCAATCAAACTCTTTATCAATTTAATAAAAGAATATTCAAATAGTTAACTTTATCGTTTTTTCTTTTTTACTGAATGTATTTTTATCTTTTGCAGATGAAAGAGAAAATATGTCTTCATATTAAAATGGAGGCACAGCCTAAAAAATATTAAACGTTTATAAATCACGAAAATAATCTGTCAGACCTCTTAATAATGTATGAACACATACATATATATATGAATACATGTGCATATGTATTCATTATATACAAGAGTCACTATATAGGGCTTAATCACGCTTACACTCCTGTTTCCATTAGATCACTGAAGTTAAGCAACGTTTAGCCTGACAAAACAATAAATGTTAAAGGGTCATAATAGAGGCCAAAGTTAAAAAATTTGACCGTTTTTTGTCTTTTTTGCTCAGTATACACCTCAAAACACCCGGGCACCCATACTAGTATATATATATATATATATATATATATATATATATATATATATATATATATATATATAAAGAGAGATGAGTATCGGTTGAAGAGAGCTTGATATGGGGGTCTAAAACGGTTTCCTATTATTTGGTTTGAAACCGACGGTACCGATGACTTATCTAAACTTTCTGAAAATAAAAATATAATTAATATTCTCTTATTTTTGGATTTTTTTCCTTATAAAAGAGCACTCCACTGGAATCCCTTTTTTTCCAAAATATAAATAAGTATATATATATATATATATATATATATATATATATATATATATATATACAGTCATGGTCAAAAATCAGAATTATGGAGTAAACATTAATAAATCTGAATAAAATAAAATACGCATCAAGTGTGCTTGAAAGTCAAATCACAATGCAATATACATTTTACTTGCGTGTAATTTATAATTTAAATATAGTTCGGGGTCAAACTCCATCCTCAGTATGTTGTTTTCTTTCTTTTTTTATTCTTCTTTCTTGCCATGTTGTAAAGTTGAAGAAAGAAAAGTCTGTTTGTAAAAATCCATGCGCTGTCTCTCAGCAGTTATATTTTGAAATGTTGGAACGTGGCATTAGCTATGCGAGAATAACCTCAAGGGTGTGAGTTCCATTATAGAAACGTTGATTTAATTTGTTTAAAATAAAATATGCATCAAATGCACTTGAAAGCCGAATTATAACAATAATAGGAAAATAAACAAATATTTTACTTGCTTGAAATTTATAACATAAATATATTTCTGAGTCAAACTGAAATGCGTATTTAGGTGAGCTTCCGACCTTGACAATATGTCTAACAGAAACTCTGCTATTTTGGTGGTCTTTTAGCATTCAGACTAGGGCAAATGTTCTGAATAAGTCTAGAAGGTAGACCCTCCCACGCCTTGCCTACCGGCTTTTGGGTGGGGCAAGTTTATTGCTTGTTGTTTGATGGGCTCTACCAGGGAATGCTGACAAGGCTACTCAATTTTGTCATCTTCTTTTTGCAGGGCCGGAGTGCTCCTCCTTTAGTGGCATTGACTAATTCATCCCACCTTCCAACCTTGTGCCACATACCCTCACCAGTGGAAGAGAGGCAAATACTGGGCTCCTTAATCAGTGGTTTAGTTAAGTGACGTACCTATTATATACTATATTGTCTGCTGCTGCTGCTGATATGATGCTTTGTTGAAATCTGAATGGTCAGCTCGAATGATGATATTAGTAGAAGAAAATTAACTATGTTGATTTCTAGATATTCACGTTAATCAGGTAATCATCTGGTTTTGTTAGGAGTGCCGATTCATAAACGAGGTCAACACGATAGTTGCAATCAATCGCAGCACAATATCTGTGCAGGTTATACTAAACACATTTGAAGAATACAATTTGTTATGCCCTGTGGAACGACAGCACAGTGAATGTTGTTATTACATATCAACTGAACATTTATCTCGTGCTCTATGGTTGATGGAACAAGAGCAATCCAATCAATTGGATTTGATAAAGGGTAATGTTTAAAAATTTAATTATTGTACAGATTTCTGAAATCGATATAAAGTTTCTTGAATTCGACAGAGCATACCAGAAAAAACATATCAAAAATAACATGCCAAAAAAATTATAAAAAAAACATGCCAAAAAAAACATACCAAAAAACATACCAAAAAAAACATAACAAAAAAAAACATACCAAAAAAAAACATACCAAAAAAATTATACAAAAAAAACATGCCAAAAAAACATACCAAAAAAAACATAACAAAAAAAAACATAACAAAAAAATTATACAAAATCAATTTCGACATTTAGTGTAAGATGTCCTCTTCACTTTCCTGCAACCTCTTTCTCACTGAAGAGAAATTGTATTTTTTCTACTCTATTGTTATATTCATGGTAGATGCTCAACTGAGCATCAATCTACTCTGATAATTTCTTTCCTCGTGTAGTATAGTGTTGGGGTCATATTTAAAAGATCGGATGGGAACATTCATATTGATGACGAGAAGACACATACCGTTCTGGGGTGTTTCTTCTTATAACATATATTAGCGAGGGTTGAGATAGGGGATGCACATTCTTGGGAGAGTTACATAAAGTTCATAATAACGATGAGGGAGACAAAGTTCATATTAAGGATGTTCCACACATTACCTTTTGCTGTTGAATGATGACACGACACAGTTTTACAAAAACATGGTAACTTCTTTATTATCAGATCGACCGGTCGAATGGTGACGACGTCAAGGAATTCAAAGTTGTTCTACATGATTAAACGTTCTCCCTTCGCTTCTAAAGGGACCCTCCTCTGATTGTGTCAACTCTGCCTGACCGACTCTGCTGACTGTTCGATCCAGACTCGACTACCTCTCTCTGCTAATTCTAGCTCCTATTATCGAGAATTCCATTGTTCTATGACGTCAGACATGTGGTTTCAAACATGATCGACTCACATGGCTTAAACATACGTGGCTCGGCACATGTTCACAAAACACACTTCTGCAGACAACGAATTCTCACTAACCTATTTTTCAATATATTTTTTAATTGTATTGTTAATTATTTTTTTAGCTGACCTTTTTTAATTCAATTTCCATAAAAGAATGAACAATTAGATTCTTTTTACCAACAAACATATCTAAACTATTTTATGTTAAACAATAGGCAAATACCAACATTCCAACTCCGAATCTATTCTGAACCTTGCTTACGTGGTTCGAATCTCGTTCTATCCTGATCTCATTTTCCACTTATCTAATGTTTTTCTTATTTACAAGAAAAGGGGACAGCCTTCATTGTAACACTCGGTCTACTAGACTTTTGAATCCCCTCCCTGTTTCCTGCTTCCCAGACTGTACTAACCTGCAAAAATTTAAATGTAGCGTGAACAGATATCTCGTTGCTCAACTCCCCACAGTCGTCTGCTAATCACAATTTTAAATAGTAGTTGAAGTAGCAGCACGCTTTGTTTGAGGAATACAAGAGTAAAACTAATTTGAAAAAAATTGGGATATTCTAAATAGAGTAGTTCACAGAGTAGATGTGGTATTCTGGTGTCTACTGAAATGAAAGTGATGGACGAATGATGAAAGAGAGAAGAAAACAATGTTTACACAGAAAGATAAGAATTCATTTTGTTTAGAGTAGAGCAAGGAACAGCTCAGCCGACACATTCCACACACTTTTGAGCATCTGTTTTTTTTTTTTTTTTTTTTTTTTACACGATGGTCACCATTTATCAAGGCCCGGAAGCCACTCAAGGATAAGGGTTAATTCCAAGTACGTTAGTGTGGAGATTTGATGAAGTGTTTACTTAAGGGGGCAGTTCATTAGGAATTTGTTAACGTTGGACTTGAAGACATCCAAGTTGTAGTCAGGTGGGAAGCAGGCAGACGGAACAGAGTTCCACAGGCGTGCAGTTCTAAGAAATCTTCTGTCCTATTTTTACTTGACTCCATACAAGGACAGAGTTAAGCACAAGTCAGGTGTTTTTTATGTAAGGAAAAAATTATGCTTCGCCAGCATTCACACTCGCCAAACATGTACATCTATCTTTCTATCTGTCTATCTATGTATCTCTCTGATTATATATAATTTATGCTCATCAGTTAGTCATATCTGGATTCGGGATTTGAAACCTGAGCCTCTTGCATGCTAGGCAAGCATTCTACCAACTGATAAAACACGCCACACACACAAGAATGCCTTACACTTACACAGTTCAAGCAACCCATGGCAAGGTTAGCGTATCATGATTGCATCGTCCTTATGAGTATAAAATTCCTACTTTTAAGACGTCGGCTTGGGTTCTAGCTGGTTGGAGGACCGTGTCCTTGTTCGGTATAAGGTAGGTTCATTCTACTGTCATATCTATGCAGCGGGTTGCTTGATCTGTGTAAGTTAATAGGCATTCTTGTGTGTGTGGCATGTTTGCTCAGTTGGTAGAGTGCTCACCTAGAATGCAAGAGGCTTGGGTTTCAAATCTTAAGTTAGGACTTATCTTATATTGAGTCTTGGACTTCTGATTTGTTGGCTTTCTTGGCTCTTGTGAGCTACGACGTCTGGCTGTGGAAATAATAATATATATATATATATATATATATATATATATATATATATATATATATATATATATATATACTGTTAAGTGGGCAGATCCGACATAGTCCAGGATTGAATAAGGATAAACAAATGTTCCACCCACCCATACTTTTATTGTCATAGAAATCGGTGAAATCGTACCCATTTATAAATTAAATCAGTTTATTATCTGCTCTAGTTAGCTCCCCACACGCGGCGTAGCTGAAGGAAAATTCACATTCCTCCCAGCAGTGACTTAGTCCACAATACATTGTAGTCTACATTGCACTGTAAAGAATCTACAGTTTATTTTATAAAACTATCTGTAAATAATGGCTTCATTTAAAGTTTAAAATTCTAAAGTCAAGTGTCATAATTGTACTCTAAACAGAATCATTCATTTCAAATGCGCCCCTGTCTTATCAAAGAACTAATTTATGAATTTTATGAAATTATATTTACATAATCACTTGAATTAAAGTTAAATGTACAAAAGTAGAGTATAATAGTTTAATTGTTCTCTAAAAAGAAACATTCATTTCGAACGCACTTTGACTTAAATAATCTACAGTTGATTTTATAGGCTGGGCCTTTCTGCTTGTGCGGTGATAAAGCTGCTCAATACCACTTGATATGTTAGGTTGTATAAGGGTCAAAGCTAGACTCCCTTCAGTTATCCTTATACGACATATTTTGATACAAAACACCTACATAAGAGCACTCCCAGACACATCAAGTACCTTCATGTGAAATTCCCTAATATTCGGCCCAGCCATTTCTGAGTCCAGAGGAAACAAATTCTCTCTCTCGTATACACACATACATATACATACACATATAATCAAATTTCCTTTTGCATAATAGTATATATAACTCAATATCTTTGTTTATATGTTTGATGTCTGTGTTTTCACTATAAAAGAAGGTTAGATAATCCAAATAAAATCAAAGGTGTACTCATTTAAATTTACTTGGTTAGAGAAAGGTAATCTACCTAAATTTCCAAGGACACATCTTAGGTGTCTGTGAGGGCATATCCCCTTTAGACATCATATATAGCCTATCTTTATTAAATTTAAATCATATGTTCTGCATTTCTAAGTGGCCTCCTGACTTCAGCCAGCTATCCTGAGCAGTTAAACTCCTTTCAAACACATTTTATATATATATATATATATATATAAATCCCAAACGTCTGTGTGTATGTAAAACCTGTCATTTTAATGTTATTTATTACGTAATTCTTGAATGATCCAATGTTGTTTATACGTAAAACAAAAACGCTTAGTCATGTCACGTGACGTCAACATCCAGTAATGGCAAACAATTGTAAATAACAACTTTTTTTACCGATAGCTTTGCAATTTCTCTTCTCCTTCGTTATATATATTATTAAACTTCATGACAATGTTTCCAACGTGATTAACTGGTTAAAAATAGTATTTATACAAGAGTTTTAACGAAAAATGTCAGGAAAAAATGTACAGGAATAAAAAAATTCAGCTTTAAAAATATTCGTCGATAAAAAAAAACAGATCGTTATATTTATGCTAGAAAATAAATAGCCATATATATATATATATATAATATTTGTAGTCATCAACATACAGTCCTGTTTCGTTGTATCACAGCTCATCAGTGCCGCTAGACTAGCACCTCTCCCAAGCCGCGGATTGAACCTAGAACCATCATGTCAATAGTCAGCAGTTCTACCGATCGACCCAAGGGAGCAGTGCCTGCAAATAACCTCGCCAAATGTCTATTTTAAACAAAGATTCGTCCAGCACATTTATAGTGTTTAAACCATTTATTAAGCAGCGGGTAAGATTATTTATGACAGTGCTCTACCCAAAGGGCGCGGGCTTAAAATATATTTGTAGTCATCAATGTGTGTGTGTATGTGTACACAGTTTTCTAAGGGAAGAGGGCGGTGCATATGGCCCCGAATCTCTACATCACATTTTATGTGCATAATATCTAGATTGTTCAATCTCTAACCAAAACTTCAACTACATATTTTAAGGAAATTTAAACCATATGAATCAAAGTCTAATGTAGAAAGTTCTTTGGTACTTGTTAGAATAGAATCGATAGTTCGATTTTTTAAAATATGTTGTTTAAAGCAAAAGCAACAGTACTTACTTGTCATGTAAAAAATAGTAATATATCCAAAAAAGAGGAAAATTCATAGAGTAGAAAATTGTTATGTAATATTTCAAACACAAGGAAGTGTCGATCTATCGATTTAGTTATGTATTTCTGTATCTATCCATCTCGGTCTATCTATCTATCTAACTGGAGAGATGGACGGAAGATGAATATGAAGAATCTTTATAAAATCTGTCCAAATATGGTAAAATCACATCATAGACACGTTTACCGGAAGGGCTGGTCAGCTGATTAGATCGACATATAAGTCACGTCATCAGGTTAGCTGGAGATCATTGAGAGATGGAATTTGGACGTTGAGCAGAGTGGACGGTTTAACAGGTCGTCCTCCCCTCCACTGAGGAGGGAGCTGACGTGTGTGAAAATAGAGACCTAGAAGCAAACCACGCAAGCAAAAATACTCACTTTCCATTCTTCTGCGATCGACACCTAGAAAGTGAATAAAGACTGTATAAAACCAATCATCGTCTTGGAGTCAATGTGTTCTGTCCAAACAGGTTCCAACCTCTTCCTCCAAGGATAAGATGAATTTAAGGTGGACAAAAGCAACAACGCATGAAGTTAAGTTATGTTCAAAATACATGTATCACGCACACACGCACACACACACACACACACACACGCACACACACACACACACACACCCACAACCATATATAAACAATTAGATATGAATATATCATAAATAGACAGCAACAACATAAGCTAGGGTTCAAACAGTGAAGAATCACCACCAACAGACATTTAGCGACACGTATGCACATCATGATGAACCCTTCATTTTAAGTACACATATCAAGATTAAGACGATTATACAGCAGATTGTTTTGGTGCTTTTTGGTACACGATAATATAACAAAATTATTTATAGTTAAAAGTAATTTTATGGAAAATTGAAGGAAATGGCATTTTCACTAGATGTGAACACTTTCCAGATTATGAATACAAAGAACGTACTTATCTCCTTTTTCGACATGTTAACGGTTGACATTTTGTTTTAGCCGATAGCGATAGATTATATTCAACTGAAAATACAATAGCAGTTGTTTCACTTGATGAATGTTCGTAATTCTTTCGATATATTACTGTTATATGTTCCTATTTTCGACATGGGAAGTAAGTACTGTTGTTTTTGCTTGAAGCCACATATTAAAAAAAATCGGTCTGTCGTCTATTTTGACAAGCACAAGGTTTTCTTACATTTAAAATTTTGTTCCGACCATATTATGAGGGCAATATGGTGTGAGATGGAGCAGTAAAAACAAAGAAACTACTATAGTGTTATGCGCATAGTGAAAACGTAAATAATAATGATCTTTATTCAATCCCGGGCAAAATCGTGTCGTCCTGCTAGCACATTACTCAAATATGCGTATAAAATCATAGAATTAATTTAGTAATTCAATTTTTCATACATGAATTATTATTATTATTATTGCAGAACAAAAAATCAAAATCCCCACTTGCCTTTTTCTTTATTATTCTTAAGTTGGAAGCCATGTTTAGTTTTAGAAAAGTTTCCGATGGGTAGTTATTCTATACAAGCCCTGGAGATGACGAATTCTCAGTGGACAGCTGTTTTGTACAGGTTCCGGATTTTATAATTTTGCAGCCAAAGAGCAGAAGACTCTTCTCGTGTTGACTTGAAGAAAACATATGCTAAAAAGGTTTAATGTGTATGGAGCAATTCTGGCTTCTGATTGGTTGAGCAGAACATGAGTTAATTTGATTCGTCAGTTCCCAGCAGCAGCGTTTATAAATAGAAGCTCCCAATTGTGAGGGACCATACCCTATTATCGTCTGATGGGGAAGGTCCAGCACCTGTTGGACTGAGGTACACCGCCTGGGTAATACCTAGGTGGTCCACCCTCCCAGGCCTTGCCACCGGGCTTTCCGGTGGGGCAAGTTTATTGCTTCTGCCTGAGGCGCCCCGACCGGGGAATGCCAACGGGGTTACTCAGGCAATTTTTAAAATTGCTGGAGTGCCCCTCCTTTAGGGGAGCCTGCGGGTATCCCACTTTCCAGGCCTTGTGCCAAATATTGCCAATGTGGGCGGCAATTAAATAACTACCCTATTATCGTCTGATGGGGAAGGTCTCCTAGCGGCTTCGGCTGCATGGAGACAGGGTCGTACACGTCAAGGATTCGTCACTTGACACTCAGCCCAACAGGTGAGGGGCCGGGAACCGGCCCAGCACCTGTTGGACTGAGGTACGCCGCCTGGGTAATACCTAGGCGGTCCACCCTTCCAGGCCTTGCCACCGGGTTTTCCGGTGGGGCAAGTTTATTGCTTGTCGCCTTAGGTGCTTCGACTGGGGAATGCCGACGAGGATACTCAGGCAATTTTGTCGAGGCAAGAGTGCCCCCCTTTAGGGGAGAGCTTGCTTGTTCCCCACTTTCCGACCTTCCTGTGGTCGGCAGCAAAGAAATATCTACCCCATTATGGCTCAAAAATATTGCAACAATCATAGAGTGGAGACTTTTTGTTTCATGAATTAGAATAACAGTTTAGATGCGTGGATTTTCATGGCAGAAAGTAATAGGGGAACATGGTTTTGAAAGCCGCTTTATCATAAATTTTTTTTAGGCTATTGATTACTTTTTGATTGTGTTTGAAAGAGTAAAGCCTAAAGTTAATCTCTAAAAGGAAAAAAAATATTTTTACATGTGAAAAAAAAGTTAACGATATATTTGTCGCCCTAAAGAAAATAACATTACAGCTTTATTTTAAAACTTTTATTGAAAAAATCAATTAAGGTAATGTAGTAGAGCTGATATCTATTCAATGTAGCTGCCTTCAGCCTCAATCATTGCCTTAATACTGGTCAGGAACTGGGAGCATGCCTTTTCCACAAGTGCCGGTGGGAGCTCGGCAAATACTTGGTGGATGGCGGTGATCAGGCTGGCTTTAATGCTGTGGAAGGTCATGTTGGTGATGTTATCGACGTATGACCAAATGAAGAAGTCCTGCAGGTTGAGGTCGAGGGAGGAGGAGAGCCAAATTGTAGCAATCTTTCTGAAGCCAAGCCTGGGTCTCTTTGGGTGTGTGGGCTGGTGCCGAGTCCTGCTGCCACACCCAGGATCTGCCAGCCACCATCTGATTGCACCAGGAAATCACCACACTCTTCAGCACATCCAGGTACACTTTGGTGTTGACTTTCAAGCTGACTTTGAAGATGTGAGGTGGCATGATGTGGGCATCACTTGAAACCACATAAAAAACCATAACCGTAGCCAAAATCTTTGTTTTCATCATCTGGGGCACGTCCTTGTTATTCGCGGCAATGAATTTGTAGGGTGCTGGCAACAGTCTTGTTGGCATAACATGGATTGGTAGAGAGCATGAGTTGTACAGTGGCGCATCTCCGATCTTCCTCGAACATTATGTCACTTTTAGACATGATAGAAGGCTTTTATCACTTGAGATTTATACACAACTAACCAACTACTAGATGGTCTGCAACAAACAAAGAAAACCGGTTTTCATCTAAATGGAAATGGAATCATGTCGTTTTCTCTAGAGTGACAATTTTATCATTCCACCTTTCAATGAAAAATGTTTTCACTAGTGATGGAATGATTCCAATATTTTCCCCGATTACAATCACCAATTCTGTACTAAATTCCTGATTCCGATACAATTACAGATTCAGATTTTTGATTCTTTAAATATTTAACTATAGAGTTGTATTTTTTCACCGATTACTGCAAAAACACACAAGTTAAGCGTGCAGATATTTTCCTAAACGTAAAAATATACTTATGGAGGATGATCTATTGAGTTTAGCTTCACTGGTATTTTAAAATCAATAAATATTTATTATTTTATCATTATTACCAGCAATGGAAGATTTTGCTTTAAACAAAGTTAAATAAAGAAGACAAAAACAAAGTTAAATAAAAAAGACAATTAAAAGAATCGTTTTGGCATCGGAAAATCGGTACAAATTTTTCCGATTCCAATACCGATTCTGATACCCTCAAATATTCCGATTTTTTCGATTCACGATTCCGATACCGATTAATCGTCCCAACACTGGTTTTCACAGTGTCATCGGAAACTGAAAAGTTTAGCTAAATTTGGTAGTTAACTAAATTCAGTGTAAAAATCCCTTGAAAGATAAATATAAGTTTCTGTGACTATTTCAAAATCTATTAGTAAAGTCCTAAGATATTGAATTAAATATTAAAAAAAACACAAAAGAAAAAAGAAAAATTGCATAAAAATATTCGTAAAAAATTGAAACATACTGTATGAATTCAACATTAATTAAATTAAATATATTTTCTTTAAAAATACCAGTTTTAAAACAATTATATAACAGTTATTGGCGCCGTTATACAATTTGTCATTGTTCTGAGGGAGACAACTCTCTTTTATTAAGATATTAGTCAATTTTTCTATCTCATAAGGCTGTTAGTAAGTTTTCACAAAACATACTTTTATGTTTTTCGTTCTTTTTTTGGAGGAGGATGTTCAATTATAGAACTGTTTTTATTTTTTTACACAAGAATCACCACTATCAAGGCCCGGAGGGAACTGAAAAGTTTAGCTAAATTTGGTAGTTAAATAAATTCAGTGTAAAAATCCCTTGAAATATTGGGTATACATTAGTCAATGTGATTATAGCGTAGTAAACATAAGTAGTGGGAATTTTGTATATTGGATTATTTAGGGGGACGGTTCATCAAGAATTTGTCTATGTTGGACTTGAAGACAGATTGTAGTCAGCTGGAAAACAGGCAATCGGAAGAGAGTTCCACAGACATGCAGTTCTAAGACAGAAGCTTTGTTCATAGAATCTACATTTAGGTTTAGGCACAGATAAAGAGTGTGAGAAATTATTGATAGTGGTTTTGGCTAGACGAGTGTTTTTCGTGAAAGTTTTGTGAGGGGGGACCATAGATTGAAGCTCAGATGAGTACTTGTCATGCAAATAACGATAAAGCAGAGACAGACTCACAACGTCTTTTCTGTGGAAAAGAGATTGCAGGGAAGAAAAAAAGAGCATCTCCCACTAACCTACAAAGTCTATTTGGACTCTGTCAAGGCAGGATAAGCTGCTTCTTGCAGCTGCTGCCCAGATGTGGCAACAGTACTCCATCGTTGACCGTACCTTGCTTTTATATAAGTAGAGAATTGCATCAGGAGTGAGATATCTACTGGAGCGGTAGAATGATCCCACCATTTTTCCAGCAACCTTGGCAATGGATTTGATATACGTGTTCCATTTCAGATTGGGAATAAAGGTCAAGCCCAGGAGCTTGTCAAAACAAGCTTCCACAAGACAAGAGCCGTTCATTTCAATTGATGCCAGATGAGGATCAGAGCGTTGATGTTAGATGATAGAAGCCTGGTTTTAGATGCATTAAAAGTAACCAGCCACCCCTTTCCCCATTGTATCATGTGCTCAGATCAGAGAAGAGAGAACCAGAGAGAACTTGGTCGTTTACGGTCTTTGATGTGCTACCATAGATTGTAGTGTCATCAGCATAAATGTCTACGAATGAAGTAAGGATGTGATTTGGAAGATCATTAATGTAGATCAGGAAGAGAGTTGGGCCCAGAATGAACACCTGAGGGACTCCAGCATTAATACTGAGAGCTTCTGATTTCTGCCCATCAACTGCTACTCTTATGAACGTATCAGAGAGAAATGATTTAATAATTAAAGATACGTTTCCAGCAATACCATAGCTGGAGATCTTGTAAAGTAGAGCTATATACCATATCTTTGATATGTCAAGAGCAATTACTTTAGAAAGGAAGTCTCCGTTGATAGATTCGCTCATCCTATAAGATATAATTGTAAGCACGTCTGCTGTAGATCTAGCAAAACGGAAACCATATTGCACATTATTAAGAAGGTTATTTTTGCTGAGATGGTTGACTACTTCTCTATTTAACATAGATTCCAGCAGCTTACTCATGATGCACAGGAGAATTATTGGTCTGTATTGAGAGGGAAATGAGTGATCACCTGAATTCTTTAATACAGGGCATACCGATGAGATTATCCAACGTGTTGAGAAGCATTTCTCCTTAAGACAACGCTTTGTAAGTATTAGTTTTTAAGAAGTGTTTCTGCAGTTTAATTAACCATGGTCCCATAAGTAACACACCAACATTAACCGAGCTTAAGAACCATTTAATATTTTACAAAAATTTTGTCTACATTATGGGGGGTGGGTCGGACGTGTTGTGGCGGCGGCACCTCTCCCCCCAATGTAAACAGAATTTTTGTGAAATAATAAACGGTTCTTCTGCTCAGCTAATGTCGGTGTGTTACTGACGGAAAAACGGTTAATTTAACTGCAGAAGTACCCGAGCCCCCCCCTATCCATACCCCCCCCCATGTAAACAGAATTTTTGTGAAATATTAAACGGTTCTTCTGCTCAGTGAATGAAGGCGCGTACTTACGGGAATGCTGTTCATTAAACTGCAGACGAACCCGTGTCCACCACAACATCCAACGCTCCTCCACGCCCCGCCCCGCCCCCCAAATGTAAACAGGATTTTGTGAAATATTAAACGGTTTTCCTGCTCAGTTAATATCGGCGCGTTCGCGTTACTTATGGAAAAACGATTAATTAAACTGCAGAAGCACTTGTTAAAAACTATACTTTAGGGAATTTCCCTAATAAAATAAAATAACACAATTCTATGAACAATGACAAACAACTTCTTCAACTTAACAAGGGAAAGGTTTATTCGCAGAGCGTACTGAAGGAAGAAAGTAGAGTCGGGTCTCCACTGCCTTACGAGGTAGTTACAGCCGGCGGCTGTCGTCAATACCTTTAGTAGGAGCAGCGAAGAGAACAGAACAGGCGTCTAGCACCGACGAAGGCTGGTAGCGTAAGAGAGAGTTTTCTTTTGGGACCGGAAGCTGTCTGGTCCCTAGGGGTTAATTTGTATTCGTGTGCAAGTCCTCAGATTGGACAGTTTAATGTCGCGCCACTCACTCAGAGGAAGCGAATGCGCGAGAAGAAAAGGGGTCTATTTGTGTCTGCTACAATACATGTTCTATAATTGAATACCCTCCTCCTAAAAAAGAAAGAACAAAAAACATAAAGGTATGTTTTTATAAATCGGTCGTGAAAACTTACTGACAGCATTATTAGCATCCTAAATTTTGAGATGAAAAAAAAAAAAAAAAAAAAAAAAATAAACGAATCTCTTAGTAAAAAAGAGTTGTCTCCCTCAGAACAATGATAACTTATAAAACATCGCTTCTTTTCAGGTATGCTGTTCTGTGTACTTAGCGCCGTAAATTATGGTATGAAAACAGAAATGATTCTCTTAATCGTCGCGTAAAAACTACATTTTGTATTATTAATGTTATCAACTTTGTTAAATTTGGAAAAAAATCGTCCCAGCTTTTTTTTTAATGTTGTGAATTAATAAAACATATCGTTAGTTTGAACGTCCTAAATTATGAGATGAAAATGAACGAATCTTTTAGTGAAAGAGAGTTGTTTCCCTCATAATACTGACAAATTGTAAAACAGCGACTAATTATTATTTTAGTTTGTCATTTGAAAATGAATATTTTCTTACTAGACGATTTTACAAGTGTGACTTTCAAAGGGATATAACTCATCTAAGAAAAATGATGAATTACTTCCCTTACACAAGATATCTATGTAATATTTTCCCATAAAATTAACAATAGTCACAGTTAAGATTTATGTATGCAAAGGATGGAGAGGGCACATATTAAGTAGTATTTTAGTGAGAAAGATTTCATTATTTAGCTTCTTTTCTGCAGTTCTGATGAAAAAAAAACAAACAAAAAAACATAACAATTTTAGTACAAAATCCGATAACATTTTACGACCGAGTTCTATAGACATCCTTAAAAAAATAAAAAATTTTTTTTTTTAAATTAAAAAGACACCTTCAAATTAATCTTTAATTCACTCACTAGGAGTATTCACAAAGACCATCATGAAAGAATTTGGTAAATTTTTGCGACGTGCCCCTGCGTATTATAAATACCCCCCATGTTAAGAACGGCTTTCAGAATAAACACCCCCAACCTTCCCATGTTAAGAACGGCTTTCGGAATAAACACGTCCCTCCAACCTCAAAAGCCGTTCTTAACATGGGAAGGTTGAGAGTGTTTAAACTACACTGGGGCAGATCGTAAAAAAATACCAAGAATTCTCTTTGAGAACAACTTGTCATGTTCCCTGGAGTCTGAGTGACAAGTCTCAGCAGATTTCCAAAGCTCTCCACCTTTTTCAGCATTGTAGCGATGGGACTGCAGCATTTGCAAAGTTATTATTATTATTATTATTATCATTATTATTATTATTTGCTAACTAAGAGTTTTATAATAACCTGGGGTGTTCCCTGGAGTCTGAGTGAAAACAGGTCTCCCTAGATTTCGAGTACTCTCAATCTCTTTTGATAATAATCGCAAATTACTTTGCATTATCATAACAGCCGTTTACCACCGATTTATTGCAAGCACCAATCATTGGTTTACTCTGAAATTTGGTTGACAATAATCACCCTCAAGGTGTCAGTACTTTCAGCATTCTCCTGGTGGAAGTCGGGTAAGTGCACCTCTTTTCACAATTAGCTTTCTAAGATTCCAGTACTTTCACACCTCCACGGTCTTTCCTCTTTAATCCTCACAATCATTTTTTGTGGTATCATGCAAGACTAATACCACTTTTTTTGTTTAGTAGTAATCTATCATTCCCAACACGTAAAGGGTCTAGTTGTTTCAGTTACCTAGTGCTCGTGTGTTCTTTTAATGGCGCAGTTTATCTGCATTTCAGCTATAGTGAGGCTGACTAGCATTTGAAGTTTATGTGGGTTAACTCCATAATTATTATTATTATTATTGGCTCAGAAGGAACTTTCAAACGTGTCATCAAAGGTCTCTCCTTGAAAACAACCTGTGGTGTTCCCTGGAAGCTGAGTGAAAACAAATCTCCCCAGGTTTCCAGTACTCTCCATTTCTTTTGATAACATTTGCCAATGACTTTGCATGATCGCAACAGCCGCTTACTATCAATTTCTTGCTGGCAGCGGCCATTGACCTTCACTGGAATTTGAGTGGCAATAAGCCTCTCCAAGGTCCCAATTCTCTTCGCACTTGTCCAGCGAAAGTCTGGTCAGTGCTCTCTCCTTGGTGTTTCCATTCTTCTTGACCCTACTTAACTATTTGGTGTCACTCTTTTTTTTTTCGCGGGGGGGGGGGTGGGAGAAGAGGATAAAGAGCTTATAGATATGCAGCTCGATGTTCTTCGTTCCATGTAGCACTTTATGTTTTGCGTCTGCAGCAGTTTGTCTGGCTCATGCATGTGACTCATGTGTATTAATCTCCGCACTCAAGGGTTTTTCTTAATATTTCAGCATTTTTTTGTTATTGTTATTCGTTGTACTTTTCCAGACATTCCAATGATTCCAATTTTCCCATTCTTTTTTTCAAAGTTTTTCAGGATTGTTTCTAGTGTTTCTACTATCATCGGTATTATTTTGATTTTCTTTATCTTCCATATCCCTTTCAGCTCTCTGGCTAGCTCTGTGTATTTGCCCCGTTTCTCCTTTTCTTTGATATTCACCCTGTGGTCAGCTGAAAAAGCAAAGTCTACGATTTGGCAGGTCTTCTCTTTCTTGTTAATTATCACGCCATCTTGTTTAGATGGTTTTATCAATTTGTATGTCTATATCCCATAGGATTTAGTGATTCTCGTTTTAAAATACTGTTGACAGCTTATGCTTGTGCCATTTGTTTGTGTGTTCAAAATGCAGTTTTTTTTTGCACAATTCGCAATGTACTGCCCTTCCCACTTGGTTGTGCCTGTTCTTGTATTCCTTTTGAGCTAGTTTGCTGCAATTGCTTATTATATGGTTTATTGTTTCGTCTCTTTGTCCACAAAGTCTGTATTTGCTGTTTTCTTGTGTTTTGTCAATCTTTGCTTTGATATGGTTGGTTCTTCTCACGTTATTTTGAGCTGCAGTTATGAGGGATTCAGTTTCTTGGTTTACGTATCATTTACGCATCTATGTCCATATATTTTCATTATTCTCAACTTTTGTCATCCTTGTGAATCTTCCATGTAGTTGTTTCTCTTCCCATTTTTTCCTTTCTTCTTTTATTCTTTGTCTCTCTGTTTTCTGTTTTGTTGATTTTTTCTGTGTTTCGCTGCCATAGGTGTACTTCCAGTGTTTTTCTAGTTCTATTTTAGTGTCATTTACACAGTCTTCTATACAAACTAGTCCACTCCCACCGTCTTTCAATATCGTCCTTTGGGTGTAGTGTATTGTGCATGTCCAAGAGTTTCCAGGTCTTCTGATCAAGCTGTCCCAGTTCTTCTTTAGTCTAACCTATGGACGGTCCAGAGTATCTTACTAATGATACTGCTCATGTATATATATCTTTTATTAGCTTTCTGCTATATAATTTAGTCTCCAGGAGTTTTCTTGTTCTCCTCAGGTATTCCTTTCCAATTCTCTCTTTCATTCGTGTTGCTTATATGGTGTCTGCTTCCAGAACTTCCAGGTATTTTTAGGTGTCATGTTCTCCTACTACTCTCATCTCTGTTTAATTGGGTAGTTCCATGCCTTCTGTCGTCTCCAATTTTCCCTTTCCCTAGTTATAAACTAGTAGCGTGCATTTTTCCGTACCAAATTCCATTCGGATATCATGGCTGAAGATCTTGGTAGTATTTATTAATGTTTCTTGTTCATTTTCAATTCTTGTAAAAAGTTTCATATCGTCCATGTACATAAGATGGTTTATTTTTTCCTCTGTATTGGCTTGCCACTTTCTCAGTATATTGTTCCGAGGCTATAATGAAGAGTAATGATGATAGCGAATCTCCCTGGAAGATGCCTCTTTTATGTTAATTCCTGTTATGTGTTGTCCATCAGCTGTCAGTTCCAATCTCAATGTTTTCTTGCATTTTCTATCACGTTGATGATCCAGCTGTTTTTTTTTTTTATATACATTTGTAAGCTTTCTATTATCCATGTTTGGGGATCCTGTCATATGCTTATTTGTAAGCGATCCATGCCATGGGGAGATTTTTTTCTCCTTCTTTTTATCCCATTTTAGGTCTTTTGATTATTATTATTATTATTATTATTATTATTATTATTATTATTATTATAACATTTTTATTATTATTATTATTATTGTTATCATTATTATTAATATTATTATTATTATAACATTATTATTATTATTATTATTATAACATTATTATTATTAGTATTATTATTATTATTATTATTATTGGCTCACAAGGAGCTTTCACACAGGTCATCAAAGATCTCCAATTGAAAACCTGTGGTTTCCCTGGAGGCTGAGTGGTTACAAGTCTCCCCAGACGCCAAGCACCCCCTTTGATAGCATTTGCAAATAATTTTGCGTTATCGCAACAGTCTCTCACCGTTGATTTCTCGCTGGCAGCAACGATTGGTCTACACTGGAATTTGAGTGGCACTAAACTTTCCCAAGCCTCAGTTCTCTTTGCGCTTGTCCAACGAAGGGCTGGTCAACGCTCTCTCCTTGGTCTTCCTATCCTTGTTGACCGTTCTCAGGTATTTGGTATCACACATTTTTTGGTGGGGGGACTGTGATGGGAAAATGTGAAGGGATGGCTGATGGGGATGTAGAACTTGTAGATATGCAGCTTCAATGTTCTTCATTCCCTGTAACACTTTTTCATGTTTTATCTCTGCAGCAGTTTGTCTGGTTCACACATGTGGTTAATGTGTATTATTCTCCACATTCAAGGGTTTCCTTAATATTTCAGCCTTTTTCATTATCGTTAGTCGTTGTATCTTTGCAGCCATTCCTCTTATTCCAATTTCTCCCATTCCTTTTTCAAAGTTGCTAGTGTTCCTACTATTATCGGTACTATTTTGATTTTCTTCATCATCCAAATCTCCTTCAACTCTCTGGCTAGCTCTGTGTATTTATGCTGTTTTCCTTTTCTTTCATACTCACCCTGTGATTAGCTGGGACAGCAAAATCGAGGATTTGACAGGATTTTTCTTTCTTATTAATTATTACGCCATCTTGTCTTTTTCCTTGGATGTGTTTATCCATCTGTATGTCCATATTCCATATGATTTTGTGATTCTTGGGCTTATGCTTGTGTCATTTGTGTGTGCATTCGAAATGTAGTTTTTTGCATAATTCCCAGTGTACTGCTCTTCCCACTTGGTCGTGCCTGTTTTTGTATTCCTTTGGGGCCAGTTTGCTGCATTCACTTACTACAAAGTTTATCATTTCGTCTCTTCTTCCACAAAGTCTGCATTTGCTGTTTTCTTTTATTTTATCGATCTTTGCTTTGATATGGTTGGTTCTTATCGAGTTATCTTGTGCTACAGTTATTAGGAATTCTGTTTCTTGGTTTACATGTCCTTTTCGCATCCATGTCTAAGTGTTTTAGTTATTCTCATCTTTTGTCATTCTTATGAATCTTCCATGTAGTTGTTTCTCTTCCCATTTTTCTTTTCTTGTTTTGTCCTTTGTTTCTCTGTTTTCTGTTTTGTTGATTTCTCTTGCTGCAATAATTACCTTTTCAGTATTTTGCATTATGCTTTTTTCTAGTTCTTTTTTGTTTCATTCGCACAGTCTTCTATGCAGACCAGTCCTCTCCTGTCGTCTTTCCTTTTCACGTAGAGTCTGTCAATATCCTCCTTTGGGTGCAGTGCATGGTCATGAGTTTCCAGGTCTTCTGATCGAGCTGTCTCAGTTTTTCTTTTGTTCACCCTATAAACGGTCCAGAGTATCTTACTAGTGATATTGCCAATGTATTTATAGCTTTTATTAGGTTTCGGCTATATAATTTCGTTTCCAGGAGTTTTCTTGTTCTCCTCAGGTATTCCTTTCCAATTCTCTCTTTCATTTCTGTTACTTTCATGGTGTCTGCTTCCAGAATTCTCAAGTATTTATAGTCGTCTTGTTCCCCTAGTGCCCTCATCTCCATTTAGTTGGGTAGTTCCATGCCTTCTGTCTTTTCCAGTCTTCCTTTTCTTATAACTAGTAGTGTGCACTTTTCCATTCCAAATTCCATTTGGATATCCTGGCTGAAGATCCTGGTAGTGTTAATTAGTATCTCTAGTTCCCTTTCGCTCCTTGCAAAACGTTTCAAATCGTTCATGTACATCAGGTGGTTCATATTTTCCTCTGTGTTACAAAACTTGTATCCGGCTTGACACTTTCTCAGAATAATTTTCAGGGGCATCATGGCTATGATGAACAGTGATGGTGATAGGGAGTCTCCTTGGAAGATGCCTCTTTATATGTTAATTTCTGTTATGTGTTGTCCATCCGCTGTCAGTTCCAGTCTCCATGTTCTCATTGCATTTTCTATTATGTTGATTATCTTTCTTGGTATTTTATACATTTTGAAGCTTTCTATTATCTATGCTTGGGGGATACTGCCGTACGCTTTTTTGTAGTCGATCCAGGACTAAATTCTTTCTCCTTCTTTTTACCTCCTTTAGGATCTTTTGATCTATATATAGCAGATCATGTATTCCTCAAAAGCTCACGCTCGTCCGGAATTATTATTATTATTATTATTATTATTATTATTATTATTATTATTATTGTGGGACTCTGGATATATTGGGAGGTGTGTAAGAGGGTTGGGGTAAAGTGTGTGGGAAAATGGTTTGAGGAGATGCCTGATGAAGTGAGCACAAATGAGGATGGCAAGGTAGAGGTATAGCGGGACAAAAGTGTCATAACGACCAAGCAATTGGAACATAATCGTCCGAATTTGGTCGTTATTGACAAAGTCTAAGAAAATCTGGCAGATTGTAGACTTCTCAGTACCCTGGGGCAGGTATGTAAGAGAGAAGGAGATTGAGAAGTGGAGCAATTATGCTTCATTGGCCTTGGAGATAAGGCGTATACACGGGGTTAAAACACAAATAATCCCGGTTGTAGTTGTTACACTAGGTGTAGTATCAAGTCGTCTGGAAGGACGATTGAAAAAACTACAAATCCCTGATGTTTTAGGCGGCCTTCAGACCTCTGCTATTATAGGTACCACCAACATCCTTAGGAAAAATCTTGATCTTTGAAGCTCCTGATTTGAAGCCGGGGTTGAGGGAAATCCTCTGGAAATGAATCCCACCCCTTTCAAAAGAGACGTTGATAAACGAAATCAGAATTATTATTATTGTTTTCTCGGTTGGATTTTTTTTTATTGCTGCCATTTCTCGCTGGCAACAGCATGTGTCGTTCCTTAGAACTTGAGTGATAACAAATCCCTCTCAGTTGTCCAATACACTCCGTTTCTTTTAATACCTACTGCAAATCAATTTGCATCATCACATCAGCAGTTTACCATTGATTTCTTACTTATACTCAGCACTGACTTTCTGGTTGACCTGAGTGGCAATTACTTTTCTCGTGATTCCAATAAACCACATGCAAATCTAGTGGAGGGCTGGATGCTGCTCTCCTTCCTCAGGTGTTTCCATCTCCCAAAACATTCATGATGTCTTTTGTGCCACCAACCAACCCTGACGTAACCCTGTTTACATTTATAGTGGTGGACATATTATGTGATCCCAAAGTTATTCTGTTCTTTGTTAGTATATGATTGATTAGCATTTTTTCTTGTTGTTACGTAGTGGTGTTATTATTAGAATGATGAATGTTCTTTTGTTGTTCATGTTATAAGAAGAGTAAGAGTCTTAGTGAGAGTTTAGAGTCTTAATCATGTTGTTGCAAGAGATGCTAGTTATTATATATCTTCATTGTGAGTGTTCATATTGTTGAGATGTTCATATTGTAAGAGATGGGATGGAGACATTAACAAGTATATATAAAGAGAGAGAGAGAGAGTACATATAAATACACTTTAAGAGGCGATTCGATATCTAGATAGATAGACCGAGAGATTGGCATTTATGCTTTTGACAGTTCTGTATGAAACGGGACTGTTTATATAACATAAATAGTTTGACACATATACTTTCTAACACATATTCTTTAAATGATGGTTTTATCAAATGGTTCTTATACATAAATGGAGAATACCTTTTCTCGTTGTAATGATGAACACAGAAGACGGCAGTTATGAAAAACATGATGATCATTTATTTATACCATATGACCGGTCAATGGCTTTGCATCCAGGAATTCAAAGTTTCTTCTTTACATCTTCTTCTAAAACCCTCTCGCTTCCAGACAGTGCCAAGGTTCGGTCTGAACCTCTCTGCGTCCCTGGTCGAACTCTCTTCTGACTCTCCGACTGTCTGACTCTCTCTCTCACTCTAACTTTGAACTCTTTCCTATACTGAGAAATCGCATGTATGTCTGGCCAACGTGACTATAATTCACGTGTCATCAACATGCGCGATTTGCACGTTTTTGAAACATTCGGATGACCAGGAAATTTCCCATTTCCCTTTGTTGTTTTACAAAGGAATTTAACCTACTTATCTAATTCATATAACCCATTTTTATTATTCATTCTACTTAACAATGAGCATAGTTTCCAGCCAAATTTGTATTTATTAAATATTTTATCAGAATCAGCAATTTACTGGACATTCCATTTAAAACCTATTGTTCTTTAAAACTTATCTCCAGGGTTCGATTCCCGTTTTATCTGATATTATTTTCATTTAACTAATTCTCTTTATTTTTACTTACATGAAAAAGGGGACAAGCCTTTTCATGTAACATTGCTATGCAATTTGGTTTCAGTAGTCATGAATTAAAAAAAAATATTTCAGCTCTTTTCATCAGTTGTGGTTTTGTATGGTGTCAACTTTAGTGTCAATTTCTCCTAATCTTTTGTGTCCAGTACTGGCCAGGTTCAACATTACTAAACATGGGTGTGTCAACATGATTTACCCTTGTTTATAATTATTATTCAACTAGCAGGTCCGCCTGCTTTGCTCAAGCCCTATGTACAGTTCATGACATTATGTGCATATGTATAAATTAAAAAGTGTGCATATGTATATATTAAAAAGTGCGAATATGTATATATTAAAAATTGTGCATATGTATATATTAAAAAGTGCGAATATGTACGGTAATGCCTTTCTATATGATAGGCTTCCTTAACTACCATAGAGAAAAATTGGTAGAGACCGCAGATGTCAATGTTTTTTAAACTTTGACCCCAATTTTGACCCCTTAATATTTATTGTTCTGGGCTCAAATTAAATTAAAATGTTTGACCCATGTCCAAGTAACCTACATCTAAAATTTCAAGTTTTTAGTCCCAAAATTGGCGATGGGGTTTGTTAGAGTCTGCAAAAGTCAACTCCATCAACTTTGACCTGTTGGTAGTCAAATTTTCGATTAAAAACAGATTATAAAGCTTGCTGCATGTCGGAATACCCTTTATGTAAAATTTCAAATGTTTAGACCCAAAATTGGCTTAATAGTTTACTAGAGACCGCAAATGTCAAATCTTTTTAACCATGATGCCTTGGAAGACAAATTTTCAGCAAAAAGACGATTAAAAAGCTTGCGCTATATCTAAAAACCTTTTATGTAAACTTTCAAATGTTTAGACCAAAAATTGGTTGAGTTATTTGTTTGAGACCGTAGAGATTAAATTCTTTTGAACTTTAACCCCAATTCTGACCTCTTAACATTTGGTGTTTTGAGCTCAAATAAAATTATAAAGTCAGATCCATGTCCAAGTAACCAATATAAAAAATTTCAAGCATTTATACCCAGCATTGGCAGAGGAGTTTGGTAGAGTTTTCAAAGGTCAAATCATTACACTTTGACCCCTTAACAGCAAAATTTCTGGCCGAAACCGGATTAAAAAGATTTTACCAAATCTCAATACCCTGTATGTCAAATTTCGAGTCTGTAGACCGAAAATTGACATAGGTATTTGGTTGGGAAATGTATGCCGACAGACAGACAGACAGACAGACAGGAACACATTTTTCTAATGTCAATACCGATTCTGATAGCACAAAAAGTTCAGATTTTTTTAATTCTGGATTCTGATTCTGATTAATCTCCCAATACTAGTTTAGAGTAAAAGTTAGGTTTTAATTTAAGGTTAAGGTAAGGTTTTGGGTTTCAGGTTAGAATTTAGGGTTAATGTTTAGGGTTGATTTTAGGATTATTATAAGGATTTTGTGTTAGTATTTAGGGTTAGGTTTAGGGTTAAGGTTAAGGGTAAGGTTTTGGGTTTCAGATTAAGATTTATGGTTAAGGTGTAGGGTTGATTTTAGGATTATTGTAAGGATTTTTTGTTAGTATTTAGGGTTAGGTTTAGGATTAAGGTTAAGGGTAAGGTTATGAGTTTCTCGTGTCCCATGTATATGAAAGTTTAAATATCTATCATTATTATTATTATTATTATTATTATTATTATTATTATTATATTATCGTTGTGTAATATATCTGCACATGTATATGTATGTATATATATATGTGCATATATATATATAGTAGAAATGGTAATTAATAAAAACTGAAGAAAGTGCTCAATACTGTTGTAGAGCAAATGTGCGTTTTATTTTTTATTACCGTATCTTTCTGTTAAGTTACATTATTGGTTTAGCTTACCGGCCGTTTTCTGTAAAAGTCTGAGGAAGCTACAGACGGCCAAAAACGGCCGGGTAGCTGAAACAATAATTTAACTTAACAGAAAGATACGGTAATAAAAAATAAAACGTATATATATATATATATATATATATATATATATATATATATATATATACACACACACACACATATATATATATATATATATATATATATATATATATATCAGCCTATATATATATAATTCAAAGCATAACTAAAATCTTTTTATCCATTGGTTATCCTTTACACACACAATTAAAAATGTATACAGCAAATAATCCTTGCTTTTAAAGCTGCAACATTTTTGGGCCTTCAAAAATGTTCTGTATATGCGACGCTTTTATTGATTGATGATAAAATCCATGAGTGTTCACACAAAATTTCTGCAAATGTTACGTGTTGTTTCTTTACAACTAAGGTTGAAGTGTGTTTCAGATGAGAAGCGCTTTTCTCCTCCTTTTAGACGCATGGTATCTCCTCCACTCAATGCAATATGGTTGCTTATTGCTAGTCCGAGGCTGACTACATGGGCCATATTATTCAAGCCTGGAGTTTAGAATTTCAGAACACATCTCCCCTTCGATATATGGGCAGAAAAATGGCCAACATTTGGGCGTTTACAAGCTAACAAGTCGGCAATCGATTAGTATTTATTGCAGTGCCGTTTACACTGAAGGATGCATAGACGAAGCTTACTCCACAGAGCATGCTCCAAAACACATTTAAAAATTCTCAAGACGGTTGACATTACTTTGTATCTGTACAAGTAAAAGAAATACACCCATAACTTGGAACTTTTGGGTGTACGTTGATAATGTTTCTTCCACTATGTTTCCTTTACTCCTCTCCCCTATAAATTTTTATTATAATCCTTCGATAGTTATTTATGATCTTTTGACCAGATTTTTTATAAACTGTGCTTTTGTACCGATGTAACGTGTCAACAAAAGACTTCTCAGTAGACTATTTTTTATTATTTATTCTTTTGTTCGCCCTCTTTCCCTCTTTTTCTGTGTGTTTTAAAAATCGAATTGCAGTAAAAGAGAAAGGAGAAACGCAGGTTCGAAATGTTTGTTGGTTTCCTTTCGTTGTGATTCCTTTATCTCCTTTAGTAATATATATGTTATAACTAAAAAGAATTATCCCTCAACGATAAATAATAATAGGAGTGTGCCCAGTATTATTCAAATGTTTAATAAAATTAGGTATCCATAAAATTTTTTCAAATATATATATATATATATATTTTTTTACATGGAAGTCACCACTTATCAAGGCCCGGAAGCCACTCGGGGATAAGGGTTATTGCATCAATGGGGTACTATCCTAGTAATTGTTAGTATTGGAGATTTGATAAGTGTCTTACTTAAGCGGGCGGTTCATCAGGAATTTGTTTATGTTGGACTTGAAGAAATCCAAGTTGTAGTCAGGTGGGAAACAGGCAGACGGAAGAGAGTTCCACTGTCATGCACTTCTAAGAAAGAAACTTTGTTCATGGAATCTATGTTTTGTTTTTGGCACAGTTAAAGAGTGGGGGGAATTTTTGGCAGTGGTTTCAGCTAGACGGGTGTGCAGTGTGAAAGATTGACGAGGGGGGACTAGAGATTGGAGCTCAGACAGGCGCTTGCCATGGAAATAACGATAAAACAAAGACAGGCTCGCAACGTCTCTTTTGTGAGAGAGAGATTGCCGGGAAGAGAAAAGGACATCCCTCACTTAGTCACAAAGTCTATTTTGTACTCTGTCAAGGCAGAATAAGCTGTTTTTAGCAGCTCCTGTCCAGATGTGGCAGCAGTACTCCATCCTTGGACGTACTTGGCTTTAATATAGATAGCGAATTGCATCAGCAGTGAGATATCTTCTGGAGTGGTAGAAGGATCCTACCATTTTTCCAGCAACCTTGGCAACAGACTTGATGTATGTGTTCCATTTCAGGTCAGGAGTAAAGGTCAATCCCAGAAGCTTTTCAAAACATGGAGCCTCCCCTAGACAAGAGACATCCATTTCAATTGATGCCAGATGGGGATCAGAGCGTTGATGATGTAAAGATAGGATAGGAGCTTGGTTTTAGATGCATTAAAAATAACCAGCCACCTCTTCCCCCACTGTACCGTGTGCTCAAGATCAGAGGAGAGAGAGAATCAAAGAGAACTTTGATGCATTGCCATAGATGGTCGTGTCATCAGCATAGATGTCAACGAATGATTAATTATGTTTTTTTGGAGATCATTGATGTATATCAGGAAGAGAGTTGGGCATAGGATGGACCTCTGAGGGACTCCAGCATTAATACTGTGGGCCTCTGACTTCTGCCCATCAACCACTACTCTTATAAGCCTATCAGAGAGAAATAATTTAATGAGGGAGAAAACATTTCCACATACCGTAGTTGGAAATCTTGTGAAGTAGGCCCTTATGCCATACCTTATTTGATATGTCAAGAGCAATTGCCCTAGAAAGGAAGCCTTTGTCGAGAGATTCACTAATCCTATGAGATATAACCGTTAGCATATCTGCTGTAGATCTAGCAGAACAGAAACCATACTGAATGTCACTAAGAAAGTTATTTCTGCTGAGGTGGTTGACTACTTCTCTATTTAATATGAATTCCAGTAGCTTACTCATGACACACAGGAGACTTATTGGTCTGTACTGAGAGGGAGATGACTTATCACCTGAATTCTTTAATACAGGGCATACTGATGAGGTTATCCAGGGTGTTAGGAAGCACTTCTCCTTAAGGCAACGTTTAAACAGTTTTGTAAGTATTGGGGCAAGTTCTGGTTGAAGCTTTTTCAACACTCTAATTGGAATGCCGTCAGGGCCAGTTGCTTTACTGGAATCGAGGTTCTTGATTAGCTTAGCGACCTCACACAGAGATATATGTATGTTGCATAGCATGTTGTCTGTTATAGGAGGAAATACAGGAAGTTGATGGCCTTCGTTGCAAAGGGTAGAATTAGCTGCAAAGTTCTTGGCAAATAGTTTGGCCTTGTCTGATGCTGACGAGATGACCTCAGGTACATTGATGATGGTTGGGATAGAACGCACGCTTCTGTTCAGAATCCTATTTGTTATTTGCCAAAACTGGTGGGAAGCAAGCCGCTGCTCAGCTATTTTGGATTTAACAAACTGAGCATATAGTTCCCTTTTATCTTTTATTTCTCTTTTACAGTGATTGCTGGCAGTCCTGGAAGCAGTTTTAGCCTCAGAGTATCTATTACGTTGGTAGCTATGGAAAAAGTGATTTCTGTGCGCGATGGCAGCAGCACATTGTGGGGAGAACCATGGCTGGTTGGTAGGTTTTTATTGGAATTTTTTTGATAGTATGAATCGATCTATGCCTACAATTAACCATTCGGTCAGGACTGATACTAAGGAGGACACATCTTTTTAAACATGGAATGCAGAGGTAGATCAGATATAAGTGTAAGCAAGCTATCCCAATCAGCCATAGAGTATTGATATACTGTACGGTGGAGAGGTACGTCTGAAGAATTATTACATTTCATTTTTATCTTAACTGATACAACCAAGTGGTTGGAAGATCCCAGAGGAGACAGAACGGAACATGAACATAGTTCAGGGGAAGTTGTGCGAAAAAGCTCTAGAAGGCTTGCGTACTGACCAGAAGTATTGGGCATAGAGTTAGGGCTCGTGAACAATCTGGGTTAGGTCATAGGCAATGGTGAAATCATGACAGAACCTCCCCTCATCATCTGCCTTGTTCGAATGGGTCAGCCATTTCGCATTGTGGACATTGAAGTCACCACAACTGTGGATATTAGCCGAGAGATGAGCAGACAGGATGTGGTCAATTTTCTCAGATATACTCTTAAAGATAGTAACCCTGCGGTGATAGAGGGCAAATATAAATGCAGTGGTGTAAGCAAGTGCAACCCGGAAGCACATATAAGGTAATTTAGGAAGAATATATCCGGTTTTGTCTCCTGTAATTGGGTTTCAACCTCTGGAAGGTTGGAATGTAGACCCCTGATGTTGGTGAAGGAGACATGGTAGTAGGGGTCTACGTTGGAGGATGGGGTTCTAGGTTTATTTGCATATATATTTTTTGAGAAATTTCATGTCGACTTTTTGGGATTTGTGGAACAGGTCGACAGACTTAGTTAGAGCAGGACAGACAGGGAAAGTAAGAGAGAAAAAGACAGAACATTTTTTTTATTTTTTATTTTTTATTTGTAGCATATGATAAGGTAAAGCCATAAGAATTACCCACTAGTATGGCATCGGGAGGCCCCAACATAAACTACTGCATGGTCCAGAATCCATTCACCAAATGGCAATACAGCAACCCCAGCCCCAGTACTTTGCACCTGCTGATAGGACAGTCTCCTTTGTGGTTAATCCAAGGTTCAGGTCCCTGACTATCAGGCGGATAACGTCAACCTAGATGAAACGTTTACCTGCAGCACCCTTACCAGTGACATGGCCACAAGGATAGACATAGAAACAGAAAATTTCCGACATCTCAGGCTACTGTTCACGAGGTACTGCCGTCCTAGAAAGCAGCTTTTTCTTCACCCTTTGTAAGAAAAATCACTCATTGGAAATGAGGACTGAGGGACAAATAGGGAGAAGCGAGAGTAACGAGAGCTGCGTTGTCTACTCTCCATTAAAAAAGGGTTCTAATGACTTATTAATATTTACGTAGTATAAGTATTCAAAATTAAAGATATTTGAACATAGATTCCCCTCCCATATTTAGAAATGAGATGAAAATGGAATACGTAACTGTAATTGCCGTTTGAAAGTATTACACTTTTTTCCTCCTATCCAAGAGACACCTCTAACGCATTGAAGGCTCTCCATTTCCTCGACACTTGCTTGTACTCCGGCTGCCGGTGCACTGGATTATACTTCCTTAGTAGGGAGGCGGAGGAGTTGCAGTGGGAGGGAATATTTCGTTTATATTTATAGAGAAAATGAAGCAATTATCCTAAGTCAATTCATATATATATATATATATATATATATATATATATATATAGATATATGTTATATATATATATATATTATATTATATATATTATATATATATTATATACATTATATATCATATTATATATATATATATATGCATATATATATATATATATATTATGTTACCTCGCATCTTCTTTACTGTTCTTATGAGAAGTATTAGGCTTCGAAATACTATGGTGTAAAGAGTCCCTTTTTTATATATAAAGAGCATTTAAAAATAAAATGCTTAAATTCAACGTTAATTCCCACGGTTAATGGTAGCCGATTGGATACGGTCTTTGCTAATCGAGCCAGAGGTGGCTCGTGTTGCCGGGTTCGAATCTATCGACTGGTTTTAATCGTGACACCCTGCACTGAAGATTCCTGAAAAGAATAACACTAATGGGTGTAGGTATTTAATTATTATAGTAAAAAATAATTATATATATATATATATATATATATATATATATGTATGAGTAAATAGGAAAAAAGACCTAAAGAAAGTGTTCAATACTGCCGTAGAGTACAATATGTTTTTTTTATTCGAGTTTGTACATTTCCTAATTTCTCTTTTTCTCGCTATAATAAATATTTATTTCTGTGAAGTCTGATGAAATTGTCGGATCGTTAACAGGATTCAGTAATCGAAACATGCATACCACAACAGTTTAAAAACGGTAATGATAGACAGTTTAAAAACGGTAATAATGATAAACAGTTTAAAAACAGTAATAATAATAATAATAATAATAATAATATATACATACATACATATATATATATATATGTATATATTTATATATAACTACTTAATTTTCTCACATAAAATTAATATACGAAAGTATAGATTTATGCGTAAGCATTAAGTATTTACTTCAAAAGTGCTCAATACGTAGGTAGAGCTAGTTTGTAAGTTATAAAATGTATATGGCGATTAAGCTACACTGAATAGTCTGCGTTTCATCCACTTTAGGATTCTTCAGGCTTATGCGCATAAACCTGAAGAATCCTAAAGTGGATGAAACGCGGAATATTCAGCGGAGCTTAATAATATATATATATATATATATATATATATATATATATATATATATATATATATATATTACTTGTTTATTGTTATATAAACATGGTCATATCCTGCTGCTACAAATAGCCACTTGTTTCAATCAAACAACAGATATCATCAGGCAGCGACTTGACTATTCAAAAGTTCAATGAATAATAAGTTATTCATTGATCTTTTGAATAGTCAAGTCGCTGCCTGATGATATCTGTTGTTTGATTGAAACAAGTGGCTATTTGTAGCAGCAGGATGTGACCATGTTTATATAACAATAAACAAGTATTATCAGCTCTTTTTATTGAGCACTATCTAACAACCTCGTTGAATTCATTAGTCCATTACTTTTGAATAAAAACCCGAGTATATATATATATATATATATATATATATATATATATATATATATATATATATATATATATATATATAATTTAAAGGAGATTAGAACAATAGTCTAAAGAGCTGAGTGTATTTTAATGTAACAGTGAAATTGCTAGTTTAATTAAAATACAGGAAATAGAAAGTGCTCGTTGTAATTTAGATATATAATAAGCTCGATAGTTAAATGCCCTAGAGCTAATTCAATATTAAGTAATGTGATTTATAATTTAAAAATTTAAAAAAAATGTTTAAAATTTAAAAATCAAATTTTAATTAAATTAAAAATCAGTTTCATAAGAAGGAACAACAACAGATTTTGTTGTTGTTCCTTCTTATGAAACTGATTTTTAATTTAATTAAAATTTGATTTTTAAATTTAAAATTTTTTTTTTAAATTTTTAAATTATAAATCACATTACTTAATATATATATATATATATATATATATATATATATATATATATATATATATATATATATATATATAAATGAAAATTACAATTGAATTTACCAAAATGATCCAAGATGGTAAAATTAAAGTAAATTATAAATATTAAAGAATTAATATTTATAAAATTATCTCAGCCAGATATGAAAGCTCGATAATACCAAATAGGAAATAGAGCTTATAATAATGAGCAAACAGTTAATGAAATATGTTAAAAACACTTTGGAATGAGTTAAAAACGTATTTAATCTGAAAAGGAAACACTAGATAAATGGATAGTCCTTAATCCGCGGAGTTTCGAAGAAATACTTTCCTTCTCATCAGAGGGTAGGAATTAGCAAAATGCGGGATCGGATTTTACATGCAGAAGTATTAGACGAAACAAAAAATAAGTCAAAGATCTTACTTGAAAACAAAATAAGTTAAGCAGGGGGAATATGGTAAAGAAAAAGGTGATTACACATGAATGGATAGTCTGGTGGAAGATAAAAAATCCAGTGACGGTAAAATCCAAATGTAAAACTTCAAGAAAGTTAAAAGAATTTCCATTCGTCCAAGTAAAATCCAAATACATCCCGTAATTGGAAGAAGTTTGTCCATAATAATCCAAAGGCAGAAATCCATGGAATAATTCACAAAAATGTGTACAAGGAAAAAATAATATGATAAAAGAAAAATAAGATGTGCTTACCACTCTACTTCAGAGACATAACTATAAATAAAAAAAATCTGGGAAGAGAAAGGAGAAAAAAAGAATGATAAAGTTAAATATAAAATATAAAATAAAGGGAAACAAAAGTCAAACTGACCCAGACAGGAAATGTTAAAGGCTCGAAAATATATATAGGGCAAAATAATATAGGTCAACTGAAATGTACAGGTCATCACTTAAAAAAAAGGTCAGCAAGAATTGTTAAACGACATTAAAAGGAAAATAAAAATAAATAAATAAATATATAATAAATAAATAGAAAATAAAAAAAATAAATAAAAAATGAAATATAATACAAAGAAAAATATAAAATATAATATATAATATAAAATAAAGTAAAATAAGTATAAAAATAAAAAAATAAAAATAAAAATTATTTAAGGGGAGAAGATGGCCGGTATCTGCAATCTCAGGGGAAAAAAAACTAAGTAAATTCATATAGTAAAATTTAAGTAAATATACATACAAGATATGAAGTGTGGGTAGATTGATATATTAGATAGATAGGAAAGTTTAAAGAATAAAACAGAAAATGCAGATAAAAAACCGGCCATGCAAAGAAGAGATAAAGAATTAAAATAAAGGATTATTAAATTATAAAGTATTAAGAAGTATGTCGAAAAGCGATAAAGTTAAAGAAAAAATTTTTTTATATCTATATAAAGGGTAAAAATAATAACTATGTAATTTCAAAATTGCCATAATTAAATTTGGACTTATGTTTACAAAAAAGAGATCAGTTCATTTTTAGAATTATTATATTGTTACTTAGAGTTTTGAAATTACATAGTTATTACTTTTACCCTTTATATAGCTTTAAAATATTTTTTCTTTAACTTTATCGTTTTTCGACATACTTCTTAATACTTTATAATTTAATAATCCTTTATTTTAATTCTTTATCTCTTCTTTGCATGGCCGCTTTTTCATCTGCATTTTCTGTTTTATTCTTTAAACTTTCCTATCTATCTAATATATCAATCTACCCAAACTTTCATATCTTGTACGTATATTTACTTAAATTTTACTATATGAATTTACTTAGTTTTTTTTCCTGAGATTGCAGATACCGGCCATCTTCTCCCATTAAATAATTTTTATTTTTATTTTTATTCTTATTTTACTTTATTTTATATTATATATTATATTTTATATTTTACTTTGTATTATATTTCATTTTTTTATTTATTTATTTTTTATTTTCTATTTATTTATTAATTATTTATTAATTTATTTTTATTTTCCTTTTAATGTCGTTTAACAATTCTTGCTGACCTTTTTTTTAAGTGATGACCTTTACATTTCAGTTGACCTATATTATTTTGCCCTATATATATTTTGGTGCCTTTAACATTTCCTATCTGGGTCAGTTTGACTTTTGTTTCCCTTTATTTTATATTTTATATTTAACTTTATCATTTTTTTTTTCTTCGCAGATTTATTTTATTTATAGTTATGTCTCGGAATTAGAGTGAAAAGCACATCTTATTTTTGTTTTATTAATATTATTTTTTCCTTGTACACATTTTTGTGAATTATTCCATGGATTTCTGCCTTTGGATTATTATGGACCATCTTCTTCCAATTACGGCATTTCCTTGGATTTTACATATACAAATGGAAATTCTTTTAACTTTCTTCAAGTTTTACATTTGGATTTTACCGTCACTGGATTTTTTATCTTCCACCAGACTATCCATTAATGTATAATCACCTTTTTCTTTACCATATTCCCTCTGCTTTACTTACTTTGTTTTCAAGTAAGATCTTTGACTTATTTGTTGTTTCATCAAATACTTCTGCATGCAAAATCAGATTTTGCTAATTCCTACCCTCTGATGAGAAGGAGAGTATTTCTTCGAAACTTCGCGGATTTAGGACTATCCATTTATCTAGTGTTTCCTTTTCAGATTAAATATGTCTTTAACTCATTTCAAAGTGTTTCTTAACATATTTCATTAAGTGTTTGCTCGTATATATATATATATATATATATATATATATATATATATATATATATATATATATATATATATATATATATATAGTATGAAAATATATCTAAGGCAATTAATCAATAGAGAAACATTTGCAATTGATTCTCAATAGAAATAATCAGGTAAAATGGATAACTTTATATCCCGTAATTGTTCTTCATAGTAACGCAATACCCACTCTAAATTCCAACATATCAGAGTAATTTATTTTATTACTTCAGTGCGTTTTTTTTTATCGCAATTTTTTTTTTTTTTTTATTTACTTATTTATTTTTTACACAGGAATCACGACTTATCAAAGTCTGGAGGCCACTCGAGAATAAGAGTTAATGGGTATACATTAGTCAATGTGATTATTACTTGAATACAATCAGGTTGTAGTCAGCTGGAAAGCAGGCAATCGGAAGAGGGTTCCACAGGCATGCAATTCTTAGAAAGAGGCGTTGTTCATGAAATCTACATTTAAGTACTGTTTCTACAATTCTGTGTAATAGGTTATCCCATTTCTACGATTAAGACTTATTTTTATGCTATTTATTCATCAGAGCACATTCCTTTAAAGTATTGGTAAAAACCAACTAAGAAACGAGTTTACATTTAAGAACATATTTTTTTTTACACGGTGGTCACCACTTATCAAGGCCCGGAAGCCACTCAGGGATAAGGGATATACCTCGTCCTAATGCCACTCGGCTTACTATCTTATGTGTACATGAAACAAGGCTCATTGTTCAATTTAAGGCGTGCTTTTTACATCTTTTCGCAGTGTAAATCTCAACGTCTCTTTTGCTGTCCTTTCCATTGAAAAAACAAAGTAGAGCTTCTTGACATATATTAGTAGCCGTTATTTCAGCTGAAGTAAGCGAATCGTTTCCTTTTTAACCGGTTTTTAGTGGGTCTCAAATATTAATTTTCATGTTTAAAGGCGCTTTTTTAGTCGTTGCCACTCTAAACAATACATATTGACATTTTCTAGGGACGTCAACAGTAAAGAGAAGGGGAATTCGTTGCTTTTTGGATTAGTCGCAATATGTATATAAAGGGGGCATAAGTGCTTCTACTACTGCTACTACTACTACTACTACTACTACTAATAATAATAATAATAATAATAGTAATAAAAATCATGCATAAAAATAACAAAAATATAGAAAATCACTACCACATACACATAACCCGAGTAAACTGAAACTTCGAGAAATTTAATAAAATTGCCCAAATAAAAACCAATAGTCGTGAAGTGATTTGGAGGATGGGAGGATCGTAGATGCAGATGGCAAACTTTATCAAAAACAATTATTTTACAAAAACAATTATTTAACTAAAAACAATTATTTACCAAAAACAATTATTTTCCAAAAACAATTATTTAACTAAAACAATTATTTTACAAAAACAATTATTTCACAAACACAATTATTTACGAAAAACAATTATTTTACAAAATCAATTATTCATTAAAACAATTATTTCACTAAAACAATTATTTTAAAAAAACAATTATTTCACTAAAACCAATTATTTACCAAAAACAATTATTTTACAAAAACAATTATTCACCGAAAACAATTATTTAACAAAAACAATTATTTTACAAAAACAATTATTTTACAAAAACAATTATTTACCAAAAAAAATTATTTCACAAAAACAATTATTTACCAAAAACAATTATCTTACAAAAACAATTATTTCACAAAAACAATTATTTACCAAAAACATTTATTTTACAAAAACAATTATTTACCAAAGACAATTATTTTACAAAAACAATTATTTCACTTAAACAATTATTTTACAAACACAATTATTTACCAAAAACAATTATTTTACAAAAACAATTATTTCACTAAAAACATTATTTACCAAAAACAATTATCTCACAAAAACAATTATTTTACTAAAACAATTATTTTACAAACACAATTATTTCACAAAAACAATTATTTTACAAAAACAATTATTTACCAAAAACAATTATTTTACAAAAATAATTATTTCACAAAAACAATTATTTACCAAAAACAATTATTTTACAAAAACAATTATTTACCAAAGACAATTATTTTACAAAAACAATTATTTACCAACAACAATTGTTTTACAAAAACAATTATTTCACTAAAACAATTATTTTACAAAAAAAAAATTTTTTACCAAAAAAATTATTTTACAAATACAATTATTTACCAAAGACAATTATTTTACAAAAACAATTATTTACCAACAACAATTATTTTATAAAACCAATTATTTCACTTAAACAATTATTTTACAAAAACAATTATTTACCAAAAACAATTATTTTACAAAAACAATTATTTCACTAAAACAATTATTTTACAAAAACAATTATCTCACAAAAACAATTATTTACCAAAAACAATTATTTTACAAACCCAATTATTTCACAAAAACAATGATTTTACAAAAACAATTATTTACCAAAAACAATTATTTTACAAAAACAATTATTTTACAAAAACAATTATTTTACAAAGACAATTATTTCACTAAAAAAAATTATTTGCCAAAAACAATTATTTCACTAAATCCAATTATTTACCAAAAGCAATTATTTTACAAAAGCAATTATTTCACTACAACAATTATTTACCAAAAACAATTATTTTACAAAGACAATTATTTACCAAAGACAATTATTTTACAAAAACAATTATTTACCAACAACAATTATTTTACAAAAACAATTATTTCACTAAAACAATTATTTTACAAAAACAATTATTTACCAAAAAAAATTATTTTACAAAAACAATTATTTACCAAAGACAATTATTTTACAAAAACAATTATTTACCAACAACAATTATTTTATAAAAACAATTATTTCACTTAAACAATTATTTTACAAAAACAATTATTTACCAAAAACAATTATTTTACAAAAACAATTATTTCACTTAAACAATTATTTTACAAAAACAATTATCTCACAAAAACAATTATTTACCAAAAACAATTATTTTACAAACACAATTATTTCACAAAAACAATGATTTTACAAAAACAATTATTTACCAAAAACAATTATTTTACAAAAACAATTATTTTACAAAAACAATTATTTTACAAAGACAATTATTTTACAAAAACAATTATTTACCAAAAACAATTATGTCACTAAATCCAATTATTTACCAAAAGCATTTATTTTACAAAAGCAACTATTTCACTACAACAATTATTTACCAAAAACAATTATTTTACAAAAACAATTATTTACCAAAAACAATTATTTTACAAAAACAATTATTTCACTAAAACAATTATTTTACAAAAACAATTATCTCACAAAAACAATTATTTACCAAAAACAATTATTTTACAAACACAATTATTTCACAAAAACAATGATTTTACAAAAACAATTATTTACCAAAAACAATTATTTTACAAAAACAATTATTTTACAAAAACAATTATTTTACAAAGACAATTATTTCACTAAAAAAAATTATTTGCCAAAAACAATTATTTCACTAAATCCAATTATTTACCAAAAGCAATTATTTTACAAAAGCAATTATTTCACTACAACAATTATTTACCAAAAACAATTATTTTACAAAAACAATTATTTACCAAAGACAATTATTTTACAAAAACAATTATTTACCAACAACAATTATTTTATAAAAACAATTATTTCACTTAAACAATTATTTTACAAAAACAATTATTTACCAAAAACAATTATTTTACAAAAACAATTATTTCACTTAAACAATTATTTTACAAAAACAATTATCTCACAAAAACAATTATTTCATGAAAACAATTATTTTACAAACCCAATTATTTCACAAAAACAATTATTTTACAAAAACAATTATTTACCAAAAACAATTATTTTACAAAAACAATTATTTTACAAAAAACAATTATTTTACAAAGACAATTATTTTACAAAAACAATTATTTACCAAATACAATTATGTCACTAAATCCAATTATTTACCAAAAGCATTTATTTTACAAAAGCAATTATTTCACTACAACAATTATTTACCAAAAACAATTATTTTACAAAAACAATTATTTACCAGAGACAATTATTTTACAAAAACAATTATTTACCAACAACAATTATTTTACAAAACCAATTATTTCACTTAAACAATTATTTTACAAAAACAATTATTTACCAAAAACAATTATTTTACAAAAACAATTATTTCACTAAAACAATTATTTTACAAAAACAATTATCTCACAAAAACAATTATTTCATTAAAACAATTATTTTACAAACACAATTATTTTACAAACACAATTATTTTACAAAAACAATTATTTCACTAAAACAATTATTTACCAAAAACAGTTATTTTACAAAAACAATTATTTTCCAAATAACAATTATTTCACTAAAAGTAATTATTTACAAATAACAATTATTTCACTAAAACCAATTATTTACCAAAAACAATTATTTTACAAAAACAACTATTTTACTAAAACAATCATTTTCTAAAAACCATTATTTCTAAAAAACAATTATTTTACTAAAAGCAATTATTTCACTATAAGCAATTATTTACCAAAAAATAATTATTTTACTAAAACCAATTATTTACAAAAAACAATTATTTTACAAATAATAATTTAACAACATCAATTATTTAACAAAAGCAATTATTTAACAAATAATAATTTAACAATAACAATTATTTAACAAAAAATAATTTAACAAAAGCAATTATTTACAGATAATTATTTAGCAAAACAATTATATTACAAAAACAATTATTCATAAAATTTAATAAAAATAATTAATTTTAAAAAAATAATCAACAAGAAAACATAATTTTACAAAAACAATTATGTAACAAACAAATTATTTAAGAAAAAAATTATTTCAAAAACCAATTATTAAAAAGAACAGTTATTAAAAACAATTATTTAATAAAAATATAATTTATACAAAAACAATTATTTAACAAACTATTTAAGAAAAACAATTATACTATAAACTAATTATTACAAAAAAAAACAATTATTTTAAAAACAATTATTTAATAAAAACAAAATTTAACAAAATCAATTATTAAAAAAAAAATATTTCAGAAAAAAAATTATTTCAAAAACCAATTATTTAAAAACCAATTATTAAAAAGAACAATTATTAAAAAAACAATTATTTAATAAAAATATAATTTATACAAAAACAATTATTTAACAAACCATTTAAGAAAAACAATTATGTTATAAACCAATTATTGCAAACAACAATTATTTTAAAAAATAATTATTTAATGAAAACATAATATAACAAAAACAATTATTTAACAAAAAAAAATATTTAGGGAAAACAATTATTTTGCAAACCAATTATTAAAAAAAACAATTATTAAAAAAAGCAATTATTAAATAAAAACATAATTTAACAAAAACAATTCTTTAAAAACTGTTATTCTACAATAAAACATAATTCAACAAAAACAATTATTTTACAATAGCAGTGACTTAACAAAAAAATAATTGAACAAAAAAAAAAGATAAAACAATATCAATTGCCTGTACACAATTTTTCACTGCATTTTGTACAGGCCACTAAACTCTGTTTTTGCCGTAAAAGATTACTTTTTATTCTAGAGTTTTGTTTGCAAAGGTTTCCATGTAGAGTGAAACAAGCCGAGACACCTAAGTTTGAGAAAACTAGTCCGTACACGTCCATATGAGAAAAAAGAAAGAAGCAGCATTGACGGCTAAAACTGGAACGCTTATCCGACCCAATTGCTTACAACAGTTGTCAATTGTGGGCGGAGGAAGAAAGACTTCAGTGCGAGCGCTACTTGAAACAGGTGGGTTAGGGTTCCAGATGAATGTAATACAACGCGGGGGGGGGTTATTGAATGCGAGTCAATGCGTATCTATCGTTAATAATAAAGATTCAGGTAATGGTTCGGATTAGAACAATAAACACGCGTAACAATAACAACAATACAAACACCAATAATAACAATAAATAAAAACAATAATAATAAATAAAAACAATAATAATAAAAATCAACGGGGGGGGGGGTGGAAACAAGAATAAAACACATCCTGAAATGTGAGGCGATTTTTTCTACTTCAGGCGCTACAACCACGGAAGATTAAAAAAAGTAAAAGTTAGTCTTTCTTCGATGGTAGGTGCTCGACTGAGCTCCAATCTATTGTCAATTGCTGTAAAACGTTCTCAACAAATACACACCTTGCTCCAACAATTGCCAACAACTTCCCTCACTCTCTATCTGTGCCTAAAACTAAACAAAAAATCTATGAGTTTCTTTCCTAGAATGAACCGTCTGTGGAATGCAATACCGTGTGTCTGCTTCCCGGTTGACTATAGCATAGTCGTCTTCAAATCTAAACGTGAATAAATTCCTATGGAGCTATCCTCTTAAATGATCTAGCCCAACCCTAGTGCCTGAAACTTTGTTCGGGTCGAACACTTTGTAGCATCAGTCGCAAAAAAAAAGACATAGAATAGAAAAAAGAACTTCGCTTTTTGTTTTGAACTACGACATTTATTTCCTCATTATTACGACTGTGACGTCACTTATATAATATAGAATATTCTCCAAGCCTCTTATGTGATCTCAAACGTTATTTCGTTCCGGGCTTCACGTTTCTCCCGTGATCGTTCTCTTTCTCCTTTTTATAGTCTTTTTTTCTCTTTACCGGCGACGTTATTTCTCATACATTTACATATCACCGTCTGCGCTATGTTCTAGTTATACCATGACTGATCATGCTGTTCCACTATCTACTCATCTTATCCTAGCTAGGCCTCTGGGTGGACGGTTGTGCCTAAATTTGTTTTTATTTTTTTTTATTTTTACGTGATGATTTTTTATTCCCATATAAAAATTCTAAATTGTAATTTTCTTTCCACGAAATAAATTATATATAGAACGGTGACCTTCTTCTCTCCTATACTGAAATGATAAAACTAAGTCACGTGTGCGCGTACGTTTTTCTCGCGCCAAAATAAGCTTTGAATTGTCATCTACATATCAATACGATGGCGCGTGTGCGTGTGTGTGTTTTTGTGTGTCACGGTTACATCTTTTTTTCTTCCAAGTAACTGTTGTTTAATTGCTATGACAATCCATTCCTTGTAATAATTTATTTTACCAAGATTCTTCATAAGTTTTGGTTTCGGTTTCGATTATAACTGAAAGAACTGAAGTTATCTATCTATCTATCTATCTATCTATCTATCTATCTATCTCTCTCTCTCTCTCTCTCTCTCTCTCTCTCTCTCTCTCTCTCTATATATATATATATATATATATATATATATATATATATATATATATATAAACTAGCAGTTCAGCTCGGCTGTGTTCGGGCCCTATGACTTTATGTGTATATGTATATCTTAAAAAGTGTAAATCTGTACGGTACTGCCTTTCTATATAATAGGCTCCTTAACTACAATAGAGAAAAGTTCGTATAGACCAGAGACATCAAACTTTTTTTTTACTTTTGACCCCAATTTTGAACCCTTAGCACTTAGTGTTTTGGGCTCAAATTAAATTAAAATGTTTGATCCATGTCCCAGTAACTACATCTAAAATTTCAAGTATTTAGAACCAAAATTGACGCAGGAGTTTGGTAGAAGATCAACATTGTCAACTTTGACCTCTGGCCAGCCAAATTTTCGCTCAAAAACTGATTAAAAAGCTTGTTGCATGTCTGAATACACTTTATATAAAATTTCAAATGTGTAGACACAAAATTGGCATCATAGTTTGTTAGAGACCACAAAGGTAAAATCTTTTGAACTTTGACCCCATGGAAGTCAGATTTCCGGCAAAAAGAAAAAAAAAAACGATTAAAAATCTTGCCCTATGTCTGAATACACTTAATGTAAAATTTCAAATGTTTCGACCAAAAATTTGGTGAGTAATTTCGTAGAGACCGCAGAGGTTAATATCTTTTTAACAGTTTGAGCCCAATTATGACCCCTTAAAATTTATTGTTTTGGGCTCAAATCACATTATAAAGTTAGATCCATGTCCAAGTAACCTATATATAAAATTTCAAGTGTTTAGACCCAACATTGGCAGAGGAGTTTGATAGAATTTTCAAATGTCAAATCGTTGAACTTTGACCCATTAACTTTGACCCATTAACTTTGACCCATTAACTTTGATCCATTAACTTTGACCCATTAACAGCCAAATTTGTGGCCGAAAACTTCTGAAAAAGATTTTTTCCAAATCTCAATACCCCTCATGTCTAATCTCGAGTCTGTAGACAGAGACAGACAGAGTAATTTGGTAGGGAATGTACACAGTCAGACAGACAGACAGACACACACACGCAGACATTTTCACTTATTCACTTATATATCAATTTAACTCGCATGCGCGGTTCATCATATAATGATTAGATCACTCTGACAGACATTAAACACATTTAAAATAAATGTTTACATTCCAACATTATTTCTCGCGGTTACCGATGGCCGAACGGATTTAGTCCTTACTAATGATGTCAGAGATGGCTTCGTTGTTGTGTTCGAATCTTTCCTGGTGTTAATGGTGACACCCTGCACTAATGATTCCCTTGTTGAACCAAACAGGGCCTTACTCCCACCTTTACATATCAAACTGGGACCGATGAAGAACTTTTTGAAGGCAATGGACAAGGACGGCATGATATTTACTTTTCTTCAAAATAAGTTTCCTCGGATCAGTCTGGAAAAACTTAAGTCTGGAATCTTAGACGGGCCTCAGATAAGAGAACTTATGAAGGACTCAATGTTTGACGATGCACTGAATACAGTTCAGCTGTCCGTTTGGTGGCCGCTTAAATCAGTGATAAGAACTTTATAGGGAATAACCGAAGTGCAGAGTATGAAAAAGAAGTTGATGAGCTCTTGAACAGCTATCAAAATTAGAGGCTCGCATGTCAGTCAAAATGCTCTTTCTACGGTCCCACTTAGATTATTTCGCTCAGAACTGTGGTGCCTTGATGAACGAAGAGGACGTTTCCACCAGGATATTCGTTGGCCATAGAAGAACGCTACCAAGGCCGGTAAACTTTCTTGCGGACTACTGTTGGTATTTAAAACGAGACGTGGTGGCTGTCCAACACAGGAGAAAGTCACTGAAAAGGCCCTTCATTCATGATTAGATTTTCTATAATAAATCCTCTTTATCTTCTGAACTATGCAAGAAAAAATATTTTTTGTCAAGAATTTTCTTCCAAAATTAAAGGGCATAAAAAGCGCTAAATGGCTTTTTAATTATTTTTACCACCTCGGATCTCACCCCCCCAAATGTGACATGATTGGATAAAATGAGAGCAAATTACCATAGAATCACTTATGAGATGCAGTACCTTTGAAACTTTGCAGACCAGTGTTATGAATTTATCTAGTATCAAATACTCCTTATACACCGTGACATTTACTTTATGAATGGAAACCAAAGATGGAAGATATAACATATGAGAAATATTTGGAATCAAGTCTCTCCTTGCTGTTATTTCACACTAGTTGAAACCATAGCAGCAAGTTTCAGTCTCCCCTTCAAGGTAAAAATTTGGAGGAATTATCAGATATTTTGTTATTAATATGCAAACTAGGAAAACAAAGATTATAATTGAAACATATTAGGGCTGTAAAAAAGGGCCTAAAAATTGGCTCTGGGTGACGGATGATTTCCTTAATGTGCGACTTTAAGGACAAATATCACAGAGCCCACTACACAATTCAGGTCATCATCTTTCCACATTTGTAAAATTCAGACCAGTACTCGCTGAGATTTGAAACTTATAAAATTGCCGAAAATATATATGGCGATTAAGCTACACTGAATATTCGGCGTTTCATCCACTATAGGATTCGTCAGGCTTATATATATATATATATATATATATATATATATATATATATATATATATTGAAAGAATTAGACCTGGAGTCATAAGAGCAGAGTTTATATTAGTGTACTAGTAAATGTAATTATACTATTAATAGAAAACAGTGCTCATTGTATAATACATATATAATAAGCTCGATAATTATAAATATCCTAGAGCTATTTCAATATTGAGTAAAACGATTCATAATTTTGAATTAAAAATCAGTTTCAAAAGGAAAACAGGCAAAATCAATAGATTTTGTTTGTTTTCCTTTAAAACTGATTTTTAATTGAATTCTTGAAATATTATTTCTTTAATATTTATAATATACTTTAGTTTTGCCATCTTGGATCATTTTGGTAAATTTAATTGAAATGTTTACTTCTTTTATATATATATATATATATATATATATATATATATATATATATATATTGAGCAAAATGATTGATAATTGTAAATTATGAATCAGTTTCAAATGGAAAGACAAACAAAATGAACTTGTGTGTACGATCGTTTCGGAAACGATATTCATTTTATTAAAATTGACAATAATTACTGACAATAATTGACAAAGGTTTTGTTTTCGAATATAATCTCCTCATCAGTAAAAAATAAGGAGGGGGAAAAGTTTAAGATAGCAAAATAAAACTTGCATTTTTGTAGTAAGTACGCCGGATATTCCTGCAAAACATAAGAACGAAGTTATTAATTTTATGCTGATAATGAAAATAAAAAAATAGAAGAAAAATTAAGAGAAAAAAATAAAATAAATTTGAAATAAATAAAGAAAATTTCTTTAAATACATTATTGAGTTTCATTAAAAATCATGTTTGAAGTTCTGTCAATATATCTTTGGGCATGCTGCTATATCTTTTCTCCTAATGGCCATGCAGTGACAGCGGGAGGCTTTTAAGCTGGTTTCGAGACGGGAGGAAGAAAAACGGTAATAAACATGTGTTAAAAAAGAAAGAAAAGCCGGGTTGAATTTACATATTTTTGTTTGTTTGTTCCTTTTCGACAGCGTAGGGGTTCGACAGAGGTTTGAACGGTAACGAACGCGATTCGAGCGTAACGGTTACTTTGCAATATTTCTTTCTATTCTTAATACTAGTGCTACCAGATCAGACTGTCGGAAGATATTGGCTTCCTGAGGTGAAACGCATCTAACATTGATGCTTTTTGTTTTTCTACTTCCTTTTGCAAAACTTAATTATGTTCTGCAAAACCAAAAACAACAACCTACCTTTTACTCCTTATTCTTTCTTCCCATTTCCCCTTTCTCTTTCTGTCTCCCCCACTTCCTGACTGGTTTCATAACTTAAAATGTACCAAACATTAATGCTGTAACCCTTTTCCCCTCTCCCCTTGCAAAACTCATTCATGTTCTGCAGGGCAGGGAACAACAACGATAAAATCCACTATAAAACAACCGAATCAAACACAATAAACTAGCGATTGAAGATACAAAGAGCTTGAAGAATAAAAACCTTCCATGAAATAACTGGATGAAACATGAATTTTATTTCCAAAATAACTGCATTCCTAATGGTTTAAATAATTATTTACAGGGCTAATGAACAGTTTACATGCCTTTTTAATTTTTAAATTTAAAATTTTCAATTCAAGGAAGACAACCGATTCTTTTATTTTGAAAAATGAAATAAAATAAAAATAAACTTTTTCATGATCTAATGCTATTGGTATTTAATATATTTGTAATTATTTTAGGGATAAATTATTTATTTATTGTGATAGTAATAGTTTACATAGTAAAACTGTAATAATGGTAATAATGGTAATGATAATAACATTGGTGATGAAAGTCTATAATAACCTTTGACAACAAATTGGGGACAAGAAATAATATCCCTGACCATTTCAACATTTAAATGGGTTTGACCGACTCAGCTCAGGTCACCGATCGAGTTAACCTGAACTTATTCCGATTAGAGGAGGGGCATTACAGAGATAATGCACTCTTCATAACTAATTCTACGAATAAATTCACGAAAAAGCAATTCAATCCTACATAAACTTTTAAAAATTATGGACTTACTATAAAATCGACCCTAATAAAAAATAGTTAATTTCTTAGACGTAGCATTAATCTTACAAACTCTACTTTTTAACCTTATCATAAACCAAATCAAACTGTACTATATGTCCATAATGAGTCAAACTCTAAGCAGGAGCATTATCGCATTCCTAGATTTTTAAACTAGATTAATCGTAGATAAACCCATTTAATTTTGATAAAAAGGCATAGTATTATTACGAGGGCTTCTCATAGCTAACAAGATTCTCTGTCTCTGTCTCTCTCTCTCTCTCTCTCTCTCTCTCTCTCTCTCTCTATATATATATATATATATATATATATATATATATATATATATATATATAGCAGTGAGCCCGGGATTGAATGATGATCAACGAATATTTCACACGCATACATTTTTTATTTTCATTTAAATTTATGAAATCGCCCGGAAGGAAGCTTCACATGCCTCCATGCAGTGACTCTGTCCAAAATATATGTTATTCTACATTGCACACAAGAGAACCTGCTATTTCTTTTATAAAATTATTTTATGCAAAATTCTTTCAAGTTAACGAAAAAAAAAACACATTAAGAAATTTACGCGCAGGGTGTGAACCTACAGATCCCGCCATGCAAAAAAGAAAACAAACAAAACACAAAACAAAACAAAAAAACAAAAATAACAACAAAAAAAACACACACACAGAAATTTTCAAGTCTTATAAAATTCTTTGCAGTTAACAAAAAGAAAAATAAGCAATTTACGTGCGGAGTTTGAACCTACAGACCACGTCATGCGAAAAAAAACAAAAAAGCAAAAATAAAAACAAAAAAAAGCACGCTATCAACATACCCACAGTAGAATTTTCACGATCCCTTGTTATATCATTGTTGCAATGCGACGACATTGAAAAAGTGGCTTTACCGATGATGGATGAATTAAAGTAACGGCTTCGGTAATTATCGAGGGGGGTGTATTCTGAGACAAAACATAACTAAAATCACTCCCAGACTTATACACTAATGTTCTGTAAATTATAAAGAAAATCTGTTCAGCCGTTTCGGAGTCTATAAGGAACTCGCTCACGCACAGAGACAAAGTTGAATTTATGTGCATTTGTGTAGATGTACGTGTGTAGATGTATGTGTGTGTGGGGGTATGTATTCTTGTCTAGCGGGTTGGTGTTTTGTTTTGACTAAGCCACCAATTGTACATTACACCTTTATGACTTGATCCTTTCATCATTTACATTGAATCAGCGGCACTCCATCTTCATGTGTCTCCTTCGATCTTTATTGAGAGAGAAAAATCGATTTCAGAATAATTTCTTTGAATTCGATTAACAAACGATTCTCACAAAAGAAATAAAACGGGCCCAGACTCGTGAATTCAGATCATTTTCGTTGTATGGACGATTATTAACGATTATTAACAACTTACATTCGCATTAATTTATTTTTATTTCGGACTATTATTCTCATTTTTATTAGTTGATGTTTTCATCTTTATTGGTTGTTGTTTTTCACGACGTTTCGGCCAACTATTCCTCTGGCCTTCGTCAAGTGGTAACCGCGACGGATAGGAACTTCGAATCTCCTAACTGCATTCTCAACAATCACTGCCATCCGTAGTTGTTGTCGTCTCACCACGTTTTGGCCAAGTAAACCTCTGGCACGTTTTGGGTAGGATTGAAACAATTATCTTCAGGCAATGTCTATCTGGAACCGTAGAGATTCAACGTCTCTATCAACTGCTCCACGGGCCCCGAAGGGCGATCAAGGTTGGATTCTTTGATCTAATAAATCCACGTTTATTTAATATCTAATCTTCCATCTCTGACGAAGTCCAGAGGAATAGTTGGCCAAAACGTCGTGAAAAACAACAACCAATTAAGATGAAAATAACAACTAATAAAGATGAGAATAATAGTCCGAAATAAAAATAAATTAATATATAATGCTCATCTCAAAAATGAATTCCAAGTAAGGAATAATATATATATTACATTCGTATGTGAGTTATTCTTTTATCTTTCATTGTTCGATAAAAAATTATATTCTGATCTGGAAAATTGCAAGCTTGTTTCCAGAATTTTTTTTGACGAGTTAAAATTGAGTCGGACAGGTTCAAGATTTTCCAATAATTCTTTCATGAAAAAAATCTTTTTTTCTGCCTTAACTGCACGAATACTATCTTACCAACTCGAGCTTTTGTATGACATTGTATTCTAAGACGAATTGTTCACACGAAACCCAAGGGCAGTACTCAAATAACAAAATCCGCTGACGTGAAGGTACATACGGATAAACCCATCCGAGCGATGTTATAATTGTCAAAAAAATATGAAAATTTGAGATTGTAGATTTTTCCGTGTTAGCAGATCATAGGCTGAAATCAATTCAAGAAGACAAAAAAAACAAAAAACAAAAAACAAAAACAAAACAAAAAAAAACAGAAGCAAACACAGGGAACTTGTCCTAAAACGGAAGAAGAATTTAGAACATGAACAGAGTCTTACAGGAACAGTTCACAACAAAAGAAAAGTGAAAAAACGACTGGGAGATATTCGAATCATTACAGGAGAGGCAACCTAAGTAACTTACTCCAAAATATATGTTATTCTACATTGCACTCTAGAGAACCTAATATTTCTTTTATAAAATTATTTTATATAAACGTCTTTCCAGTTAAAAAAAAAACATTAAAAAAATTACGTGCGGGGTTTGAACCTACAGATTCCGCCATCAAAAAGAAAACAACAAAACAAAACACGTACATTTTCAAGTTTTATAAGATTCTTTGCAGTTAACGAAGAGAAAATTAAGAAAATTACGGGCGGAGTTTGAACCTTCAGACCAAGTATTGCAAAAACAACACCAAAAAAAACAAAAAAAAAACGCTATAAACTTACTCATAGTAGAATTCTCACGATCCATTGTTCTATCATTATTGCTAAGCGATGACATGGAAAAATTGCTTTACCGATGATAGATAAATTAAAATAACGGGTTCGATAATTATCGGGGGATATTCTGAGAAAAAACTTAACAAAGATCACTCCCATTTGTTTATTTTCTTTTCGATGATTCAATGTAAATGATGAAAGGACCTAGTCATAAAGGTGTAATGTACAAAACTCGTAATAGTGAGAACATTTAGACTCTTAGGAGAAATTCGCAAATGCGAAAACCAACCCATATAAGTTGCGAATGCTAATCACTAACAAAGACGTTGCGAGATAGAATTAAAACGAAAATAAAGAAAGGACACCAATTGAACCTAAAATAGATATAACTGCAAGAAAATGCATATATGCCCCCCTCCCAATTAAAATATAATAAAGTCGATGGTAATTGCCTATGAAACTTAAAGTAAAAATTAATAAGGAAAATGTTTTCAAACCTGATGCCATTTATCGAAATTGTTCTTTTGAGTTTCACTTTTTGCCGTCTTCCCCCTGAAAAAACAACATCCATCTACCTATAAACAATAATATCCCCAAACTCTATCAATTTTATGAACAAGATTTATTTTCTAGAACTGCCTCCGCGTGGAACTCTATTCCGCTGACCTGTTTTATCGCTAACAAGAACATGGTTGACTTTAAGTTTAATGTAAAGAAAAAATCCCGTTGAGTCGCCTCTTAAATAATATTTGTTTTGTGTCTAATTTTCGCCAGTGGCCACCTTACGCTCATCACCCCTTATCCTCAAATGACCTTCGGGCATTGATAACTTGTGACTCCCCTATAAAAATCATCTTAATCCCCTGCTAATCCATAGGTATGCAGTTTCCGTCAGAGATACTACCCTCTGAATATAGACCTGGATTTTTACTATTCTGCTCTGGTTGACAGTAGCTAACTAAATTAGACGCGTAGATTTCTAAAAAGAAAAAAAATACGTTTTTGAAATCACCCCATGTAAACGGTGAATAATTGGACATTGATCTATAAACAATTTGTACGATTGTACTCCTTGTTGTTAGAAGTACTGCTTGGTAGGTGGCTTTATGTACCACGTGTACAATTTAAGGTACCGCAACACGTCCCCCAGCCAAACCGTGTATACACCATCGTTTCTACACACTAGCGGTTGTCGCCTCTCAGTGTGTTCCTCAACGAAAAAGACACATTATTTAACTGCATATATTAAATATATTTATAAATATATTTAACCTATATATAAAATTTCAAGTGTTCAGATCTAAAATTTATAAATATATAAATAATATATACTAGCAACTCAAGCTGTCTTAGTTGGGTCATTTATACTGTTCATAACTTTATGTGCATATCTATATATATCTATCTATCTATATATATATTAAAATACTTGACTTATGTCCAGGTAACCTACATCTAAAATTTCAGGAGTTCAGACCCAAAATTGTCGAAGGATTTTGGTAGAGTCTGCATAGGTCAACTCTTTAAACTTTGATATTTTGGCACCTAAATTTTCGCCCAAAAACTGATTAAAAATCTTGCTGCATATCCGAATACCCTTTTTGTAAAATTTTAAATGTTTCGCTCCAAAATTGGCTGAATACTTTGCAGGAGACCGCAAAGGTAAAATCTTTTGAACTTTGACTTGTTCCCAGCAAAACTTTTCGGCCAAAAACCGATTAAAAAGCTTTTCCCATGTGTGAATACACTTTATGTAAAATTTCAAATGTTTAGACCAAAAATTGGTGAAGCAATTTGATAGATACTGCAGAAGTCATTTTAAAAAAAAAACTTTGTCCCCAAATTTGACCCGTTACAATTTATAGTTTTGGGCTCAAATCGACTTAGAAAGGTTGATCATTGTGCAAGTAAACTAAAATTTCAAGTGTTTAGACCAAAACTTTGCGGATGAGTTCGGTAGAGTTTTCAAAGGACAAATCGTTGAACTTTGACCCCTTAGCAGCCAAATTTCTGCCCGAACACCGATTAAAAAGATTTTCCTTAATCTCAATACTCCTTATGTCAAATCTCGAGTTTGTAGACTGAAAATTGACAAAGTAATTTGGTAGGGAAATGCACACACAGACACACAGACAATTTCACTTTTATAGATATATATAGATCAGTAGTTTTTAAATACTGATATATATATATATATATATATATATATATACAGAAAATATGTATATATACATATATATAAATAGTATATATATACCTGTATACACACACATACACACACATATATTCATATATATATATATATATATATATATATATATATAAATTTGTATATATATACCCTCTCGTTTTAAGAACGGCTGCCTCGCAGTTGGATTTATTTACCACACCTAGATAAAAAAAAATACTTATCATCTTATAAGTGGGAAATGAGGTGTTAAACCAAAGAGACGGAAGCATATGCTACACACTATTCCATTAAAAATTAAACTACTACTCCATAGATAAGAGCCCTCTGTCTGTCTCTCTCTCTCTCTCTCTCTCTCTCTCTCTCTCTCTCTATATATATATATATATATATATATATATATATATATATATATATATATATATATGGCACGTTCCCTATAGATGTTTAGGAATACAGAATAGCACCTCCAGCATGCCATTATCATCATGACGTAAGAGCATATCTTGATAGTCACCTGCTAATCAGATAGTTAGGACGAAAAGGAAGTATCGACTACTGTCCACGCTTATCGGATTTGACCCCCCCATCTACTTTTCATATATTTTGTGAACGGAGCTGAGGGAGTGGGACATGCTTTACACAGGCTCTACACAGAGTTCACATCACACAACGGGTTACAATGCATGCGGGAAAAGCGACTATTGAAAGAAGATGTGTCAACATACCAATTGAACTGATTAGGAACGTTTTCGATTCAATCAGAGAGCGTTGTCAGCTGTTCATGGACCAGAATCCCAAATAATTTGAACTCTTCCGATTATTATCTTGTTTCTATATTTGCTTACAGTATTTTTATGTATGTAACTTTTCTTTATTATAATAAATGTTGGTTTTATGATAATTAAAAGCGTGTATACATTTTATTGGGGCACACTGTATATATATATATATATATATATATATATATATATATATATGTATATATATATACATATATATATATATGAGCAAACAGTTAATAAAACATGTTAAAAACACTTTGAAAAAGAGTTAAAAACATATTTAATCTGAAAAGGAAACACTTGATAAGTGGGTAGTCCTTAATCCGCGGAGTTTCGAAGAAATACTTTACTTCCCATCAGAGGAAAGGAATTAGCAAAATGCGGGATCGGATTTTGCATACAATGATGAAACTGCAAGTAAGTCAAAGATCTTACTTGATAACAAAAACTGAAGCAGAGGGAATGAGATCTTTGACTTACTTGCAGTTTCGTTCTTGTTAGCCGCCTTTGTTCCTTTTTCGATCGATTTCTGTAAAATAAAAAAAAGTAAACTGTATCTAAATTATACTAAGGTATATACTGACCGTTAACAAGATAATGACACCGATCGATTTGCTGTTGTTTGAAAACATCGTATCACAGAAAGTATTTCTCTACTTGCTCTTACTGAAACTGCAGTTATATTTGTGGATATTTCTTTTAGTGTGAATGACTATGAATCAATTATATAACCGTTCACTAGACAAAACAGGGAGGGCAGAGCTGTAGCCCTCGATATATCTAAGCTTTTTGACAGGGTATGTCACGATGGTCTTTTAAGGAAAATTAGATTATAGTGTATCACTGGAAGAATACGTCATGTAATTAAACCCTTTTCACGTAGGGGAAAATCCAGGTTGTCCTCGATGGCCGTACATCTGAACAATATGATATAAATGCAATAGTACTTTAGGGGTCTATCCTTGGACCTTTATTATTCCTGATATTCATAAATAATCTCCCTGATAAAATTGTTCCGGAGATGGGTATATTTGGTGATTACGCCACTCTCTGTAACAGGTACGAGGGGAAAAAATGAACACATATCTAAGAAAATGGCGGAAACACTAGAGGATGACCTCAAATCTGTAGTGGAATTGGAACAAAAATGGATGATCACATTCAATGCTGCCACGACTAGGCTTGTTTCCTTCAATAATTGCAAGAAACTTTCTCTACCATAAATAGCAATGGCGAATAACACATTATCCGAAAGTACTTCGTTTAAACTCCTCGGCCTAACGTTTACAGGGAACATGAACTGGAATAGATACATTGGAGCATTGCCCAGGCTGCTGCAAAGAAGGTGGGCTCCCGCTACCGTGCTAGAAAACTACTTACGCTTGAAAGTATCCTGTACCTCTATAAGCCCACCATTCGCCCACAAATGGAGTACTGTTGTCACATTTGGGCTGGTGCATCTGTTACTTGTCTCTCACTCCTAGACAGGGTTACAAAGAGAGTCGCCAGCCTGATAGGTCCTGAACTGTCATCTATGCTTCAACCTCTGTCCCATCGACGAAATGTTGCATTCCTCTGCCTGTTCTACAATTACTTACATGGTGAATGCTCTGACGAACTACAAGCACTTGTACCCCCTTGACGTGAATTCCCTCCGACAACCCCGAAAAGAAGCTAAATCCCACCCCTTCACAGTAGAGCTCCCTAGGTGTAAGAAGGCCTTCTACTCCAAAAGTTTCTTCCACAGAACTGCTAGACTTTGGAGCTCCCTTCCAGAATTCTACTATCCCCACTGTACTGAAATTCAGAAGTTCAAATATAATGTGAACAGACATCTTGCTACTCATCTCCTTTCATAATACCCCTGCAACTTATGTTCCCGATAGTAGCCCCCTTATTCAAAGTGACCTGTGCCATGTTTGGGATGAAAATTTAATTAAAAAAAAGCGTTAACTAATATAAAAACGTAAACAATACATCTTAACACTGAAAACAACATTCATTTCTGCTGAGTTAAATTTCACATACATAATATCTTATGTAGCTGAATGTAACTGAATAAATTTTTATACAGGGTGACCCCCCACCCAAAAAAACGGGCCTCAACTCTAATTAGGCCCGGTGTCTTGTTTTGTCCGAATGAAATGGAACTTTAGTCATAACTAGTTTATTATATTCAAAACATCACATCAAAACACTAAGGTCTTTGGCCTTTTTTTCCGTTCTACAGCATATGTTCTAGATGGCCTCCATTTAACTTTTGTGTTTTTTTTTGATCACCCTGTATATGTTTTAGAAAATCCTCTTGATACACTCTAAAGCTTTGATTATGTCCAAACAGTAAAGTGGTAATAATTTGACTGTGACAAGTAGGTTTTATATAGTTATCTAAAGTGGTTTTATCTCTCATTGCATACGTTATAGACATATTACACACTCTTGTGTTGTAAAACATTAAGGTTTTCCCAAAACACTGTTTACTTTATAGTATTAACTGTGCATTAAGATATTTATTGTGTTGATACTGTGAAAGACGTGGAGTTCTATTTTATTAACTTTTAACTCTAATAAAGCAATGTTGTCTTTTGAAAATAAGGGTTACTATTTGAGACTATTTCTTCTGGGGACTGTACAAGGAGATAAGCGGTATATCTCTTCACATTCGATTAAAACTTCATCATTTTAGTACTGTCAGGAAAGCGGGAAACAGGGAAGGAATTCCAAAGTTAATCACTCGAGTGAAGAAGTTATGAAAGAAGCAGACTTTCCGACATCTAGGGATCTCTAAAGTGAAGGCATGAACTTTTGCACCTAGACGGGTTTGACGGGGTTAAGTACGTCCATGAGGTACAGATGCAATGAGTTCGTCGGAGCACATTTCAGTAAAGCAGACACAGGGATAGAATATTAAAGAAATAGGACAGAGGTTGTATCTTGCTAAATAGTGACCAAATAATAATTAGTCATGTTCTGCAAAGCCGAAAAAATAACCAGCAAACAACAACAACAACAACAAAAAAAACAGACAAAAAACCCCCCAGCAATTTTCCTCACCGAACAATCAGATTAAGAAACAACCAATTAAAAAAGTGAAGAATAAAACTTTTACAAAAATGACGAGATTCAATATTAAATGATCCGAAAAGGAAGCTCAAGAGCATCTATATTCTTATAAAAACATTTAAACAACAACGGCCAGTTATAACCATATTAAACGGAATTTTGAAATAAAATCTTACGAAAGCATTTAAACGACAACAGCCAGTTATAAGCATTTAAACAGAATATGAATTACTTCCACTTGGTCAGTAAACCTGTAGACAAGTAAAAAATAGAATTACTTCTCCTGAACATAACCGAATTAGTTAAGCTTTGAGCGTTTAGACTTAAAATCCAAACAAGGCAGCTTCTTTACAATTTACAGCCTAGAGAGAGGATTAGTTTATTCACTGATAATGGGTTATTACCCGAAAGGACCTTTGGATTAAGTACCATCCACAGTTGAAAAAAATTTAGGTAGATAAATAAATAAATATAAATAAAAAAATAATATAAAAAATATTGAATTATTTAGTTATTTATCTGCTCATAACGACTGTATATTCTTGCATTGTTAGCCTTCCACCATACCTTTAATTCTTTCACAATGCTTCAAGCAAACCACGCCATACTTCTTAAAGTCTAGAGTGCTCCTAAACTTAATGCATAAACTTGATACGAGCAAGGAAATTGGTCGCAACAATATTCTTGTTATAGTACTCAAGAAACGGAAATTATACCTGAGATATGGCAAAGGACCGGTGAAGCTATCGACGGGGGGGGAGTCTTTTATTTATACGGCAGCAGTTCTTGGTATAACAAAGTCATTTGATAGGGGTTGGCGCATAGGTTTGCTTCGGAAACCTGGTAGTTATCGAATAGCTGGAAATGTCCTCAGAAATCTTAAATATGTTATTTCATGAAAGTTTAGTAAAATAATCATTGATGGACAGAAATCCGAATGTCCGAATATCTCGATGATTTCTTTCGAACCTTTTTCTCTTTCTAATGTTCATAAATGATTGCATCCTGCGATCATTTGTTAATATCTATGGCAACGCAAAAAATAGCATCATTGAGTAATACCTTTTTCACCCTTCATTCTCTCTCTCTCTCTCTCGCTGTATCTCTATTCAGATTTAGAGTGCGTGATGCGAGTAGCATTTTACTTTTTATGCCTTAAAAACCAAGATTCTCTTTTTTCATCCTCAATGCTCGCATCCTCAGATGATCTAAATTAATGTTACCCCTCTTAAGAAAAACACCTTCCTATATAAGCTCCTAAGACTGCCTTTTACTCCAGACCCAAAACATATCGAAGAACAATGTCAAAATATAAATTGCTTTTGTTTGAAATTTGCAAAAGATAGGCTCAGCCGTTTCGGAACCTATGAGAAAAGAACTCTCTCACACACACAGAGTGACTTTTATATGACAGTAGAGGTAGAGAATATTAGGTCTAAATATTTCGAATGAGATCCAAACTTATTGAATAACAGATAAAATATGTTTAATACCTGTATTTAGAGACAGACACATCATGCGTATTGTAGATGGGAAAGAATAGACTTAATTGAGTAGCATTTTACATATCATTTTTTTTCCAAGAAGAGAGTGATATAAATTCACCTCTCAAGGGATAATTTACTCAACTAGAATTATACAGGTGGAAAAATGCATACAAATCTGCTTACATCCTCCAGTCATTTGCACCATTTCAAACATTCAGGTTAATGTATTATATTTGTTTCTCCTGGAAGAGAAAATCTCCCTCTCTACAAAAAAAAAAGAAGAAGAAATACGATCTGTACTAATATAGACAGCTTATTGTTAAATTTATATTATACTATTAATTAACTCAAATGTCATCATTTTTCATAATTCTTGGTTACGTTACTAATTTCGATAATCAATTGTTATAATTTTAACACACACTATCGCCCCCCCTCTTAGTAAAATATTAAATTTGATTTATTGTCTGGTGTATATACCCGGTGTTGCCCGGCGGAATCATATTTCTGGGTGTACATATTAGTCACATATTAGATAAGATACACCAAATATCGTAACTTGTTACGAAAAGTGACCGAAAGTGGGATTTAGCGAAACATAAATCCCATCTGTCTTAGTCTATGAAGAGCAAACGGGACGTAACTTTATTAGCCTAACCGGAAAATTACTCGCATAGCTTAAAGGAAATGAGCTTACTTCTGATTTTAAACGCAACTGTTACCAGCAATTAATAATCTATGTATTAATACGATAGCATGTGTTTTATTTTGTGTGTCACGCTTTCCGGCAAATTTCATTGGTTGTGATTTAAAAAACACACGCTATCGTATTAATATATAGATTATACTAAATGTGAGTTAATGGATTTGATGACTGTTCCATGAGATCCCAGGCATAATCTCCTCCTTCTTTTTGAAGAATATTTATGATATAATACATCAACATAAGCTGTCATATGCCCAAAATCACATGGACGTACTGCTGATTAAAAAAACAAAACAAAAACAGGTAAATGGTTCTAGGGGCTTATTTGTAACATACCAAAAATTAAATAAATATATCAAATAATTCTGAGTTAATATATTTTCGTCCCCGTGGCAGTAATTGCAAAAACTCTTCTTAAGGAAGAGGGGAGCATTCAAGTCGGAATGCCGAGACTGATGCTACACTCAGAAATTCATAATGAAATAATGATTGCCTAATCACTAACTGTCTTAATGTTTTTATGTATTCATTTCGGGAAGCTGCAGATACAGTTTAATATTTAAACATTACTTTATTTCAAGTATATTTTTACCAGTGGGGTGGAGGATATGAAGTTACTCGCGGAAATGGCTGCAACCCTTACCGTTTTAGACATTACTTTATTTAATGTATATTTTTAACAATGGGGTGGGGGATATGAAGTCAATCGCGGAAATGGCTGCAACCCTTTACGTTTCAGACATTACTTTATTGAATGTATATTTTAACAGTGGAGTGGGAGATAAGAAATCAGTCCAGCAAATTGCTGAAACAGTTTACGATTTACACATTAGACTATTTCATGTATATTTTTAACAGTGGGTTGGGGATATAAAGTCAGTCCCGGAAATGGCTGAAAAAGTTTATTTTAGTCCATGTATATTTTTAAAAGTTGGGTGGCGGACATGAAGTAAGTTCCGGTATTGGATGAGATAAGTGCAAATATATACTAGCAGAATATCCAGCGTCGCCCAAGATTGAATGACATAGGTGGAAAACATATAGTTGCAGAATATACAGCGTCACCCGAGTCCGAGGTGGAAGATATCTAATAGAAGAACACGTGGTGTCACCCGGGATTTGATAAGATAAGTGGAACATATAAACTATGAGAATGCCCGGCATTGATTTATGGGTTTATAACGAAATAACCAGCCTAAGAAATATATCAACTAATTATTTTAGTAAGAGGGGCGATTATGTGGGTTAAAAATTTAAAAAAATGTTGTCGAAATTAGTAACATATACAAGAATTATGAAAAAAAGATGAAATGTGATTAAATTGATTGGTGTGTTTGTAATGAAATAATAAGCCCAGGCAATATATCAAAGTTATTATTTTTGTAAGTGGGGGCGATAATGTGGGTCAAAATTATGAAAAATGATTGTCGATATTAGTAATATCTCCAAGAATTATGAAAATGATAAAATGTGAGTAAATTGATTGGTGCGTTTGTAATGAAATAATCAGCCGAGACAATTTATCAAAGTTATAATTTTACTAAATAAGGGGGTGATAATGTGTTCTAAAATTATGAAAAATTATTATCGAAATTAGTAACATATTCAGGAATTATGAAAAATGATCAAATGTGAGTTGTTTGGTGTGTTTATAATGAAATAATCAGCCCAGACAATATATAAAATGTGTCATTTTAGTAAGGGAGCTAAAATGTGGGTTAAAATTATGAAAAATGATTGTCGAAATAAATAATATATCCAAGCATTATGAAAAATGATGAAATGTATGTTAATTGCTTGGTGTGATCGTAATAAAATAATCATCACAAGCAATATATCAAATATATTATTTAAGTAAGGGAGCGATCAAGTGGATTAAAATTATGAAACATGATTTTCGAAATTAGTACCATATCAAAGAAATATGAAAACTGATGCAATGTATGCCAATTGATTGATGTCTTTGTAAAGAAATAATCAGCATCGCCAATATATCAAAGTTATTATTGAAAAAAAGGGGGCGATAGGTGGGTTAAATTTATGAAAAATGATTTTCGAAATTAGTAACATATCCAAGAAATTTGAAAAATGAGGAAATGTGAGTAAACTGATTGGTTTGTTTAAAATGAAATAACAGTCCAGACAATAAGCCCAATTAATTATTTTAGTAAGAGGAGGCGATAATGTGTGTTAAAATTGATTGTCGAAATTAGTAACATATCCAAGAATTATGAAAAATGATGAAATGTGAGTTAATTTATTGGTGTGTTTGTAATGAAATAATAAGCTCAGGAATATATCAAAGTTATTATTTTAGTAAGGAAAGGAGGCGATAATGTGGGTTAAAATCATGTAAAATAATTGTCGAAATTAGTAGTATATCCAAGAATTCTGAAAAATGATGAAATGCCTGTTAATCGATTGATGTGTTTGTAATGAAATAATAAGCCCAGACAATATATCAAAGTTATAATTTTAGTACGGAAATGGGAGGTAATGTGGGTAAAAATTATGAAAAATGATTGTCGAAATTAGTAACATTTCCAAGAATTATGAAAATAATGAAATGTGAATTAATTGATTTGTGTGTTTATAATGAAATAATCAGCCCAGGCAATATATTAAAGTCATTCTTGTAATAAGTTGGGGGCGATAATTCGAGTAAAAATAATGAAAAATGATGAAATGCAAATTAAATAATTGATGTTTTTGTAATGAAATAATCATCCCAGGCAATATATCAACGTTATTATTTTAGTAAGGGCGGGGGAGATAATGTGTGTTTTAATTATAAAAATAGGATTGTCGACATTAAAACATATCCAAGAATTATGAATAATGATGAACTGTGAGTTAATTGGTTGGTGTGTTTTTAATGAAATAATCAGCCCAGACAATATTTAAAAGTTAATGTTTCAGTAAGGTGTGGGGGGGCGATAATGTAGGCTAATATTATGAAAAATTATTGTTGAGTTTATTAGCATATCCAAGAATTATGAAAATGGTGATATATGAGTTAATAGATTAGTGTCTCTGTAATGAAATAATCAGCCCAGACAATATATCTAAGTTATTATTTTAGTAAGAGAAGGGCGATAATGTTGGTTTAAATTATGAAAAATTATTGTCGAAATTCGTAACATAATCAAGAAGTATTGCTGTGTTTTTAATGAAATAATCAACCCATGCAAGATATCTAAGTTATTATTTTAGTAAGTGAAATCGATACAGTTTACATAAAAAGGCTAGAATAATATGATGGTATCTTCATTCAAGCTGAATCCCTACATAATTCCCTGCAGCAATATATTAATATGAAATATGCCGCTTGTTTAAAATAAATTAAATTAAATATGAATCAAATCTAAAATAAATTATATCAAAATAATATTTATAAATAGTTCAATTAAAAACGTTCTATTACAATATATAATTAACAATACCGAGCTAATTATTAAAATAGATGCACTTTTGAATACATAGTACATATAGGAATTATGTTTGAATAATAGTGTATATTAGTCCGTTTTCGGTATGAACTAATTTCTGTAATAGTATACCTTTTGTCCTTGAGCTCCGATGGTATTTTTACACTCATTGCATTAAATCAAGTCTAGGGTCATTGAAAAAGATTTTTTTTATTAAGAACAATACAAACATTCAAGCATGAGTTTCAAGCATGGATTCCATTCATTGATTAATGCAGTTCGGGCAAAGAAGCATTCCATAATTCTTGAAAACACAAACTAGGTTTTAAAAAATTAACAACCAACGTAGTCGATGGGTAAATAAAAATGTGAACAAAAAGAAACATATAGGAATACGACTTATATATATATATATATATATATATATATATATATATATATATATATATATGTATATATATATATATATATATATATATATATATATATATATATATGCGTGTGTGTGTTTGTAAGTATTTAATTATTATGGTAAAAATAATTATGACAGCCCCTGTAAGAAATTCCTTTCTTATCGTTGAGCACTTTCAGTTGAATTAAAGTCGGTCAATTCAGCTCTTATGCATAGATCATTGTATAAAGATTAGATCACTGTCTGACTGACGTAAAGAACATTTAAAATGAAAATGTTTAAATTCAACGTTATTTCACGCGGTCAATGGTAGCCGAATGGATACGGTCTTTGCTAATCGAGCCAGAGATGTCTCGTGTTGCTGAGTTCGACTCGTTCGACTGGTGTTAATCGTAAGACCATGCGCTGAAGAATCCTGAAAGGATGAAACACTTGCGTCTTTTATTATAGTAAAAAAATAATTATATATATATATATATATATGAAATAAAATGGAGGTGGAAGGACCTGGATACTCAACGTTTCGCCTGATTTATGCGGGCTTCTTCAAGAGGGATGGTCATTGAAGAAGCCCGCATAAATCGGGCGAAACGTTGAGTATCCAGGTCCTTCCACCTCCATTTTATTTCATATCGTCGGATTTAATCCAGCTCAACAATCATATATATATATATATATATATATATATATATATATATATATATATATATATGAAGCAAGCCAGGACGGTCCATTGATTATATAGATAGCGATAATGTCTGCGACCATGTTGAATACGTGATTGCGATAATACATACACTACTTTGTTGGTGTAAGAACATCTTTAGAAATATCTTAATTCTGCGATCATCTTGATCCGTTTACCTTGTTTAGACGAAATTTGTCGAATTTTCCAGAGAAGCTCGATTGGTTTAAATTATTTCAATTTTCTGTTTGGTTCTTCTTGTTTCTTGTTTCTTCTTTTTTCTGGGATCTTCATCGTTATTCGATGATGACTATCTTATGGTGCCGTGTGGACAATGAATGACCTAGCGAGCATGCCTCTTTGCCCCCTTCGCTCTATTATCCTGTATTCGCTGCTTCACCTCACAGTCCACTCCATGTGAGCAAAGGAAAAAAGGAAGCACCAGAGATCCCAGCAGGAAGCAACTTGACAACTTTAATTTCAAGCTGAACTTTGCGGATAAATTTATCAAGTTAATCTCTACCCCTCATGTTAAGGAGTGCCTTTCTAGATTTTTCTTCTCTACTATAAGGTTGAAAAGAAAGTTCTTGCGGTTTATAATTTTTAAATTCCAATGAACACATCTCAGCTCAAACAAAAATTTATTGATCGAAACAAGCACCATCCGAATCAATACACTTTTGCCAACGCCAATAACGTAAAAAGTCGCTGAAGGCGTTTTTGATATCGCTTAGGTTTTTGAAGCATTCCTCACGCAGAAAGTTATCGAGATACTTGAAAATGTGGTAGTCAGCAGGTTAGATGTCTGGAGAGTATGGGAGATAAGACAGAGTTTCGTAGCCACGTTCGTTCAACTTCTGAAGGGTCGGTTTAGCAACGTGTGGTTGGGTATTGTCGATAAGGAGAATTGAACTTTTTCTGTTGACTAAAGCTGGGTGTAGTTGTCGAAGTTTCTGATGCATTTCATCTATTTGTTGTCAGTGATTCTCTTCTGCAATTGTTTCGCCTGCATTTAAAAAACTGTATAGGGGATAGTTTGGGCGCAGACCACCAAACAATCAGGATGACCTTCTTTTGAAGCAACTCTACCTTCGGAAAATTTTGTCGGTGTCCAACCACTGAGCTGAGCGTGGCCGGTTGCTGTACAGAACTCACTTTTCATCGTCAGTCACAACCCGGGCGAGAAACGAATCGTTCTTGTTGCGTAAAAGAATGGGAGATGACACTTTGTTTCTTTCGGTTGTCGTTCAGTTCGTTAAACACACTTTTGTCAAGTTTTATTTTTGTTTTTCCAATCGCTCTGAAGTGGTTGAAAATCACCGTGTAACTTAAGTCTAATTCAGAAGTAAGTTCTCAAACAGTTTTGCGTGGATTGACTTTCACAAAAGTTTTTAATTGATTGTTGTCAACATCCCATCGCCGATCAATACGCTCATAATCTCCACGACTCTCGTTGTCGCCACGAAATTTTTTAAACCACCATCGGGCTGTGCGTTAAGTAGTGGTTCCTATGCTAAACTCTTCATTGATATCGCGAGCTTTATCAGCAGCTTTTCGATCTTGAATTGAAAGAAAAAAATAGTGCGAATTTGCTTTTTTCCGTCTTGTATTCAACATTCTGAAAAATATACATAATAGCTATGAAACGATTGTTATTTAACCGATGAGATAGAGCGAAAAATGCCCTTTAAAATTATATATAAAGTAAAGGTATTATGCGGAACACTTATTTGAAAATACATCATTTAAAATAAAAATTAAAAATTCCGCAAGAACCTTCATGTCAACGTAATAGAAGAGAGGGTGAGTGGCAGTTTTCTGGCAGTTGTGTAGAGTGCATCAATAAAGGGACTAGAAGTCATTGGAATAGATATATTTTAATAAATTACTGAATTTAATCTATTTTCAAGAGAGCGTATATACTTATAATGTCCACAGAATAAGAGAAAGGAAACACGATTGCTACTGGATTTTAAGTTAACTAACATTTCATAACTTTCAATGTCTTCTTAAGGCTTAAATTGAAGCCACTTTAAGGACATTTATGTGGTTTTGTTCATTTTTTAAAACGATATTAAGGTTCATGTCTCTCCATTGGAGAACCGGTGTTATTCTTAGAAAGTCGCCCATTTGGACTTATTTATTTATTTATTTATTATTTATTAAAAACAGTAATCTACGGACACGCGTCTTTCGGAGCCTTACTCCTCTTCAGTGTAACTTGACTGTTGGTAGGATTCGAATCTTGGACCTTATGTATTTCAGTCCAGAGCTCTAATCCATTACGCTATGATGCCATAGACGATTGCACTGCTTTGTTTTTATCGTTCATCTGTTTACGTTGTTTTGTTGATTTTTTTAAACGATATTAAGGTTAATGTCTCCGCCTCGGAGAATCGGTGATTTTCTTAGAAAGTCGCCAATTATATATATATATATATATATATATATATATATATATATATATATATATATATATATATATATATGTAAACTATTTGATTCACCTTACCAATTATTTTTCTAAGCACCAGACAACCAGAAATTTCTAAATCTGAAACAAATACATAACGATGAAAAAACGATGAAAAAGTTTTCCAAGTTGATGAAAGGAAGATCCGAGTTTGACGTACAAATAATTGTTTGTTTTTTTTAAATTATTCTTGACTAAAATATTGGTCTTTTGAATGTTAAAGAATATTGCTTGTTCTTTTGTTATATGTTTACAATCATCGTGCTTTCACTTTGCAAAGATTACTATATAAAAATATAAAGTTTAATATAAATAACTTAAAGTTAAATATTCTTTATATATAAGATAATACATTTTTTTTAAATATCAATATAAAGTTCGTCTAGAGCTTATATGCAAGTTATGAATTTGTATAAAGAGTTGCATCTTTTTTGTTAAAAATTCCATCATGATGTTTTTTAGATTTTGCTCAATATTATTAAACTTAGATACATAGTGAGGATCAGAAAAAAGTTACTAAGTTTACGAAACGGGAAAATATGACTGTCAGTAGCCTAATCGCACATATTCATTTTGATATTTGTACATTATTATAATTCGCACATATTCATTTTGATATTTGTACACTATTATAGTTTGTACATATTCATTTTGATATTTGTACAATATTATAATTCGCACATATTCATTTTGATATTTGTACATTATTATAATTCGCACATATTCATTTTGATATTTGTACATTATTATAATTCGCACATATTCATTTTGATATTTGTACATTATTATAATTCGCACATATTCATTTTGATATTTGTACAATATTATAATTCGCAGATATTCATTTTGATATTTGTACATTATTATAATTCGTACATATTCATTTTGATATTTGTACAATATTATAATTCGTACATATTCATTTTGATATTTGTACAATATTATTATTCGCACATATTCATTTTGATATCTGTACAATATTATAATTCGCACATATTCATTTTGATATTTGTACATTATTATAATTCGCACATATTCATCTTGATATTTGTACAATATTATAATTCGCACATATTCATTTTGATATTTGTACTTTATTATAATTCGCACATATTCATTTTGATATTTGTACATTATTATAATTCGCACATATTCATTTTGATATTTGTACATTATTATAATTCGCACATATTCATTTTGATATTTGTACAATATTATAATTCGTACAACTAATGTAAAACATAATATGAAAGGATTTTAGAACAAATTTGTCAATTTCTTAACGAAAAATATTTTATTTTTAAAAATAAAAAAATATATTAATGAAAATAAGAAGAACTTTCGAAAATAGTCACGCAGATGCCCCTTTCTTTTCGGTCTATTGTCAATAACTGATGTCAGATTTGCAATATTGGCGACTGGTAAATTGTTTGCAGCAACTTTAACTGCCTGCCAGAGGTCATGTTTGCTTGTGGTTTTCCATGAGAATAAATATTTCTATTGATAATGATCCACACGTTGTAATCAATGAGATTCAAGTCAGAGATATTTAAAGGCCAGTCCATAAGATAATATTCTATAATATAAATCTCACCTGTCTGTATAAATGTATGTATGTATGTATGTTTGTTTGTTTTTTTATATATCTTCCTAAAACTTTCGACAGAGACAACGGATTTTCACAAGATCTGTATCACTTTAAAGTTCGACCCTTCGGGTGACAAATACCGAAAAATTTGCTAAAAACATTAATTCCTTCACCCTCAACTGGCCATTTTTCTACAAGGAGGGGTCGCTTTTTTCGCCCATATTTTTTAAAGTATTCTCCTCTTTTCGATTGTCTTACCTTAATTTAAACCTTCACTACTTCCGGGTTGGCGATGGATGCAACAGCAAAAACGTCACTTTTTTCACGCTCTTTTCCTCCTTCGCGGTACGAGTTTGGGCCTGCCTTGCCTTTTTTCTTTGCTTAACACACACCTCCAAACACTCGGGCAATGCCAGCCAGCCAATTTGTCTTCAATAAATCCCCTTTTCTTTCAATAAGGAGTTAGTAAACTTTGAAACATGGCTTGAATTTGTCTTGCATAAAGATCATGGATCTATGTTATCAGGTCATTCAAAGAAATATTGCTCGAGAAAATCACAGTAATATTAATTATAACGCCGTCTTTCACTTTAAATGGAACCACGAGCTCATTCAGTTATGTTGCTGGAAAACCCATCCGCAATCTCATCCATCGGGTGCATCGAGGGTGATCCTGATCCTTGTTTTGTAAAATAAAATCACTTTACTGCAATTAGTTCTAATTTATTCTTTAGCCCTCTGCAATTTTCTTTCCTCATGTTTTTTCGTTAAAATAGATTTCTTTATTTAATGTTTTCTATCAGCAAAGTTCCTTAATATTTTACACCTTCTTTATCTTGATAACAAAGAAGATCAGGCGGTCTTAAATTTAAATGTCTTTGACGCATTTTCGTTTCGTATTAATTCCCTTTTAATATCCGAAAATATTCCACTTTGTTAAATTCCTGAATTCAGCCTTTTTTTCCTGAATTCTTGATTGATGATCCTTTTTCTAAATCTTAAAAATTTGAAGTGAAGACTTTCTTAAGTCAATTTCTTTGATTATATGGTTTATTTCATCCATTGTTAGTTCTTTTTTATGAGCCGTGATGCTTAATTCCTATTCTCACAAATAACCTCTTGCCACGGCAACTTGCTATAGTTACTGGAAGAATGCTAAATAGCAATCTGGAATTGAAAATTGGGACTTAATTGTTTTTATGCTTACCCGTTATAATAGTACAAATTATTTCATTCCATAACACATATCCATGAATTTCACGCAAAATATTTCATAATAGCTTTTTTGCATATAACCTCTAAATATTATTTATCAGGAGAACATTAAACAAACGAAAAAAAAAATGAATAACTGAAATATTTATAAATCTATCAAATATTCAAAATAAAGAATATAAAATATATGTATAGGGAGATTCGAACTCCGCCATAAAGCTACCTTTGACTCCATTTGCTTAATCTTTACCGCTCGGACACCAAACAATTTCCATGTGAATGAATGGAATTAATAACTCATAAACGCGAAATCCAGGCGCACACATAAGTCAATCCAGAGTATTCGAAAGACGGAAGACCTGAACGTTGCATAAACGCTAGCTGACTGCCTCTTAGTTTATACTAGCCTGGTGGTCGGCGTTGCCCGGGTTTTTGAGAAAAAAAAAGGTGTTCGTAGGCAGGTAGGCTCTAACCCGTACCGCGAAGGAGGAAAAGAACGTAAAAAAAACAACAACAATAAAAACATGGCGTCTTTGCTATTGCGCCTATCGCCAAACCGGAAGTGACATGTGTTTAAATTAAGCCTAGACAATCGAAAGAAGGGGATAGCTTTTGAAAATATGGGCGAAAAAAAGCGACCCCTCTCTGTAAAAAAGTGCTCAGTTGAGGGTGAAGGAATTAATGTCTTTGGCCATTTTTTTCAATAATTGTCGTCCCAAGGGTTGGGCTTCAAAATAATACCGATCTCGTGAAAATCCGACGCTTCTGTCAAAAGTTTTAGGCAGACATACATACATACATACATACATACATATATACATACATACAGACATACAGACATACAGACAGACAGATAGAGAGACAGACAGGTGAGATTTCTATTATAAATTTCCCAAACAGTGCCCATTTTTAATTATTGTTAAAGGGGTTGAATAAGTATAATTGGACAACAATAATAATTTTTTTTTCTACATACACTAGTGTTTCATGCATACGCAATCATCAGTGTAGCAGGTGACAATTATTTCCGGTGGAATTTATTTACAATAGTATATTATAGGTCACTCTGCTTTTGGTTGACCCCTTTGCTTGCTTAGCTAATATCATTAATGAAACATGGTTGGGATTAAATAAGCAAAACTGAAATTCATAAAAGTCTCGTGTTTTATTTTGACTATTCCCAGACCCGTTGATTAAATTAATGTCATTTTAATGCTATTATCTACGTTGTTCAGTGTCAACAAAATCAATGTCATAGCACACACACGCACACGCACACACACAATATGTGCAATATTCTGCGTTTGTGTGTTTAAATCGACGCACATCAAGTGCAACTTTATAAACAAAAAATAAGCCAATGCTCACCCATTATCGATCTTAAAAGAATTTTCAATGCCTGTCGTCATCAACAATAAAACAAAATTTATATATATATATATATATAAAATAAAAACCCAACACGTGTCACCCGGTTTAGCCATCTGTCCCGTTTGGAGGACCAGACAATGAAACTAGAGTTTCAATTTATTTTGTTCAAACCATTGTGATCACATGTCGTCCCTGCAGCCAAGCGTTGATGTACGCATGCGCAGAACGATCTCTTTAGGATTAAGGTTCGTAGTAGCGTATTAAAGATGAAAACCCTATGCTCAGCATTAACGATAGAGAGAGAGAGAGAGAGAGAGAGAGAGAGGGGGAGAGAGAGATAGAGAGAAAGGAAGACAGAGACAGAGACAACAGACAGATAGACGTACACAGCTAGATATAGATTAAGAGAGGAAGTGAAAACATACGAAGAATGAGGAAAAGAATGAAAAGAGATACAAAAATGAAAAGGCGATACGCATAGGAATATATAACTAAAATAAAGAGATATTCTGAGATGAGATATAACAGGGAAGTAGAAAAATACACACACACACAAAAATAGGCTGTGACTAAGAAAACACGCACACACACACACACACACACACATATATATATATATATATATATGTATATATATTCTGAGATGAGATATAAAGGGGAAGTAGAAAATAAAAACACACAAAAATAGGGCGTGACAAAGAAAAAAAACACACACATATATATATATATATATATATATATATATATATTTAGTAAAAATGGTAATTAATAAAAACTGGAAGAAAGTGCTCAATAAACAACTAAAAATAAAAAGAAAGCAATGAAAAGAATCGTTTATTG
>NC_136508.1:75400474-75450474 GCF_053919585.1 Euprymna scolopes
TCGCCATTTTATGCAGTGTAATTTTTAATTCGGTAATTTTATTGTTAATAACAATTAGACAAACAATCTAAAAAAGTGTTAAATGCTTAGGATTAATTTTTAATGAAGTAAAGTTTTTACGTTAATTAATTCTTATTAGATGAATAAAATGGTAAGATGAAGTTAGAGTTTTTCTCTAACTATCAATACAAACTTGTATTTCTACATCATATTTTTTTCTTTCTCTTTTTTCTTTCTATTCAAAAAATGCTACATTGCCTACAGTGTATTTATTCATAAAGTTTGAAGAAATGTTGGTTTTTGAAAATTTTCAAACGATATAATGCTTGAAATTGTCGAACTAGACATTGAAACAATTGTAACGTAAAAGGAAATACCCTTTTTGTTGCCATCAACACCTTGTGTTGAAATCTTGATTTTACACACACACAATATATATATATATATATATATATATAGAGAGAGAGAGAGAGAGAGAGAGAGAGAGATAGAGAGAAAGAGAGAGAGAGGGAGATAGAGAGATAGAATAAATAACAAAAGACTATAATCCAAAGTTCTTGATGTTGACCATTTTATAATTTATTCCATGAATTCAGTTATCATTTACAACCCTTAATTCACTATATTGCTCCGTAGCTTCTTAAATAAGGATTAGTACATATTATGAGGAAATAAATTTTATTTCCACAGAAACATATACGTACATATATATATATCTATATAATTATAAAACTCAAATGACCTTGTAACGAGTGATGTAACCCACTTTCCGGTTGCGCATGTGCGCATAAACATTACCCCATAAGAACGTAAACAAATACACACTAATCGCTTCTTTTGCAGATTTTGACCTGCGCACTGAAATATTAACGTTATTATTTCGAAATTATTATTTAACATGGGAAGAATGGCGGTGTTTTGCAACTATTCTTTATTACAACTATACTGTCGCTATTTTCTTACAACTATACAAGTTTAACCCGTTGACAAACACAAGAACAATTGTAGTAAAGCCAAGACTACTACTACTACTACTACTACTACTACTACTACTACTACTACTACTACTACTACTACTACCCTCTATCCGTCCGTTTTCCTTCCTTCCTTCCTTCCTTCCTTTCTTCTTTTTTATTTTTTGTTTACATTTCTAGATACAAAATAATTGTGTTGGAACGGTGAATTTGTTGACACATTTACTAATCTGTTTCAATATTAATTTTATTTATTTTATTTTATTTATTTAAGTTTTATTTTTTTGCTTCAGGTTTTATTCATTATTTTTTTTTTTTTTAGATTTTAAGTTTCTATAACTTGGTTGAAGGATTCCAATATGCGGTTTTCATTCTTATATTTCTCATCGGTAGGTTCATGTACGTTTTTGCTGCTAAATGACTCGGCGTTCGATTCGTGGGAAAATCATGTTTAATTTTCGATTTTGAGCGATTTTTCGGAAAAATAGGTAACTGTACACGAATAGGGAGGATTTTTTTATGCTTGAGTGACCCGCCCGTGATTTTTCATTTTAATATAGTTTCATAGAAATGTTTCTGTTATGTAAAAAAAAATTACTTTTTACAGTACAAGTGTCACGCTCATACATGAATTCCATAGCTAATATAACATACTGACCTAACGGGTCACGGATAGTCTAGTATATATATATATAGTTAATAAATGACAAGACTATATTCCAAAATTCAAGATGTTAACAATTTTATAATTTATTCCTTTGATTCAGTAAACATTTACAATCCTTAATTCACTATATTGCTCAGTAATTACACTGAGCTTATTAAATAAGGATTCGTATATATTATGAGGAAATAAAATATATTTCCACAGGAATACACACGCACACACACACACACACACACACACACATATATATATATATATACATATATATATATATATATATATATGTATATATAAACTCGGCCGTTAAGCAGTTTACATAAATAGAAATATAAACTCAGTTTACATAAATACATATAAACTCGGGCGTTAAGCAGTTCTTATATATTTACCACTGTTGTTACTATTTCCCACCATTTTTTCATGGTCAATTATACAAGTCCTACTACGAAATCAAGCGAAAACGTTCTTAATACATTTCGGATGTATAGTAATAATTTTTATTTTCACAAAAAACGGATAAGAAGAACCGCAAAAAATACATAATTAAACATGAGCTCTCTGTTATCTTTAATAATGCTTGTTTAAATGAACAAATGCTATCTAAATACGCGTAATATATATATATATATATATATATATATATATATATATATATATATATATATATATATATATATCAGACTTTGTAAAATAAGTCATGTGTACATATTAATATTATATATGTATAGAGTTCACTTCTTAACACACAAAACGAATATATGATTCGGGCCAAGATCGAAGTGTAGTATCTCTTTCGATACTACTCTTAAGTTAATTTTTCTCGATCAATGGAGGGGAAACCCTCTATACTGAGACAATTATTTTTCTGGTCACAACCACAGTGCCCCTTTTGCCATTTTTTTTGGGGGGGGCTGGTTTTTCCCCACATTAAAAACGACCTTGTGTCACATTTTGCTTTCGTGGGGAAGCAAATAAATATTAATATATGATTATAGGTTTTAGTCCACAACTACTAGAGGTAAAGGGCTTAAACGCGGACTAGATTTAGTTTAATTTTAGTGTAAACAACGTGTGTAACTCCATAGTGAATTTCCAATTTTTAAAAAATTATAATTTCTTTAACTTATGTTTAGTGGATTTTAGGAGGCAACTTTTGCGCTTGATAACACATCTGTAAATTATAATCAACCAAATATGTATTAAAGTTGATCCAAAACATTATACCTATATAAATTTAGCATGCAGGTGGAAATAACAAAAGGTTGTTTAGTAAGCTTCAAGCTTCACGAGAATACATAAAAACTTCAGGGAAATGTAAGTCTATGCAATCCAACATGACGATTCCGTACAGAGGATGAAACTTCGAAAAATGTGTCTAGCATAATTGCAATATATTTTCATAACTTATTATCTAGGTTTACTTGCGTATTGACCATTGCTGAAATAAATACTGAAAACCGATTCGTAAAATACTATATCGCAATATGAAGTTTTATAACATTTTATAACATAATAATGTATATGCAACATTGCGATAATTAAACATTGTCGATGTTATATATATATATATATATATATATAAATATATATATATATAATATATATATATATATATATAAATTTTAAAAAGTAAGGTATAAAAATTTAATACCATACTTTGTAAAATGTATAAAAGTGCACTTTGAAGATAAATAAATTTCAAATTGAATCTTGTATCTTTATTTTTAAAGCCTATAGTAAAAACATTTTGTTTAACCATAATCATGCCTTGGATGAAATGATTTTCTAACTTGTATCGTATCTTTTTAAGATTATATTTTATTTAATTTATTAATTTTGATTAGAAAAAAATGAATGTGATTTTGCATGTATTTATAAAAACTCTCCTACTCTCTATTTCAGTTTGTATTTCTCCTCACACCACACCTTTTTTGCAACTCTCTCTTTGTCATACATGTCTGAATAATGAGAAAATCTGAATTTTTTAACAAAAATTAAAATAACTTTTTTAGATAAAATTTTTTAAAAACTTCTTTCAGAATAGAAAACATTTCATTTAGGTTTAATTAAAAATATTCAGTAGATAACGAGAAAAATAGAGATGAAAATTTTAAAAGGACTGCATAATTGGTTACGCTCAATAGTAGTCCTCGCCATCGAAAGTTTTTCTTTCTATTATTATTATTTAAAACATTTTTTGTCCTGCTCTTTCGCGCGAGGACTAATATATATATATATATATATATATATATATATATATATATATATATATATATATATATAATAGAACTCCGTATTGTTTAAATACATACTGCATATATATATATATATATATATATATATATATATATTCATATCTATAAAAGTGAACCTATCTGTGTGTCTGTGTCTCTATCTGTGTACATTTCCCTACGCAATAACTCTGTCAATTTTTAGTCTACAAACTAAAATAATTCTCTCATTTTAAAGTCTACAAACTGAAATGCTAGTATATATATAAAAGTATGTGTGTGTGTATGTCTGTGTGTATGTGTCTGTGGGTGTGTCTGTCTGTGCACATTTCCCTACACAATATATCTGTCAATCTTAAGTCTACAAACTCGAAATTTGATTTACAGGGTACTGAGATTTGGAAAAATCTTTGTAATCTGTATTCGGCCAGAAATTTGGCTGTTATGAGGTCAAAGTTCAATGATTTGACCTTTGAAAACTCTACCAAACTCCCCCGCCAATTTTGGGTCCAAACGCTTGAAATTTTAGATACAGATTCCTTAAACATGGATCTAACTTAATAATTTTATTTGAGCCAAAAACAATAAAGGTTAAGGGGTCATAATAGTGGTCAAAGTTAGAAAAAAATTGATCGCTTTTTTTTTTTACTCAACGTACACATCAACGTACACCCGGGCAATGGTAGTATATATATATATATATATATATATATATATATATATATATATATATATATATATATATATATATAAAGCTGAATGTGTGTGTGTGTGTGTGTGTGTGTGTGTGTGTGGTCACGAATAGGCTACTATATGGTTGACTATTTTAAAACACTGATTACATATAATGATAGAAGATGTATCGAGACACAGGAATGGGTATATTTGATATGGCAGAACGGCGGTTCATTAAAATTGTGGGGTCTGCGTTCGCGCCTGGTCCACAAAGTATGGAAATAAAAGAATGAAAAATTAAAAAAAAACTTTTACAAGTGTTTTAGATATAGAGATACATAATACTTTGATAAGTATGTTTTACCTTAAATAGGGATGGTATAATAAAATTGTGAGGTTTGCGTTGGCGCCTGGCCTTTATAGAATGGAAATAGGCACACTCTTTAATAAAGACTTTTCATATCTATCTGCGTAAGTATACTTTGATAATTATGTTTCAGTTTGAAGAAATATGGTATAATAAAATTATGGGGTGTTCGTTCGCACCTGACCTCCATAGAATGGAAATATGTCACAAAGTTTAACAAGGTTTTTTAATATAGATCCACAGAATATTGTGATAAGTGTTTCAGTGTGAACAGGTATGGTATAATAAATTATGGGATTTATGTATTTTATTTTTACTTTCATCATATTTTGCTTTGGTTTTGATACCCCGAAATTCGAAGCTATCTCTTTACCACCCTTCCTTTTCATAACCTATCATACTTTAATAAATCAGCGTCGATTTTGTGTAGTCTGTTTTTGAACCCAGTCAACGAGGGGTACTTTTGCTAGCATATATATATATATATATATATATATATATATATATATATATATATATATATATATATATATATATGTAATAAAATCGTATATGTGTGTGCATGTGTGTGTGTGTGTGTATGTGTGTGTGTGTGTGTGTTTTTGTGTCGCTCTGTGAACAGCTGTGAGACGTGTTTGGCCGAATTAAGTTGTAAATGCATTCATATAGATATTGTCATCTTTTTAAATAAATAAAGAAAAAGAAAATAAATTCTGAAGATTTATTTATCTTTGCTTTAGCAGATAAATAAATAAATGAATATGAATAAAACAAAAAAATATTTCAATTATTCATAACATTCATAAACAGAACAATTAAAACAATTTTATTACTAAAAAAATACTTAAATAATAAATAGCAATTGATTGGAATGAATCTACCTTAATGTAAAATTGTAAATTAGATTACTATTTTATTGTGGTCTGTTTATAACTGTTGTTTCTCAAATCTGGCATCCTCAACAGCACCCCAAACAAGGAATAACTTTTACTTCTATTCATGCCATTTGAGTTACCTATAGAACAGTAATGGTTGATGCAAACGATCGTCGGTTGACGTTTAGAATCCTCCTGAGGTATGTTTCCTGGAACTTCTCTAGGACCTTTATGTGCCGAATGCACACACACACACACACACACACACACACACACACACACACACACACACACACACACACACACACACACACACACACACACGACTCTTGCACACTGAGTTTTTCTTTTCTTAGCACATGCGTATTAAAACCTTACAAATGATTTTTTTCAAAGGTAAAACATCTTTTCTCAGGAGTAAGAGCTCTTCACATAAAAAAGGTAAAATAGACTTCACAAAGTAATTTCACTTCCAATGATGTATTTTACATACAGAGGTGTTGGAGTGAAGTGAATAGAATTACCTCGGATTTCTTCAAACTAGTAAAAAGATAACGCTTGTTCGAGAAGAGAGGTCTATTACTATCTGCACCTCATATCTAGTATAGGCTACGAAATCTACGACACGAGCATAGAGCAGCAATGTCTTGTATTTTGCATCAAATCGATGTAAAATGAAGATACTTCCAGTTATGTTTCTGAATATTGTAGATGAGAATTGGTTATTCGTATTATTTGAAAACTTTCGGACTTATTTACTCATCTTGCGTGTAATTTTCATAATGTTTCGGACGATATAACCTCCGACCTTTTTCAAGTGTATCTTGTCAAACTATGGAATGTTTCTGTCAAAATAGGGAATCTGAACGGAGAGACTGCTACCCCTGTTAAATACATAAATGATTGCGTTCAGAATTCTGTCCAGATTCCCGAGCTCAACAAAAACATTCGCGAGCTCGACAAGGTACACCTGAAGAAAGTCGACCAGAACGTTGACAATGACACGCAAGATGAGAACAATAGTCCTGAGATTCCAAATAATATGAATATTACCAATTGTTCTGAAATGTATAAGACATCGACGTTACAGTCTTGAAATCCCAAGAGACGGTTATTGTGAATACTATAGAGAACAATGGCGACGTAAGTATGCCAATCGTTCAACACGGTTATTAATAGCTATTGGTTCAGAGAGTTCACAAACGAAGTGGAAGCGTAGTTTCCTATCGTGACTTTATTTAAGCATTTTGATAAATCCTGACGCAATTCCAATTTAGTCGAAGATTATCCATTGTTCTGCTCTCCTAAAAACGCCAAAAATTTGTTCTAGAATCTCAAACTTTTAATAGTTGTTAAACGCCCCCTTTTCCAAAATTGTTGGCGATAAAGAACATATCCATAATGCCACCATCGTATCTAAAGCTGATCGAACATTCAACCGTAACGTTACCACATGGTAACGCTAAACCTGGAAAAGATGTTAATCAGCAGTCGAAAAGCGCGCATATATGTATATTTGACACACATGCGTTGATCTGTTTTACTATAACGTTCTAAAATTCCTTATGTCCAGTCTTGATTATACAAGATCACCAATTCATACATCAGATATCTGACGGTGAACTTCTACAACAATCTTGTCACACCCAAAACGGAAAAATGCTCGATATTAATTTCCTTAATTATATAACCAATCACAGAGGATATTTTGGTCTATGATCACTTGGGATGTAAACCATTATCCGTAGCAGACTTCTAATAATCTTTTAATTAACTACTGACTGCTCAATTCACCTTCTTTATATCCTGAGGAATTTTGTGAACCCGTCTTTAGATGTAAATGGTACTAGAGTTTAAGATTGAGGTTAGAATGCAATTACTGAATAAACAAATGAAACATGCCCCCCCCCCAGTGAACGAGGCATAAAAAATAACTACGTTCAGCATTTGCCCCCCGCCCCCGATTTAGTCTCCAAAGTCCCCAGGAGACGTCAAATCATGGTAAAAATGAACAAACGCCACAGTTTTTATGCAAGAAAAGAAATGACAAAATCCATCATTTGCCCCCCCCCCATTTAGACCCAAAAGTTCCCGAGGTCTTAACATATTTCAGCACCATGCAAAACTGCTAAATAGACACACAAAGACGATTTTGGACAAAAAATGATAAAATAGTCCAAAAAGTGGAGTGTCTTATTAGCCCCAAAACAGCCCCTGGGGCACACCCAAGAAGAGTTATCGCTAAGTATAGACAAGCAAAATTATATAGAAATCAGTAGTTAGTTTCAGAAAGTTTTATTAAAATCCAAGGCAACATTTTTTTTTACTAAGCACAAAATTGTCAATTTTAGCCATTTTAATTCGAAATTCACCTCTGGAGGCGGCGGGGGCAACCGGAGTTTTCCCGGAAAATCCGTTCTGTTACTTTTTACTCATATCATGTTTAATGTTTGTGCAAAATTTCAAAAAAAATTCCAAGACGTAGTTATTGAGAAATGTGCGTACAGACAAACGGACGAACGCACAAGAGTGAATTTACAAGTCCGACCCCCCCCCCCCTTTTGGCTGGGGACCACAAAATGCATTTCAGAATACATGGGGGAATTTTAACTATTTGCAAGCTGTTCGTAAAACGTGTTGAAAGTACGGTATTTGTTTGACTGACATTTTTAATATACAACATTTATTGAATATGCTTGTTATTATTATAAAAAAACAGTTTTTGTGTCATGACAATTTCACATAGATTATAACTTTTTCAAAACTCTAATTCTGTATTCGCCCTTTTTACTCATGTGTTGTATTTAATCGAACGGCACGGACTAAACGTATCTTGTATAGGAGAGGATGTTTATATATCCGATATATACTGTGATTAAATAAATGTACGTGTGTATATAGTTGAATCGATGTGTGTTGGATGTGTATACGTGGCGCTTTTTATGTCTTTTGTTTCTTATTATAAACGGATTGTTGGTTGGTTGTTTTTGTTTTACGGTATATCAACCCTTTCCAGGTTATTTAATGGCCAAACCAGTTATTTTGAAGAAACATTTTTTAATAGAATATATATTTTTTCAAGTCGGTTTCTATTTAACCTATAGTTGGGACCCTAACAGGTACTACCACCCCGGATCAGAGCAGACATGGGAGCAATGACAATTAAAGGGTGGCTCCACACTCCCCAAAGCCCGCAATCTGGGGCCTCACCTTCGGATATAGTTTAAGGTCATATCCAAGGCCATCATACACTGACCATATGTAAGTATGCATGTATGTATGTATGTATGTATGTACGTTATGTAACGGACTGTTGTCCTTGTTCGAAATGTCTGTTTTACGGCCCCTGACTGTCAACAAAACTACATACACATATACATTACATAACGACATACCTGTTTCTACTGGTTGTTTCTTCTGGAAGATTATTCCTTGGAGGAGCTGGAATATGTTAAAAAGAACCAAAGAAGATGTGAGATTTTATATATATATTTTTATTCATTCCCATGCATTTCGTCACAGCATACCTGGAGTGAATGATGACGTTTAGCTTGATGTTTATCTATCTCCATTTTGAGACTGACGCTCCGTTATGGGAAACTTCCTTAAACTCACACTGTCCCTTCGATGACTCCAATTCAACTCAACGATACTTGTGCAGACTGGAACACGTGACATGCGATGTTTCACTTCCAGTCTCTGTTCCCATACTTTCCGGTGCAAACTTGACCAGTTCACAGTTTGACATATTTTGATAAATTATCAAAAAATTGCTTCAAATCTGTTGCCCATTCATCACTAGATAGATAAATAAGTATATAGACAGCTAGACAGCTAGACAGTTAGATAAATATATAGATCGATCGATAGATAGAAAGATAAACAGATTTATAGATCGATACGCAGATAATTTACTACTTCTGCTCGGTCACCTTATAATTTTATACCAGTGAACCCTCATTGGCAAGAACAAGTTGTTTTCACTGGATTGTGATTGGGGGTATTTCCCCAGATGTACACATTGTCACTGAGACGTAATGGGTTCTTTTAAATTATAGGGCACACCTACAGAGACATGTTAAATTAAGATATTTGATATTTGCATGTTTGTAAAGTAAAACATGAAGCAGAGATTGAATTTAATGCTAGTTGTTAGAGGCAAGAAGCTTTTAGAGTAGAACGCCCTCCGGCATCTGGGAGTATCTACAGTGAAGAAATAAGGTTTTACTTATTGTCTGATTAATCGGGCACATTTACGTCAATTAGCCACCAGCACATTAAGTACGTGTGAGCACAATCCATAAATGTAATTGAAAAACACGCTCATGTCTTCAAGTTTATGGTGATTAGATAGGAGCTGGAACATGTGAGAGAGTAGTGTACCCATTAGATTAGAGGATTGTCTTCTGGACCTTACCTAAATGAAGAGGTGGTAATAGTTAGTGCGCCAGCCAAAATGCGAACCCAAGGCTCTATGCATATGCGAATCGTGGTTTTGTAGAGCTATAAGATGCTGTCAGAGATGAGAATTTTTCTTGCGTCTGAGACGATTTTCTTAATTGTATAACCAATTTCCTTAACTGTATAACCAATGTCCTTAGAGAGAGTTGTGATCTATCGTAGTATAGTATATAATTCGTCATCCAGTAGCCTTGGCAATATTTTATATTAGGTTGGCGAAAAAACAATATCGTTTTCTCACATGTATTATTCTTATATATGACTAGTATTTCAGCCCGGCGTTTCCCGGGTGTTTGGAGGTGTATGCTGAGCAAAAAAAAAAAAAAAAAAAAAAGAACAAAAAGCAGGCTCGAACACGTACCCCGAATGAGGGAAAGAACGGGTTTTTGTTGTTACGACCACCGCCAAACCGGAAGTGACGTAGGTTTAAATTAAGGCTAGACAATCGAAAAGAGGGGGGTGACTTTCGAAAATATCGGCGAAAAAAGTGACTCTCCCTGTAAAAAAGTACCCAGTTGAGGGTGAAGAAATTAATGTTTTTAGACAATTTTTCGGTATTGTCGTCTGAAGGGTCGAGCTTCAAAACAATACCGATCTCGTGAAAAACCGTCGCCTCTGTCAAAAGTTTTAGGCAGCCATGTAAACATACATACATTTATATATTGGTAGCTCAAATGTTCGACCCAAACCGATTAAAATGCTTGCCCTATCTCTGAATAACCTTTATGTAAACTTTCAAATGCTTAGATTTCAGAATTAATTCCTTAATATATATATATATATATATATATATATATATATATATATATATATATATATATATATATATATATAGCCATGTTATATATAAGTTTGAAGCGCGTTTTTCGCGCTATCTAATCATGTTATTTGTTACCGTTCTCAATCTCTTCATTCATTTTTTGTGGGCACAATTCAAATCCGCACGATTTTCTTGTCCCAGTTCTAACTAGGCCGAAAAGCTGCTGACACAGCTCGCGATATCAATGATGCGTTTGATACACAAACAACTAACGAACGTGTGGCATACCGGTGGTTCAAGAAATTTCGAAGTGGTGACGATAGCCTCGAGGATGAAGACGGTCGCGGCCGGTCGACTGCGGGTGATAACGAATATTTGAAAGCCTTAATTCAATTCAATCCTCGCAAATCTACACGAGAAGTTACAGTTGAACTCGATGTCGACCACTCAACAGTCGTTCGTCAATTAAAGAAAATAGAGAAGTAAACAAGTTTGAAAAATGTGTGCCACATGAATTGAACGATAATAAAAAAAATCATCGCTTTGAGGTGTCTTCTACGTTTATTCTGCGCAACAAAAAACGACCCATTTCTTGAGTGGATTGTGACGTGTGATGAGCAGTGGATCCTCTACGACATCCGGCGACGTTCGGCACAGTGGTTGAATGCCGGAGATGCTCCACAAAATTTCACGAAGCCGAAATTGCACTTGCAAGAGTTATCTGTTTCGTAGTTTGCGGCCGGTCTCATCCATCTCAGCTTCTTGTATTCGGGCGAAACTATTATGACGGAGAAGTACTCTGACAAATTGAGGAAATGCATGAGAAGCTCGTATGTGCCCGAGATTGGTCAATACGAAAGGACCATTTCTCCTCCATGACAACGTTAGCCCACATTTTGCTCAACTGACCCTGCAGAAGCTGAACGTATTGGGCTAGGAGATTCTGCCTTATCCGCCATATTCACCGGACCTCTCGCCTACCGATTATCACTTTTTCAAGGGTCTCGAAAGCTTCCTGCGCGAATAATGCTTCAAAAGCCGAGATAATGCCGAATCGGCCTTCAATGACTTCATCGTTTATAGAACTCTGGATTTCGATGCTACTTGCTAAACTGGATTTCTATAATACTGTGCTAAACCAGTCTCTCGTTGGCAAAATGTGTCGATTTCAATGATTCTTATTTCAATTAATAAAGTTTATTATGAAAGGAGTTATGATATTTTGAATTGAACGTCAAAAAAGACATTATTTTTCCCCCAACCTTATAATTATTTGTTCCAATTCATATTACCTTTGATTGTTAGGCCGAGGAGTTTAAAATATATACTTCTCCGTAGGATGCCATTGGCCATTGCAATCCATAGGTGGAAACGTTACTTATATCTGTTGAAAGAGAAGAGCTTTTTATTATTAGAATTATGGATACTCGGTTGATGTTTTTTTCACTTGTGATTAGTTTACAGCACACCAATTCCAAATTTGCTATCGCACGTGTTTTCAGTCTTTGTTTAGATTGTTCTTTAGCTTGCCGATTTTTTTTGTTTTTTCAAATTTTACATACTTTCTTATCGTGCCTCCACCCGATGCTTATGGTACTTCGGTATTATCTGGGTGGGAGAGGTGGGAGAGTATCTTTTTATGTTCAAGTCACTATATTGTTATCTTTTAAAATGTCGATTTTTTATAGTGTAAGGCTTCCATAATATGATAAGCAATAGTTCGCTATATTAGTTATGTTATGCAGTAGGTCGATCACAAGAAAGTGTCGATCTATCTATTTATCTAACATGAGAGATGGATGAGAGATGAATGTGAAGAATGTTGAAGTCAAAATATGGTAAATCATATTGTAGACACGTTTACCGGAAGAGATGGTCAGCTGATCGGATCTACGTGTATGTTACGTAGATTAGGTTAGCTGGAGATCATAGAGAGTTGAAGTTTGGACATTGGGCAGAGCGGACGGTTTAACAGATCGTCCCCTCTTCACTGGGGAGAGGGCTGACGTGTCTCAGAATAGTGACTTAGAATATAACCACGCAAGCAAAGATACTCACTTTCCATTCTTCTGCGATCGACACCTGGAAAGCGAATAAAAACTATATAAAACCAACCAGCGTTCCTGGAAGTGAATGAATATTCGTCCGAACATGTTCCAGCCTCCCCTCCAAGAACATAATGAATTCCAGATGGACAAGATCGACGACGCATCAAGTTAAGTATAGTTCAAAATACATGTATCAGTTATAGTAAAAAATGCCTGCGGTTTTTAATTTCGGGTTTATGCTGTCAATTTGGCTGGATAATCAGACGTGATCAAGCAGAGAACAAATCCATTCTTAAGATAAGGAACAGGGGCGCTTTTACGTTACATGAGAAGGAGGAAAATCATTAATCAAAAGGAACATTGTTTGTCATTGTTGCGTAGTTGCGGAACCGAAACCGGAAGTCGCGAAAAGCAGATAATATTGAATAAATTTCCGTTTAAATTTCCGGTTTAAAAATTCAGGAGAATAAGGCGACAAGTCGCGCACGTAAAGGTTACACGTTATCAATAAAAAAACAAACAAAAAACGAACAGCTTTTTTTGATGAGATATTAAAGGTTGAAAAAGTTGACAATAGACAGCTGTCGTCATGAAACAGATAATAGTAGTAGTAGTAGTAGTAGTAGTAGTAGTAGTAGTAGTAGTAGTAGTATGTATAATAGAAGTGGTGGGTGCTAGATGTGTAGAGGACGTGGATATTGGATCTGATAAACAATATACTTTGTCGAACAGATGACATCGTAGGCACATGTATATGAGGTAGTCCAGAAATATAGTGGAAGCGGTTCAGCATTCTACTCCGTTCTAGATGTTGTCATTCAACCATATTGAATGCAATCGCTTTCAAGTAAATTTATTAAACTTGGATTGAAGCAGAGATAAATTAGCATGTTTTTTTTATAACTCCTTAACAAAGGGAGGTGTTATTTCAATGTTCAATGTCATGATCGTTACTACAGATTTAATCCCGAACTACTTGTTTAATATTTACGAAAGAATGCTGCCACAAACAATTATTTAAAAATCATATATACTAGCATTTCATCCCGGCGTTGCCCGGGTGTTTGGAGGTGTTTCTTCTCTCTCCTACAGACAATTTGTCACAAACGAGAACATTGCTAGTTTTCTCCAGTTTATTATGCATTTCATGGTAAATGTTCAACAGAGCTCCAATTCATGGATACTCTGTATAAAAATTCACAGCAAAAAATTGTTTCACATCAACTAGTGTCAATAATTTCAATTTCTCCCTATGTGTGTTGCATTGCAGGGTGTGTGTATATTTATTGATGTATATAAACAAATGGGCCACTAACGTGTCAATGGTATATTATATGTATATATAACGTCTCAATGATATATACTGTGCATATATAACGTATCAATGGTATATACTGTATATATAACGTGTCATGGTATATACTGTGTATATATAACGTAGTATATTTCTACGGCATAATCGCGTTGACACACCGGTTCTTATCAGATCACCGAAGTTAAGCAACGTTGAACCTGGTTAGTACCAAATGGGTGACCATTTGGGAATTCTAGACGCTATATGTACTCTCCGCTTATCTCAGCATTTGTTTGTAGTCGTCTTGTACATACACATCACTTGCCACTGGTATTTAACAATGTCAACCCAGGAGAGGTGTGGTTGGATATTGCATACCTCCTGCCACAAAAATGTCACGTGGTATCAATAGTCTGTTAAAGCCTGAAGGAGCCTGCATGTGTATATGTATTTGAACGTCTGTAACGTAACGTGTTGTAATCGTCTAGTAATGTTCGTATGCGTTATATATTTATTACAGTGTAACTGTGATCGTCTAGTGTGTGTGTGTGTGTGTGTGTGTGTGTGCATATGTATTTATAAGTGTGTATAACAAATAGGGACAATAATGATTTTAATTCCTTTGGGTTTTGTATTTGGCCAATAGGGGGAAACATTCCTTGTCCATCTTTGGGCCCTGTTTGACGGATCTGCCGAAAACTGCAATGGAGATTCATCTCAAAGAAAACGACCAACAAGTCTCATGTTGTATTTTCAGGAAATTTTTATTTTAAATATTTTCTAATGCTGGGAGTTGCACACTTGTTCAAAGTTCCTACATTCTATATTCCTGGGATTGACATCTCCGTGTGGTCAGAGCCATTACTACAGGTCGCTTGCTGACTGCTCCTCGTCCGTCCAACTCGACTATCTCTACGACTAATTTCTCTCTGACTAAACTTTTCGTGCATATAAAAAAATATCTCTCTTTATACTTACGTTATTAATACACATAGCATTAAAGGGTCATTGCCTGATTTTGTCACGTATTTTTTTTTATGCTAGCTCAATTTCTAACTGTTTTTTAACATAAAATTTCAAAGTTAACATTTCCGATTCATATTTTAGCTGATTAAACATCTAGACTTCGAAACAATCATAATAATAACCGTTCTATATTACTTGGCATTTATCGCGACGAACTATACAACATGTGTAAATAAAACGGAACGAGACTTCCATGAGCAGGTTCCTTTATAGCACCGTTGAACACAATATCGCTCGGCTGTATACTAGATAACTATAACATGGTCGTTTTCAAAGTCCAATATAAATACATTTTTGTCGAGCTATTTTCTTAAATAATCTAATTTTGCACATTTATACTATCATTATCAATCAGCACAGTGTTATTTACCGTCCATATCACCGTTATCGTCGTCTGACCTTTGGGCTTTCATAGGTGATAAAACACACACACACACACACACACACACACACACACACACACACACACACACACACACACACACACACACACACACATATATATATATATACTAATTAAAATAGATTTACATAGATGCATACATGGAAATACACGCGCACGCATACATACACATATACGTGTATATTCAAGGAAAAACGAGGCCTGTCTAAAAAGTATCCGACCTTAGGCTAGAAAAAAATTTCAGATACTTGCAAACACAGCCCACCGATCCACAGCTGAAAACACCCCTGGAAGTATTCTTTTGAACTGGTGTTCATCTCCGCCGTCGCGGTCTGCAGTATCTCTTCTCACCTTTCAGAACGGGATCCTTTCCGTAGAGTCTTCAATTTTGGAAACAACCAGAAGTAGCAAGAAGTCATATCTGGAGAGTAGGGAGGTTGGTGAACGACTGGAATTCTATGTTTGGCAAAGAAATATTAGATCAAATGGGATGAATGTGCGAGGGCGTTGTCGTCATGCAGTTGCCGAATTTTCGTAGTCCACATGTCTGGTCATTTTCGCCGAACTGCGTCGCTGTGATGCCGGAGTACATCTTGCGATTACTCCGACGTAACTGTTTGTCCTTTCGTTACGTATTCATGATGCACAATTTCACGGATATCAACAGAAGACAGTCAGCATCACCTTGATTTTGCTTCGCTTCTGTCGCAGGTTTTCGGCCTTGGAGGTTCGGGATGTTTTCATTGCGACGAATGTCGTTTTGTTTCTTGGTTGTACCTGTACACCCATGACTTCAGTTATTATGACTTCCGTTTTTTTCCAAAATTGAAGACGCAACTGAAAGGATCCCGAGGAAGACATAATGCGGAACGGCAGATATGAACACTATTCCGAAAGAAGCCTTCCAGAGGTGTTTCCAGCAGTGGAAGGATATGTGGGTTAAGTGTGTTCAAGCATAAGGGGCCTACTTTGAAAAGGATTAGTGTCAAAACTCCGTAGTTATGTGAAATATTTTTTCTAGCCTAAGGTCGGACACTTTTTAGACAGGTCTCGTATACTAGCACAGACATACATTAGCATAGTACAAAATTAGACACGCAGACATATGTAACTATACTTGCACACAGACGCACATAACGCCTACCCCAACAAACCTCAGTCACAAGGCTTGCTGAAAACTTTGAGGTTGTCATACTGGAAAATACCGCCGAGGTATATGATGAACCAGCAACACAGATTGCAAGAAAAAAGGGAAAGAAATACACCAAAATTGAGATAGACACACAAAAAAACAAGGATGGGAACAACATAAAAGAGCAGGAAAGTTCCTAGAGGAGCTTAAACAGGAATATATAGACAAAGATGCTTCACTCCAATGGCTGAAGAGCGGGAGACTTCCATTTGATCATCGAATGGAAAGCCTCATCATAGCCAGTCAAGATCAGGGCTTACTCACAAATGAATAAAAAAATGGCGGGCCTACAAGCAAATGGCCAATGCCGGTTTTGCCACTCAGCAATTGAGAGCCCAAGCCACCTAATGTCTGCATGTCCAATCTTATTGGCAGATGGCCTTTACACTGCCCGTCACAACAAAGTATGTAAGTACCTCCATTGGAAGATCTGTGGAGAGATGCAACTTGACAGAGCAACGAACATCTGTGAACATGAACCACCACCGATAACATCAAACGGAAAAGTGATCGTGTTCTATGACAAAGACATACAGGCGGGCAGATACATAAAAGACAAGGCCATCAAACCAGATATTGTAATATCGAACAAGTCCGAAAGAACCTAGCTCATTATCGATGTCACAGTCCCAAATGATTTTGGCCTTAATAGAGCTGAACGGGAAAAGATAACAAAGTATCAGGACCTAAAAAATGATCTAAAAACGACACGGTCTCTGAAAGAAATAAACATTATACCGGTTGTGATAGGAGTAACTGGTTTAATATAAAAGAACCTTTAGAAATACTTAGAAGCAATCCCTGGAAGACCAAGCTGTAACGAGATACAAATAGCAGCCATAAGGGGAACAGCATCTATTCTTAAAATAACCCTCGGATATAAATTTAAATCATAACAGAATCAAGTGTTAGTTCTAGGAGGGAGCCCCCTGATATATTAAAACTTACTGAAGTTAAATAAAAAACAAAAAAACAAAAAAAAAACAAAAAAAACAAAAAAAAAAACAAACGAAAACGTACATACATAAAACTAGAAAATCATACATACCTGAAAATATATAAAACGTGCATGTCTAACATTTACCTAAAACAAAATCGAACCAAAGTAAAAGTTATTTATATATATATATATGTAGGTATTTTATTTCCGTCCATGATCGCTTCGGTTCTTCGTCAAATGCTCTCTACATTCCATGCTTTGTCATCGATCGCTGCACCAGTTTAGCTAGATTAATACGACTTTTTCTCTTCTAATTCAGAAAGAAATACAGAGACGTTCATGTGAGCTTTTAATGTTTTCTTTCTGGAGAGAATTCGCTTAAACGAGAAAGAGTACCTAAAGTTCATTTGGTTGATTAACTTTTTCCTTAATAAAACGACTTGCGATCAGAGATTTACGGTTGTGGATGTCGATCTTGGCGATATTCAAAAATACCCTATAGCATCAGTGAAGGGGTGTCCCGTACCTGATTTGGAAAATTGTCTTCGTTTCCTCTCTTTCACAAAACGTGACGTCATTTCTTTCATCTCATGTTTTATCGTGTGCATACAAAAAATATATACAGATACCTAGATTTGCAGAAGTTCTTTCGCACTCTATCGGCTAGAACGAAAGTGTAGTATCTGTTCTGCTTAAATATTTTTTTAATTCATGCATATTTCGCATTTATTACAAAGCCAACTATTTATTGAATATTATAGTGTACCTAATATTTCAAAAGTGAACAAAAATGGTTGCCAAAATAAAAAAAAAATGACTTGGGTGCCATCAATTAGAATCGAAACTGAAACATTTTACGTTCCAGCGGCGTTCACTACCGTTAAAGCAAAGCGGGCAGATAGATAAGAAAAATTGAAAATCAAACCACTTCAAGCTATAAATGAATTTGCGCACGCGCAAAAGTAATTAAAATATGCCGGCAAGTTGAAATGAACATTTTTTTCATTTTAACTTGCTGACATATTTCTGTACACGTTATAAAACATTCTTGGTGTATGACTATTATTTCTTGTTAATATTATTGTTATGTGACCAGTACTTTAAAGTTTATCAGTAACATATTTTTACACAGACACACACATATATCTGATGTTTTATTTATATAGAATAGCACGGTGGCTAAACTGTAAACGCACGAAATATTTAAAGAAGCCGCCTATATATATATATATATATATATATATATATATATATATATATATATATATATACATACATATATATATATTTATATATATATATATTTATATACTAATTTTTTTTTTTTTGGTTTCTCTTTTAAAGTAATGACGAATGTATTATTATTACTACATTGCTTTTCTCGCCAGATTATGATGAACGCTAATGATTATTTTCTCAGAAATATATATTTTTTTATTATTTAAATAAGTAAACATTGTGTTTTTTTAAATGAAAATACACGTAGGGATCGATCCTCTGTTTCGTAAAACCTTTTTTTCCCTTATACTAGCATTTCAGCCCGGCGTTGCCCGGCTATTTGGAGATGTATGTTGAGCAAAAAACAACGGCCAATTTTTTAAAATTTGACCCCAATTATGACCCTTAACCTTTATTATTTCGGGCTCAAATTAAGTTATTTGTTAGATCCATGTCCAAGGAACCTATATCTAAAAGTTCAAGTGTTTAGATTCAAAATTGGCGGAGGAGTTTGGTAGAGTTTTCAAAGGGCAAATCGTTTAACTTTGATCAGCCAAATATCTGGCCGAAAACCGATTCCAAAGATTTTCCCAAATCTCAGTACCCTGTATATCAAATTTTGAGTCTGTAGACTGAAAATTGACAGAGATATTGTGTAGGGAAATGTACACAGACAGACACACATACACAGACACTTTCACTATTATAGATATATAGATTAACAATTAACAGAGATATGCCAAAATGTTGTGCCATAGGAAAACCCTAAAACTATATCTTAGTGACCCCTGAAAATTGAACTTTCATTATGATCTACGGAACCACCCTCGAACCCACGGTTCAAATTCTTGCAACGAAGAGCTAACCCCTCTTTTCTTTAGTAGTGCAAAAGGAAACATGTATTCAACAACCAAAGAATGTCGCAGGATACAGTGACCGAAGAGCTGTGTCAATAACACCGAAGATGAGAATAATAGTTCGATGAATCAAAATAATACGAACGTTCACATAACATCTTCAACATTCAGAATTGCAAATAAGTAAACAGTTTGAAGCGATGAAATACAGCGTATTTGTTTATTGTTTCCTATTCAGTTTCAAACTTCAATTTTCTTTCATAATTAAGTGTCTTAACATAATTTATTGCTATAAGAGGAAGGTGCAGGCGGTTCAGTGGTTAACAATAGAAATTAACGACCTGGTTGTTCGAATCCAGTCTGTTCCGCAAAAATAACTTTTACATAGGATGTTGTATTTACTGAGGGCTTCACGAGAAACCCTCAGTAAATGCCTACTGTATTTCTAGAAATAATTCTGATTAGAAAAGTATCGGGAAAACCAAATGCCAACAATAGAACATCTACGTTCAGACGATATGATGATGGTTGCTGTAGGAAATATTTGGAAAAAATGCCAACCAATTTATGAAAAATAATCCAAGACAAAATCAAAGTCTATCAAGCTCCACCCTCTGTCCAATCGACGCAATATTGCATCTCTGTGGTTATCTTACACGTACTTCCACAGAATGTCCTTGACGAATTTCTAGCATCGGTTTAAAAAAAGTATTCCGATGACCAAACTATCAGAAAATTCTCATCCCTTCACTATTACATTCCGCCGCTTCTATTCTAATAACTCTTTGGATCCTCTGTTCGTTGGAATTCGCTCTTGTCTCCCAGTTTGCCGGCTGTACCAACTTGCAAGAATTTAAATGTAATGTGAATAAACATCTTCCTGTTTAACTCTCCACTTGGGATTCCCTCTAAAAGGCTCACCCTCGTCAGAGTAGCCCGCTATTATTTTCCAGTGACAATATCTATTTTTTGGAGTGAATAAAGTTGTTTTTTTTTTAACTCCTAATATCATTAGATGCTACGTTAAACTCTGCTGTTGCCATTTTCCTCACGGTTCCAGAAGCGCTTGCTTATTATCACAAATAAGACAACCTTTATGACCGCACGTGAAGACGTAAAATGCTCGTGAAATTAATTTCGACTGGTGATTTCGACTACGCGGCGTAGATACAAACTCGTACGAACTTAATGTGATCATACTTGGCCTACTGATTCACAACCGACTACGTTAGAACCATCTACTGCAATGTTATGTTGACCACGAAAGTCCTACCCCAAAATGTGTAACACTCTTTTGGGATTAACTGTGCCAAACATACACAATCATAATCGTGTAAGGGTCAATTCTTAACTCTAGAATGTTCGATGATCTAAATTTTTAAATATAGCCTGTTAGCGCGTGATTAGAATAAATGTAGCAGAATTCGTCAAAACAATACCAATAATCGGAAATTCTACGTCTAAAAGTTGGCCATAGACCATTCCCGGCCAGGGCTAGAGCTTATTTGAACAACTGAGGGCGTTTAGATAGAATAATATAATTATCTAAAATTGGACTAACATATTTGTCCGCATAAACTTTGAACATTGGCGTTTCGGCTGATGAAATAAAAACAATAGGTAGCCATTTACCTTTCTTTCTACTAAGGCAAACCTACGCACAAGATCGTTTTTATAGGGATGTCCTGCTTCTCTAAAAAGGGTACACTTAATCAAAACTTCTCCAGTCAAGAAATCATTTTCTCTCTTAACCGAATACAGTCAAAGTTAAGGTCGGGCGTCCCTGGTTGTCCCGGATAGTATTTTAAAGTGGAATTCAATGTTTACGGCATCTTTTATTTATTAAAATTTCAGGCAAAAGTTCAGAATAGTTTAAAAAAAAGCATTGGTCCGCATGTTTAGAATGGTTTTCTAAGTAATAACCTTATTTTTTCAACACGATTAATAAACTGCACAAGTACTCATTTTTATTAAAAAATTAAAGAAATAGTACTTCGTAAAAATGTTTTCAAACGTAAACAGCATGAATTTATCAACTTGAAGTCAAATTTATCAAAACTTAAAAAAAATACAATAGTTTGCTTTATGGTTTTAGATTTTCGTTTCTCATTATTTCTATACACGTTTCTGTTATTCATTTGATGACGTACTAATTATCCAGGTGAGGAGAGTTCGCGGAGGGTGATTACTGTTTTCCTCGAAACTACTAACACCACCGACCAGTGAGTGGAGATTGTTTGTAGCATTGAATACCTAAGCAAATTATTGACTCACACTATGCCTGTATTAAAGACCGCTTGATGAGAAATGTTTTCACCTGTCTCCGCACAGGTCCTAACAAGAATTAAAGACGAAAAAAAATTAAAATATAATTAACATAGTCATTCATAAGATACGTCTAAGCAAACTGTGCGATTAACACTAAAAAATTTGTTTCAGAAAGTGACAGACAAAGTGATCGAACACCCGTCAGACAGAGCGTTTTAGTAACATACATGGACGCATCGAAGCCTACAGTTTCAAAGTTGTCTTTTAGATCGACAAAATTCCATCACAAATTTAACCGTGACCGACTAAAATTATATTTTATACAGAAGCATGACAGACCAGAGAAATGGTTCGTACAATTTTTATTTTTAGGACCATTGTTCTCATCTTGAGTAAAGTTTACACAACGTATCGATCGATGTAACCTCCGACTTTCTTCATGTATATCTTATCGAATTCGAGAATCGTTCTATCAAACTCAGGTAATCTCGAACAGAAATCTGAATTTAATACACGGGATAACATGCTCTTGTTCCGTCAACCATGATCACGTAGTGGTAACGTCACCAGTTTTGACTGCTATAGTTTTGATTTCGGTTTCGATTCTAGCTCATGGCATATACATACTTCTTTTTTACTTGCAGGGGTGGATATCTTTGCCCGATTGTAAAATACGCTTAAATATGATTTTTATTTGTTCAGATTTCGTATATAGTATTATATGGTCGTGATTAAAAAAAAAAAGTATGTGGAAGCCATCAGCTAAAATGAAAACCGAAAACAAAACTGTAGCATTTAAAAGCTGAGGGGAGGGGGCTTATCACTATACCACTTATGAAACATATACGAACTTATTAAATATTAAAAATAAACTATGACAAAGGCACAAAATATGTAACGATTTAAAAAAAATTTGACCCATTCTCAACCCCTTAAAAACTATTTTACCGGCTTAAGACTTATAAATGAACGGCCCGTAAAAATTTCAATTATTTGAGATCCCTGGGGCCTCTCTGCGACTTTTTAGTTTTGGAGGATATTGAAATAGAAAATATGGAAACAGACAGACAGACATATACCCTTTTATATATTAGACTTTTGAAATCACGACTCTATAATAATATATACGAAATCTGGACGAATTAAAATATCATATTTAAGCGTATTTTAAGACCAGACAAAACCGGGCGGACCCGTTAGTCTTATATATAAACGGCTATATGTCTGTCTGTCTGTCTGTTTGTTTCCATATTTTAAAACTCAATTTCTGCTGAAATTATAAGTCGCAGAGCGGCACTAGGGGCCTAAAATGATTGGATTTTTATGGACCGTTCTTGTATAGGTCATTTGCAAGTTTTAATAGTTTTAAGAGGTTACATAGGGTTAACACCGAAAAAATAATTCCTTACACGTTATTACAGTGGTGAATCTGGATAAATTTAAATATCATATTTAAGTGTATTTTACACCCAGTCGCTTGTATATTCATATGTAATTGTTTTAGATAAAATCAGATGCATTATAATTCAGCTACACCTTTTATTAATATTACTTTATATACTTTATTTTAAGAATCTTAAGTAAAAAAATGATCGCATTTGAAGGAAGAACTAACAATAATGGTGTATTTTTTTTTATTAAGTTGCTGTACAATTTCTGTTTAAGATTTATTTCTTGGTAAGTAAGTAAGTTTACTGATCTTCTTATATCTAAGTGTGTGAAGTGAATAGTATCAGTAAGTAAAGAATTGCCTTTTAGAAAGGTTTTATTAACTGTAAAATACACGTACGCTCTTGAAAGGATCGAGCGGGAAAATGAAACAGAGGGCGCTTTTATTATGAATGTCAATCCCAAGGGGGATAACTCTTAACAACAAATTAAATCATAACATTTTCCCCGTCCTAAAGTATTCAAGTAAGGGGTAATTAATTATAGACAAATTTTTTTTTTTTTTTTTTTTTTTTTACAATCACATAAGAATCATTTTATTTACAAATAACATATGAACCCAAACTGCAGTTTTTTCAGTATTTAGTCACAAAATCCTTATATTTACTAGGGAATTGTCGAACTCGGGACGACCTCCGCACAGATTGGCAGGAATGCTGATTTTCAGTATTATTTTTTAGTGAAATCTGATTTTCTTCAAGATCAGACGATTGATTTTTGTCTTCCTCATGACCAATGTTTTCATTAGTTGAAGGTTCAAATAAAGTCTCTGAAGTAGTAGGATTATTATTAGAGTTTTCTTCATTTGATGAGTTTGGAGCTAAGTCTCGAACGTTGACAGTGGTTTCAGTACCAGAAGGTAGTTGAACATAAGCGTAGTGGGGGTTGGCATCTATTAGGGTGGCAGGCGTTACAGGAGGGTCATGTTTACTTGTTTTAGTGTGGTTTCTAATATATATTGGGCCTGGTTTAACCCAAGAAGGAATTGAAATTCCGGAAGCAGATTTACGACTATATTTAAAAAGTCTATCATGGGGAGTCATATTAGTGGCAGTACAAAGTAATGATCTAATTGAATGAAGTGCGTCCGGTAGTATGTCTTCCCAATAAGGTAGTTTCATTTGATTAGAATGTAATGTTGTTTGAATGGCCTTCCATAAGGTACCGTTGAGTTTTTCAATCTGTCCATTACCTTCAGGATGATACCTACTTGTTTTAGAAGTAGCAATTCCTTTTTTGTGTAAAGAATCCTTTATTTCTCTTGCTAAGAAATCAGAAGCACGGTCAGTATGTATCATGTCAGGCAAACCAAAAATTGAAAAGAGTTTGTTTAGACAGTGGATAATGGTTTTGCTCGTCATATCTCTGCAAGGAAAAGCGAAAGGAAAACGGGAATACTCATCAATTAGAGTAAGTAGATATTTGTTGCCATGTATAGAAGTAGGTAGAGGGCCTTTAAAATCAAGATTTAATCGTTGAAAAGGTAATATGGCTTGAATGAGAGTCCCTCCATTGGTATTGGCGAATTTGGGTTTCAGTAATTGACAGGATGAGCAAGAGTCAGTAATATTCTTAATTTGATCCAAAGTAAAAGGGAGGTTCCTCGTTCTTATAAAATGGCTTAATCTTGAAACACCAGGATGACATAATTGTTTATGTAAATCACGAAGATCTTGTAGATTGTAAGTAAGAGCAGAGATGCGAGAGAATGTGTCAGCAGCAATATTTTCAGGTCCAGGTCGATAAACTATAGTGAAATTGTATTGGGATAATTCTATACGCCAACGACATATTTTGTCATTCTTAATTTTAGATTTTCTTTTATTGTCGAATATGAAGCTGATGCTCTTCTGATCTGTGATGACTTTAAAGTGCCTGCCGAGTAGAAAATGTCGCCACTTACGGAGAGCTTCTACAATAGCGGCTGCCTCTTTTTCTACTGCATGGTGCTTAATTTCGTTAGTATTGAGAGTTCTTGAAAAAAATGCAATAGGACGACCTTCTTGATTTAGTGTTGCAGCAATGCAATAGTTACTAGCGTCCGTTTCTACTTCAAATTCTTTATTTGGATCTACCGTTATTAAAGTGGCGTCTTTTAGATCATTTTTCAATGTTTGAAAAGATTTTAATACAGATGGAGGTAGTGGAAATTCTTTGTTTTGATTTAGTAATAAAATTTTATCAGAAAATTTGTTAATGAATTTGCAGTAATAGGAAAACATTCCAACTATTCTTTTTTGAGATTTAAGATTCAGCGGAGGTGGCATTTCGAGTAATGGTTTTAGTCTTTGATAATCGGGAGCTATTTGATTATTTTCTATGGTGTAGCCGAGTAGAGTAATAGAACTAGAAGAAATTATGCTTTTATTTTCATTTAAAGTGATGTTATATTGTTTAGCAATTTTGTAGAATTTTTGAAGATTGTAATCGTGTTCTTCTTGATTTTTCCCACATATAGTTACGTTATCAACATACACAAAGGTATCGGTTAGATTTTCTTTTTCTATAATATAGTCTATGCTCCTCTGGAAAGCACTTACTCCATTGGTGACGCCAAAAGGAAGACGAGTAAATTGAAAAAGTTTGCCACTTACTTCAAACGCAGTGAATTTACGATCAGCATGATTTATAGGTATTTGGTGATAAGCAGATTTTAGGTCGAGAGTAGAGAAGATGTTATATTGAGCGATGTCGTCTACCATCTTATTGATATTAGGCATTGGGTAAGCGTCTAGTTCCGTGAATCTATTGATGGTATCGCTGTAGTCGACTACCATTCTTTTCTTATGATTCTCATTCGAAGTTACAAGAACCTGCGCTCGCCACGGAGATATCGAAGGTTCAATTATGCCTTCTTTCAACATTCTAGCAGTCTCTTCTTTTATGAATTTGTTGGCGGCAAAAGTGTAACGTCGGGATTTTGTCGCAATAGGAGTAGTATGAGGAGAAAGATTAGAAAAGAGAGGAGGGGGTGGAACGTTTATGGTAGGAAAAAAATTATTCGTGTTTATAGCTCCAATTATAAGTTTGTCTCTAGGACCGTCGAATTTAAGTGTTACTTTTTTATATTTTTTTAAAATATCTTTTCCGATTATTAAATCAATGAAAAGGTTTTCAATGATTTCAATTGTTATTCCAGAATGGGTTTTATCTTTCAGTATTAAATCCACGACAGCTTCGCCAGTTATTTTAGCATGTTGATCGGAAGCAGCCAGAGCTATAGTTTTGTTTTTAGGTATTGTGAAGAGTTTAAGTTTTTTAGCAGTATTTTCATTAATGAATGTTTTTACACTGCCGGAGTCCACCATAGCGTTCACGAAGTGCCCGTTAATTTGGCATTGAGTGAATGTGACATCTTTGGAGTTAGTTCCTAGTCAGGATAGAGAAGGTGAGGGGTAGTCAGAGTCGTCATAAAGAACAGCAGTATGAGTGTTAGAAATAGAAGATCTACACACTTTAGCCCAATGACCATTTTTTTTGCATTTTTTACATTCGGCGTTTCGTGCAGGACATAAATATCGAGGATGACGTGATTTTCCACAGAAAAAACAAACCCCTTTTGGATGCATATTTTCTTTAGTCACAGCTATACGATTGTAGCCCGAAGGATTATTTGTAGCTGCTACAGTAAAGTTATTTGCGTAGCTTATCGAATGCTTTTCTGCTTGTTCAAGAGATCTGGCCGTGGCATATGTGTCTTGTAAAGTCAGGATGGGTTTTTCTAACAGTCGTTGTCGGATGGACGAAGAAGAAATTCCGCCGATGAAAGCTTCCCGAATGTATTGATTTTTGTTTTCTTCAGCAGAAACCGCTTCGAAGTTACATGTTTTGGCAAGCATTTCCAATTGTAGTATGAAGGCATCTATATTTTGTGTTGTTTGTTGCTTCGTCGTCATCAATCGATATCTATTATAAACAATATTTTCAGGTTTTAAATAAGCGGCGTCCAATGTTCTTAATGCACTATCGTAGTCGGTTTTATCGCTTATTAAATCGAAAACAGAGGCTGAAATACAATTGATCAAGGCAAAGAAATTATCTGAAGTGTTTTCGATTAATCCGTTATTATGTGAGCGGATATAATTCTGGAGGGTTAATTTCCAATGCCTATAGGATTTTTCGGAATTAGGGCATGTAGGTTCCACCTCGAATCTGTCGGGACGTAAGATTCGATCCATTATTTATTTATTTTTTTTTTACAGTTAATAAAATTGAAGTGAATAGTATCAGTAAGTAAAGAATTGCCTTTTAGAAAGGTTTTATTAACTGTAAAATACACGTACGCTCTTGAAAGGATCGAGCGGGAAAATGAAACAGAGGGCGCTTTTATTATGAATGTCAATCCCAAGGGGGATAACTCTTAACAACAAATTAAATCATAAGAGTGTGTGATATTTTTTGTTTTATAAATGACTAGCGTGGGTGACCGGCGTTGCCTGGGTGTTTTGGAGGTGTAAAAGAAAAAAGTTTTGGTAGGTTGGTAAACTCAAACCCGAAGCCTTGAAGAGAAGGTGGAAAAAAGGGGGAAAACCCTTGCCAATTTACCGCTCGGCCACGACGGTACAGGAACGTTTTAATTAAAAAGTTAACTGACAGGTGCGTACATTTAATGAGGTATAACATCACGCCATAGGGAAATGAAATTTACTTTGGCTACAAGTCAATTTCTGCGTTTTCCTCCAAGATGTTGGGAGAAACCATCTCCCCATATATAGGGGAATTTCCCATTGAATAGCAATTGTCTTATCTAAAGAGTTTCCTCCGTATTGATCAAAGCTCATTGCTTTTCTGAACCTCTGGCACAAGTGCTAGGGAGTGGCTTTTACTACGGATTCAGTTTCGCTTATATACGGAAAAGCCAAACAAACACGCGGTGATTTAAAAAAAATCGCGAAAATAGCGTGTAAATGTCGCTCAAATTGAAGATATACGCGACCTCGTTTCGTAAATCGTAGATATTATAATCTAGGTAGCATATAAAAAGTTCCAAGAAACAGTAACCACCCCGAGCGCCACCCGAAAAACCTTTGCCGGACATACAGAAAAATGTACACACACACTAACACATATTTTGCCTTTTATATATATAGATGCCAGAAAGTGGATCTATTTTAATCAAGATCCTGGAATATCCTGCAAAAAAAGGTAATAAATGCGTTACCAACGCCGCCATTTTATGCGAAATTGCTCAAGTGCTGGCCTACTGTATCGTTTTTTTTCGTAAATTTCTACAACCTTCCACTATATGGCAACTGAAGCAAATAAATTGAATTGAATTGAATGCTATAACTGTTGCTATTGCTCTTGAGTAATATGGCATGAGTAATCAATTAAAAGTCGAATTTTAATATGCTGTTACACTGACCATCGAGTTATCGTGTAAATTATAATATTAAACAATCTGCACTCTCTAATTTTGAAATGTTTTACTTTAAAGAAAATCTACTGTAATAAAGTATTTTGATTATTTAACTGAGGATACATGAAAAAAATCCGAGCTGTCAAACTTTTTGTAGTAAAATGCGAATAAAAATACACGTTTATATTCAATGCTACTAAGAGAAAACTCGTTTCCTTTTTACGAGCTTAAAAGACCTTGCCACTAATTGATTTCCATGACTAATACCACAGTTTCAGATTGTCCAGATTTCAGACACATCTCCCTAACATTCACGGGCAACATGGGTTGAAATAAATATATAGGTGTGCTACAAGGCATACAGGATCCCTTTAGCGGAGTAGAAAATGTTTCGCATTTTCTAATGTCCTATATCTTTACATAGCCACTAATCATTCCTGCATGAAGTATACTGTCACAGCATTTGAGTACTCTGAGCACCAACCAGTACTCTCACCCTCATGAAATGTGTGGTAAACACAGTCTAACCATAACAGGCCCAGAACTGTCTACAACACTTCAACTGCTACCCCATCACCGAAAAAATAGCACCCATACTTGTTTTATAAGTAATCCAGCGGAAAGTCTCAAACAATTTTCTGAAATTCTACCTCCTCAAAGTAAATACTACCGACCAGAGCATTAGAAAACCCTGCGCCTTTACTGTAGAAATTTTCAGATACCAGAAAACGTTGTACTCTAAGAGCTTTTTTTTTTTCCTCGGAGTGATTTTCTTTGGAACTCCTTTCATGTTCCTTATTTAACTAACTGCACATATTTAAATGTAATGTAAACAAACAACTTACTGAAAATGCTTTCTAAAAATCGCACTGGTTATATTTGTTTAGGGAGAATAATATTATGAGAAAATAAATAAAAAATAATTCTCTCCTTTTTACATGCGGTGGTTGATGAGGTTAGTCAATCATTCTAGGTAAACATTGTCAGGCAAACATATATCTGCATGCTTCAATAAAAAATATATTACTGCAAACTGGTGCTTTTTTACAAAGGAATCACCACGTATCAAGGCCCAGAGGCCATTCGAGGATAAGAGCTAAAGAGTGTACTGCAGTCAAAGGGGCAATATCATAGTAATCGTTAGAAGTGTAAATTTGTTAAATTGGATTACTTAAGGGGAACTGCTCATCAAGGACTTGTTTACATTGGACTTGAAGACGACCATCAGCTGGAAAGCAGGCAAACGGAAGATAGTTCCGCAGGTGTGCACTTCTAAGAAATAAGCTCTGTTCATGGAATCCAGGTTTAGGTCTAAACACATAAAGAGTGGGGGGAACTATTGATAGTGTTTTAAGCTAGAGGAGTGTTTTTCGTGAATGTTTCTGGAGAGATGACCATAGATTAAAGCTCAGACGAGCACTTGGCATGAAAATAACGATAAAACAGAGACAGGCTCGCAACGTCTTTTCTATGAGAAAGAGGTTGCAGGGAAGAGAAAACGCCACCCCCCACTAGGCTACGAAGTCTATTTTGAACTTTGTCAAGGTAGGATAAGATCTTTCTAGTAACTCATGCCAAGATGAGGCAGCAATACTCAATCCTTCGATGTACCTAGCTCTTATATAGGTAGAAAATTGCATCAGCAAGTAGATCTCTACTGGATCGATGGAAGGATCCTGCCATTTTCCCAGCGACTCTGACAACGGATTTGATGTACGTGTCCTATTTCAGATCAGGAATAAAGGTCAAGCCTAAAAGCTTGTCAAAACATGGAGTTTCTCGAAGACGGGAGCCATTCATTTTAATTGATGCCAGATGGGAATCAGAGTGTTGATGGTCTAAAGAAAGTAGCTTGGTTTTAGATTCAATTTAGATTAAGTTTTATGTTCAATAAGGTATTGGTTATCGATCATTTTCGAAAGAAATACAAAGTATTCTTTTGAATAGAATTTATATCTAATACTTCCGTATGCTAAATGATCTTATCTGGATTTAGTTGCGGTGTCATAACCATCTAATTTATTCAACGTAGATAGGAATGGGAACACTGAAGATACACAAACGTAATGCATTGATTTTCTCACCAAGTTCGCTAACCGAGTAATTAATCGCTGTATAACGGACCAAAGTCATTTCATCAATGTTTCTTCTTAATTAGCCAGTAAGACAGAATTCCCACTAATCTTTTGTATATTATCACTGTTCGACAGCAGTTACCGCGCAAACTTTAGCAATATGTATAGCTTCGAACAGGTCCTCAGAAAAACAAAATCTCTGTAAATCGTATCGCCTCCCCGAATGTGACACATGAAATTATTAATAATAATTACTTAGCGAAAATAAACTTAAGTCTACGTATACTTGTCCACCAATTCTCAGTTATAAATGCTCCACAATTGTCTTATCTTCGTTCGATGAGATGCTCCAAATGCGAACCTCTTCGATATAAGTAACATTTAAACTTTTTGTACTTATCCAGAATTCGGAAACTTCGCGCCGGCTTCTTCAAGCAAATTACATAAATGTCCAAAAGATTGTAAGAGAGCGCGGATGTGTCTATGGTAGTCACAGCAGTTATACAACAGTCAACGCATGCACACGACCGAGCCAAATGCGAGGTGACGTCACAACGAGTAAATAGGAAAGAAAAAGATTATTAAACTGGACAAACGTTGCCCGCATATAAAAAAAGGAATATAACTTTAGTATATACCAATATTTCTGACACACAAAAATATTTTTTGCGCGTTGTTTTAGTAAACAGATTTCCTTGTTTCATATTTTGTAAATAATGTTCTCTACTGTCAACCATGTGTTTTAGAAGTTTTAATTGATTTATTGATAAACCTAAACGCGTTCAGAGAAATAAAATTATTTTCCTGGGAAGAAAAGCAAACCAAAGATCGATACCGTATGTTGTTTACTGCAAAATGTGTCTTTAAAAATCTTGATTAAATTATTCCGATAACGCCTGCGTACTTACGATGAGTAAATACTAGTTAAAGTATCTGTGTGCACAGGGCTTTTCAAGTTCTTACTTTAGCCAGAAACTTAAATCAAAAAGCCTATGTGGGTACATGTACAATGAGATAGAAAGAGGGATGATATTTATAGTATAGACAAGCAATGAAACCCAAGGTTGCCCGGGATTGAATGATAGCGAATATTTCACACTCCCATATCTTTACCATCGAAATCGGTGAAATTGTACATTTTTCAATAAAAAACGATTAATTGCCTGCTCTAGTTAGGGGACCATCGCGGTGCACCGGGATGAAGCTTAATATTCCGTTCCGGAGAGTCACTTAATCGACAATATATTGCAGTCCAACTGTAGAAAACTTACTGTTGATTTTATAAAATTATCTTTTGATATATACTGGCCCGAATTAAAGTTTAAAATGTAAAAGTCAAGTATCATGCTTTGGTTGTGCTCTAAACAGAAATATTCATTTCGAACGCGCCTCTGCTATATCAAAGAACCTACAGTTGATTTTATATGCCTGGCCGTTCTGCTTGTGTGATAATAAAAATCTGTTCCTTCCTCCATCAGATTATTTTGATTATCCGATAGAATACTATCTATAAACACTGCCAGGCACATAGAGTACTTCGCTTGAAATTCCATAAAATCACCTTAGCCGTTTAGAGGTCTATAGGGAACAAACACACACTGAAAACAAGTCTTTTTTTATATAATAGTAAAGATGATATATTTTGTGAAATGAAAATCGATAAAAAAGAAAAAGACATGTTATTTTACTACTGCTATAAAGGCACCGGGTACCTGAATAACAAAAAATGTATTGCTTTTTCTTTTTATTGAAATATCTGTTCAATCTAAACTAATTTAAATGTTGCACTCCAACCTTCATCGATCGGCTTAGAAATATGTTGGACAAGGACATCTTCCCCTTACTTCCGCTTTCTCACAGAAGAGCCATTGTGAGTCTATTTCTGCTAGACCGTTATTTTTATGACAGGTACTCGACTGAATTACAATCTATAACTCTCCTCTGTATAACAATAGCAACAAATATATGTCTAGCTTTAGCAGCTCTAAAAAAAACTCTTTATCTGTGCCTGTATGTAAATATAATAACAAATATTGAATAGTTATTATTTATATATGACTAGCAAAGAAAACTTATTGGTAATTTATGGCGTTATGAATCCGAGAATTGTTTCTCTGGCTATCTGAAGTTGTTTTAATCTCCGCTATCGTCCAGAGCATAATCTTTTGCCGACATTGTTTTTATTTAAAGTGATTCTATTATTTTTTGGTTTTGTAGCTTTGGTGAGTGAATAAATAATATTGAATGGTGGTTATTTATATATGACAAGCAAAGAAAACTTCTAGGTCTCTGGTGATAATTCATGGCCTTATGCATTCGAGAGTCTGGCTATTGTCGAAAGCATATTTTTTTGCCTACATTGCTTTTGTTATTAAAAGGGTTTTTATTATATTCTGTTTTGTAGTTTTGGTGAGTGAAAAGACGTAATTAAATCTGTTGCTTATTTTTGTATTATTTTAATATTTTTATATTTTTTTATAGATTTTAAAATCATTTATGCATTTATATGTTAATTGTTTACAATACATATCTAAAACAGAAAATTCAGTCATCTCAAACATTAATATATATATATGTGTGTGTGTGTGTTCATATATATGTATATATGTATATCTATTCGTATATATGGATATATATATATGCGATCTTTCTTTTTTATATGTATGACACCCAAGTGATGCTGCGTCAGTTAAAATTGAAACGATTATTCCTATTATAGTATAGGAAAGAAAACACGGATACCACAATGGCTGGGCTACCTGCATATATCTCCTGCATGTTTTCCTGTAATAATAATTAAGTTTAATCAGAATGCGTAAATGCCTATAATTTTTCCGCTCCCCCACAATCTCCAAAATAGAGCTAGTAGCAGGGCAACTTACCCAATCATTATTTTCTACTTCCACTCTCAAAGCCATCACCGAGCAAATATTTCATAGTTTACTTGTAAATATTTCGTTTTTCTATTACGTGATTTCGTCTTTCACAAACAACTCATATCCTCGGAAATTAATGAAAACTTCCTTTATATTTACTTGTAATTCTAACGACACTTTCGTTGGTTGCTCAGACATAAACCATCATTCTATAATTCGCATTTACCGAACACTACAGGATGATGTTCACTATAATTAACATGGCCGTCACATTCTATTATTTACAAACAACAATGTCATTAGTTATCCCTTTTATACTATTGCTAAAAGTACTTACGGAATTAACAACATTTTCATAATTAATCTTCGTGCAAACGCTTTTATTTTGTCAGTAATATTTGATTCGTTGTGTGTGTTTTTAAAGCAGACAGAGAGATATAGATAAAGATAGAAAGAAAGTGAGAGAAAGAGAGAGAGAGAGAAAGCAAGGGGGAGAGACCAATCGGACACTTTGAACCTGTCCGATCGATATTTTTCAAAATAAACCTGAACTTCTTTATGACTTCTTTACATTGACATTTATAAATAAGATTCCGGTTAACATTTATACAAGTAGTCTTATTCCAGAACGTATTAACAAGGAGAGAAGTGCTTCTATATAAATTGAACCAAATCAGATATACTTTACTTAATAATAAAAAACTTATCTGTATCGATTTCAATTTGTTCAACCAAACAAAACATCCTTATTCTAACTTTTCATATTTTTATTCGACTACTTTGTTCATATTTCGTCGTTGTAGTCGCTTACTATTTCAAAAATGGATACTTATGCAGAATACGAAATGTAGTAAAATAATGACGACCGATTTTTCTAACTATTATGAATTTCTAAATAATATTTTCATACACAAACACTTCTTTATACAATAAGATCCAAATTATCGGTAACAAATAGCGCGGTCCGTATTCTGCATAAGTAAACCACATATTTACACTGACGGAGAAAACAGGATTGCTTAGGACGTAGAATAAAGTGCTCCTTGCTTAGCTTAGGCTTAGAACACAGTGAACGACAGTTCTTAAGACAATTAGTGCTCGATAGTGCCCGAGATTGACCTCGAGTAAACGCCACTATCCGCAAGTAATTACCGCAATACAGTAGTTACCGCCTAAAAGACAACTGTAATCGAATTGAAACAGCAGTGCTCACCAGCGCCTGTCAGTGTTGTGATGTGATAGTAGCGAACGTAAAAGAAGAATTGCGAACGTAGATGATGGTTCCTGATAACCGATAACGGTCTTCGATATTTGAGGACATACGATTTGCCGGCCAATTCTCGCCAGTGCACAGAAATCAGATCAATTACTGTTAATCAGCGTCATAATCGTCAGTGACCAACAGTTCCCGCTATAAAATGTTTGACAGTGCAAGACATTCCATCTCATTTCAGGGCTCAACACTGGTCAAGATTGATAGTGGCGGACAATACTCACCTTAAAACAACAGGCAATTTAGTTTCGGAGTAGTGTAATTGAGGTCATGACCGATGGTGAACGCTGGGAACCTACAATGACAGTTGTGAATGCAGCAACTGTTCACCAGCAAATGCAAGTAACTAACCGTATGTGATCATCAATGCTCGCCAGAGGCATCAAATGACAGCCAGTAGTATCCGGGGCCAGGAAGTCCGAAAGTTGAAAACAGACGATTTCAGTTCAATGAAGGTCAGCACTGATAATGGCTGCCAGTTGAAAATGCAACTAGTGCCTAACAGCGCCCGGCAGTATCATCATATACTCACCTTAAACCAAAACTAATTGCCAGTAACTTCCAATGTTTACAATGACAGCAAATAGATATCGTCAGCTGATACTACCAGAAAATGCCTGATAGTGAACGCCAGATCATTTTATTTAGTGCCATCGGTGCCAGTGTCCGTTATTTTCCAGAGCTGACAACCGTAGTTTTATTTGTTTAATTTTTTTGATGGGTACCAAATCTGTTCTGAATTGTATCATTATTCCACCGAGCAATGCTGATACACGGGCCTAGCTGGTATTTATATCAACACGAATGTAGCTCAAGATTTAAATATATGGGAATTATCAAATAGATATGCAGCAGTATCTTATAGCCATCAACCTTCTGAGCCTAGTAGTTCAGATGGTTATACATACTTAGACTGATCCAGCCAACATTTCTTAACGTAATTGTTTCGACAAAATTTGTCGTTTAAACCTGAAATACAACATGACACGGACAGACATTTATAGAGTTTGTTGAAACTAGTATTCATTTTTGAAGACCTAGTTTCTATTAGGAATAAAATTTCTAGATTAAAATTATTTCTACGTTCAACTTACAAAGCATATCACGGCTAAGTAGTATGTAACAACTTAACTTCGATTGTCCTACACGAACCAACTTTTCAACATGTAGTAGCATATATTACAAACACGTATTTATAGACGTCGTTGCGAGTAGGAAACCCTGTTCTATGAAGGGTTTGCTTAGATAAAAAGAACAACAGCGAAGATTTGAACAAAAGGAAAAGCCTTAATTATCTGTATCCAGTTAGCGAATGAGTGGAATTGATTAGATGAATCGGCTTCCTTGCTTAATTAATCAAACAAAAGGGCGAGATATCAGGTCAAGAGCGGATAATCTGGCGTCGGATAGCAACGTAGTAAAAGATTAGCATATTTGTCGCGGATTTTATTTGCTTGTAAAAAAAATGCATTATTACGAAAACAGGGCTGTTTGAAAACAAATCAGTAGTCGAGAAAAAAGAATAGAATCAATTTATATTAGTTGGATTATTCAAACTACTGTTCTTATCTTGAGTATCATTTTTACAACGTTTCGGTCGATGTAACCTGCGACCTCCTTCAAGCGTATGTTATTGAAGTCGAGGATATTTCTGTCGAACTCGGGAATTTGAACAGAATTTAAAACGGAAACCTTTATTTACTTCACGGGGGTAGTGTGTTCTTGTTCCGTCAGCCATGACTGGATAGAGATCCTAAGTAATTCACAATCGCATTTTTCGGTCGGTCACACAGAGCATTGAACCTTCAACCTTCAGGAGAACATTGCTTAAATCATTCGTTGACATCTATGCTGATGACACGAACATCTACGGCAACACATCAAAGGCTGTAAATGACAAAACTCTCTCTGATTCTCTCTCCTCTGATCTCGAGCGCGTGATTCAGTGGGAGAAGACGTGACTGGTTACTTTTAATGCATCTAAAACCAAACTCCTATCTTTACATCATCAACGCTCTGATCCCCATCTGACATCAATTGAAATGAATGGTGCTCGTCTAGGAAAAGCCCCATGTTTTGACAAGCTTCTAGGTTTGTACTTTACTCCTGATCGGAAATGGAACACGTACATCAAATCTGTTACCAAGGTCGCTGGAAAGATGGTGGGATCCTTCTACCGCTCCAGAAGATATCTCACTACTGATGCATTTATCTATCTATATAAAAGCCAAGTACGTCCAAGGATGGAATACTGCTGCCATATCTGGGCAGGAGCTGCTAAAATAGCCTATCCTGCCTTGACAGAGTACAAAATAGACTTCGTGGCTTCGTGGGGGATGCCCTTTTCTCTACCCTGCAACCTCTTCCCCACAGAAGAGACGTTGCGAGCCTATCCTTGTTTTATCGTTATTTCCATGGCAGGTGCTGGTCTGAACTCCAATCTCTGGTCCCCCTTCGCCAATCCTTCACGAAAAACACCCGTTTAGCTGAATCTACTGTGAAAATTTTTCCCCACTCTTTATCTGTGCCTAAATCAAAACGTAGATTCCATTAACAAAGCTTCTTTCTTAGAACTGCACGCCTGTGGAACTCTGTTTCGTCTGCCTGCTTCCCACCTGACTACAACTTGGATGTCTTCAAGTTCAACGTTAACAAATTCCTAATGAACCGCCCTCTTAAATAAACACTTCATTTTATCTCCACACTAACGTAATGTACTTGCAATAACGCTTATCCCTGAGATGCTTCCGGGCCTTGATAAGTGGTGACCACCGTCTAAAAAAATGAGTTTACTAAGTACTCTAACCACTGCGCTACCGGTTATTCCAAGTCAAAATTTCCGAGTTCGACAGAAGAATTCAAATTATACGAATAACCAATCCTCATTAAAAAAATTCAGAAACGTAGCATTATTTTAGTTATTTGTTCCATTAAATGCTGACTAGCAGATACACCTACTTGCTTGACATGGTGAACTAGGTTGGCATTACACAGCAGATGGGTGAAAGTATTTTGTTGTAAGATCCTTATGGATTGCTCTGCTTTTGCCGAGAAACTGACTCATTTTTCTTTTACATCTTTCTCAGATTTCATGTATATTATCCATTGTGCTTCCTGTTTCTTGTAAATGTTTATGGATAACTAAAGCTATTCACTATCGCTACAACTCGACTATATTACCTTGTACGGAGTAATTTGGTCATATTGGTCTGGTGAATCTCTGTCCCATACAAGGATTCTTGATAAGGTTCAGAGACACATATATAATTTGATTAATCAGTACTTGCACAGTTTAACCAAGGCATTAAAAAATGAATATATCGAAAAAAAATGTCATATTGTAGTATCCGTTATGGAACGAAGTCCTCCGAAAAAAAAATTCACTTAATTTCATCAAGTATTTTATTTTTTATAGACAGAAACAATTTGTTAAGATACCGAGCAAAAAGTTCGATTTTTAGGAAGAAAAGCGATTATTAAAGATGGGGAGGGAGTGTCGGCGCTTTAAGTTGAGTTATCTCCCGTGGCGTGTTCAAAAAATTCCAGGATAGCTGACTTCAACGCGCTCTCGTTAAAACGTGATTTCATGCTGTAAAAAAAAAATACTCGATCACATTAAGTGACTTTTTTTTCCGGAGATCTTCAGTCCAAAACGGATATGTACAATATAACCCTTTTTCAATATTTTCATTTTTTCAATGTCTTGATTAATCTGTACAAGTACCGATATATCTTACTTTTGCTTCTTCACTACAAACACTCTATAACAGACGTGATGTTGGTAGTCTCAGTCATGTCTCCAAATAATTGTATTGTAGGTGCTTTTTAGAATTGTCTGATCTATTACTTGTTTCGTTTGTTCTAGCTTGTATGACTCCTTGATCTAGTAGTCTTCACTAATTAACTGTTTTGATACGTCACTATAATACGTTTTCCTACTCCTGTACCTTATTTTCTAGAACTGCATGCTGTTAATTTTCCTGTTGATTCTTTTCTACCTAATTATCGCCTTGGGTTTTATTTCAAGAATATTTACTTTCTTTACGATAATCATCATTTCTTTTTGTTAACTCCTTATATTATTGGCTTCACGTTTTGTCCGGGAGTGATTTTCATAAACAAGAGATTAATTTTCGCTGGACATGACAAGACGATGCTAAAAGAAACGTAATGTGCTAAGTGCATATGATAATCGCTAATATTTCTCTCATAAAAAATAAACAGTTTCAGGTGCGATTACAAAACGAATCCTGCATTAACAGTTTAAAGTAGCACCGATACAAATTATTGAAAGGCCAATATGTAGACATTTGTTTTCAAAGACCTATGACAATATTACAGATGGAACCACATGTCTTGGGGAGAAACATAAAAAAAGACAAGCTGAAGAGAAAAAAATAATATTCATAAAAGATTTCGACTATTGACTCTTACGTGCTGCATCGCCCGTCCTACCTTTCTTACGTCAACACTTCTAGAAGGTCCATCATCTCACCTGGCCCCTAGCTGTCTCGACGTCTATCCTGCCGCTTTATCAGACGGGTTAAGACGAGCGAGCTAGACTGGCTCTGCGCAGATCAGCTTTACTTGAAACAAATTCCCAGCGTGTGTCATCCATCATCTCTAGAAGAATCCGATGTTTTTTTTATCGTTCCGACAAACGGATGAATGTCCTACACCGGCTAAATCGTATTTCACTCAAATTATTTCAAATAACACAGACGAGTGTATTTTTCGATGACACAACGCTTATTGATGACAGGATAGCAAACAGAATGCCAATGCATGTAAAGCAATGGCCGGGTCATTGGTCTCAGTCTATAACTGAATGGTTCTAAAACTGGATAGTTACGTTTAATGCCACAACGATAACGCGATTATTTCACAATTATAAGATACCTTTTACAAATCAAATATTAAAAAATTCAAGTGTGATATTCTCAAGCAGCATCAAATGAAATAAGTAAATAGAGGATAATGCCAAGTTTGCCGCAAAAAGTGGACTTCTTTTCTATCGGGATGAAAAAAAATATCACAGATACCAGTGTGATATATAAAGTCAGAATTCGACCATACATGGAAGATTGATATCACATCTGAAATGTGTCCTAACCGCTAGGCAAGTTGCAATTTCTAATCTAATTAGAAACAGACCGTGTCACATCGCCGCATTTGCATCCTTGTACTTGTTTTATACGTACTTTGACGTAATATACTCTACTGAACATTAAGCACTACATTGTACAGCTTCAATAAAATACATGCAATGACCAACATCATTCCATCGCTTCATTGTACACATCCTAGATGTCTTCAAGTCCAACGCAAACAAATTCCTGATGAACCGCCCCCCCTAAGTAATGACACCTTACCAATTCTCCAATACTATTGCTACACTATCCCTTTGATTATACACACAATAACCCTTATCCCTGAGTGGCCATTGGGCCTTGATAAGTGATGAACTCCATGTAAAAAAAAAAAAATTCCAAGATGGGGGATCATTTCCTACTCTTATAGTTTCTTGCTTTGGACCGCGTTTAAAATTCCTCACTACACTAGCTTCACCGATCGTAGAATCATGGAGAAATTTAAATCCCTATAAATTCAACCCCCATAAACCTGGTCCCTATATCACAAAAGCCTCTTAACCTCGATGGTAATAGTTTTGGGTGACCGAATTTAAAATAAATAGATACATTTGTTATTGTTTTGAAGCTACACGCATTTTATTTATGAAAATCAAGCTTTTCAAATCTTACTATCATTGTCATAACTGGTTGACCCATTTCCGAACCACGTTTAAACTTTTCGGCATGATATTATGAGACAACATGCACAAGAATACATCCATAGCAAATAAGCTGCCGTAACGAGATAGGGTTCTTCTTACCGGAATTTAATAAATCACTTTAGTATGATAAAAAAAGCTCTAAATTTGTTCATGCATGGAATACACTTTATGAAAATCATTTGAGACAATACAGGAAGCCTCTTGATGTAAGGAGCTAAAAATACCACTTCCAGGTCCAAAACAAGTTTCGCTCATGTCATGTGAGAAATAAAGGCCAACATAAGAAAAGCAAGAGTTTCCCCAAGTTCCCTGGATAATAAACAGGTATATGATGATATTAAAGACGAACTCTACAAGATCCTTTTCGTTTGCCCCATTTTTATCCATATATTACATCATTTTAACAACCTGTTCCTGCCTTCTTATACTCCTACACCACACACACACACACACACACACACACACACACACACACACACACACACGCTCTTTGTCTGAACTCTTCATAAACTAAGAAATTTAGAATTTTATAGTTCCACTTGTCTTACATAGCAAGACTTGCAAGGCTACAGGAGAGACAAACAAGCAAAAACATCTGAAACAAAATTCACCCCAAAGCAGCAAAACTAAAGCTGGCTTGCTAAGGCACTATATATATATATATATATATATATATATATATATATATATATATATATATATAAATACGTTAATACGTTAATACTTAAATACGTTAAATAAATGTGTTAAATACGTTAAATAAATGTGTTAAATGTGTTAAATACGTTAAATAAATGTGTTAAATGTATTAAATACGTTACATATATATAAATGTATGATAATTTGCGCAAATTGTATTGGTTTGAAAATATACGTTCTTTTTAACCAATTGTCATAGAATTTTAACCATAGAATAGTATTATAATAATGGCGTAATAAAAGGAAAAATAAAAGGTAATTGCAACTTTTCTTCCAATTTTCAAATATTGTAGTTATGCTTAGATGCATTTTATTTCTTTTCTTTTTTTGATTGGTTGATAGGTGTTATTTCTTGTGAGAGATTAAGTGCAAAATAGATTTATTGATTGATATAATAATTAAATGAATTATTTTGTGCGACGAAACAGACGCTGTCAAGAATTGTAATTGTCAACGTACTCAACGGAATAAATTGTAAGATGTTAAACATCATGTAACTTGGAATGTAGACTTTTTTTATTTGTTTTCTGCTTTGTAATTACATTAAGCGTCATAAATTAACGATTTGTACAAATAAAAGGTGAAATATATTTGAATATCTACTGATATATATATATATATATATATATATATATATATATATATATATATATATATATATACAGGGTGGCTCACTTAAAATTAGCCCAATCTCTCTAATATTTCTCTTTACAACGTAGACACCACAAGACACAATGCAATTTTTTCCCAACAAGATGACGCCACATGCCACACGTCTCGAAAATCACTAACACAAGTTCATGACATATTTACGGAAGGGAGATCAGTAAGCAAAAACGTATGGCCACCACGTTCCCCGGACTTGTCATCATCTTTGGGGGACTTTAAAACAAAAAGTTTATGAAAATAATCCTCACAATCTAAACTAACTAAAGGAGAACATGACCAATGCTATCAGGAGAATAACCAAAGAAGATCTACAGGTAGTATCTTCAAACGTTGTTAAACGTGCCTAGAAATGCATAGGGCATTTCCAGCATCTTTTATAACACTACAGGTAATTTAAACAATAAAAAAAATGTTCCCCCTTTCTACTACATTTCTGGGCTACTTTTCAGTGGGCCATCCTGTATTAGTTGAATCTGCTTAAAGGAAGTAATTTTTTTTTCTTACGAAGAATACGTTTGAAAAAATAAACCTGTCCTGGATTTATTTCTTTAGTTTCGTTAACAATATGAATGGCTACCGTAAATGTCATCGCAGTCCGTTACCGCCAATATGAACAGAAAGTGTCAAGTATTGACACGTTTTCTCTCTTTCCACTTGTCGTTGTTTCGCTGCTTTTTTGGTCAATCAATAAATCCGTTCGAAATGAATAGAAAAAAAATAAAACTTGTACTTGCAAGAATTCTTTTTTCTATTGTAAAGCAATATACTAATACTCATGTCGTAGCTCATAATCAACTGCTAGACAATCTACGCGTTTCGTTTTCTGTTATATTTCTGACGGCGCTGCGTTATTCTCAACAGCCGCCGCTTAATATATCCAAAACTTTGATTCTATCATTGGGACTGATAATTAAGCACAGCAACAATTAGATACTTACTATATTTTATTCATCTTAACTGTTGACTTATTATTTCTTTAACTACATGATCCTTCGGAACTATATCTAAAGATGTTCCGAAGAGCATTAATGTCCAAGCCTTTTCTGATTAATTCTCTTCTGGCCTGGAACACATGATTCTATGTGGAGTAACCAGACTCATTACATTTAATGCATCTATAAAAAGATTTTCTTCATTTATCATCAAAAGCCAAATCTTGACTTTGACTTTGTTGAAATAATTGTTTGTGTCCTTGAGATATCCCACCCCCTGCGTTGATGAGCTCCTAGATTTGACTTTCGCCCCCGGCCAGATATAGAATACATAAAATCTGTAGCTAGGATTGCTGAAAAAATGATTGCACCATTCTATTGCTTCAGAAGTACCTATCCGGACGAAAGCTTCTGCCTTTATAAAAGTCAAATAAGTCGCAATGTTGTGAAATTTTATAATTTGTGCGGGGATCATGTTTAGAGAACGATTTTCTGCCTAGACAGAGTACAAACCCCGATTCCATTACGTATTAGCGGTAGAGTGCCTTTTATCTAGTGATTTGAAGTAAATCTTTAAAGAGCTGAGTCACTGTCTACCTCACTTTACATGATTACTAGTGTAAATTAACACTTTTCTTAATCTAACTTGCTGCACAACATGTTGCGTAAAATGTTGTGCAACAAATATTTCCACTTGTTACACAACGCTAGTGTTCACTGTGTGTTAAATACGTTAAATAAATGTGTTAAATGTGTTAAATACGTTAAATAAATGTGTTAAATACGTTAAGTACGTGTGTTAAATACGTTAAATAAATGTGTTAAATACGTTAAATAAATGTGTTAAATACGTTAAATACGTGTGTTAAATACGTTAAATACGTGTGTTACATACGTTAAATAAATGTGTTTAATGTGTTAAATACGTTAAATAAATGTGTTAAATACGTTAAATACGTGTGTTAAATACGTTAAATAAATGTGTTAAATGTGTTAAATACGTTAAATAAATGTGTTAAATACGTTAAGTACGTGTGTTAAATACGTTAAATAAATGTGTTAAATACGTTAAATAAATGTGTTAAATACGTTAAATACGTGTGTTAAATACGTTAAATACGTGTGTTATATACGTTAAATAAATGTGTTTAATGTGTTAAATACGTTAAATAAATGTGTTAAATACGTTAAATAAATGTGTTAAATACGTTAAATACGTGTGTTAAATACGTTAAATAAATGTGTTAAATACGTTAAATAAATGTGTTTAATGTGTTAAATACGTTAAATAAATGTGTTAAATACGTTAAATAAATGTGTTAAATACGTTAAATACGTGTGTTAAATACGTTAAATACGTGTGTTACATACGTTAAATAAATGTGTTTAATGTGTTAAATACGTTAAATAAATGTGTTAAATGTGTTAAATACGTTAAATAAATGTGTTAAATACTAGTTTTCTTTTCTTAAGCTAACTTGTTGTACAACGACGATTGGAAATTCTAATCTAACTTACAATTTCCTTCTTAGTTGGAGGAAGGGTATATGTATCCATACATTTATTAATTGATGAAGGTAATGCAGTATCTATGGCAAAAATCGAACCCGTTACAACGAACCGACAGTTAAAAATATATACTACACCTCGCTATTCCCATTATGTTAATTATTCCGGTGGATAATTTGCAGGTAGGACAATAGCATACGATATATTCTGTATACACGGAGAATCACATAGCTTCTATCTTATTCCAAGATGCACAAATCCATATTTATGTTCTTGAACTATAGAAAATCAATTAGGTTAAAGAAAGAAACATGCAATATAAAAACAGCGCAAATGTACATGTGTCACGCAATACACACGTATTATTGCAAATACAAAAGAATCAAAGCAGGAGCAAAGCAGTCAGGATGAAAAGAGTTTAACGAATTTGCAATCCACATTCTTTTGTAAATATGTAGATTTTTTTCTATTGAAATAAATAATTAATTTTAATAAATGCGAAATATTAAGGGCAGCACTTCACTCCGAATATTTGACGGTTTTCCTTTTAAATCTTACTTGTGGCACATGTTGCAGACCATGTTGCAGACCATGTTGCAGACCATGTTGCACAACGCTATTGTTCATCTTTCAATGGGTATTAGTTTCCGCATTTCTTTCTTATTTCTCTTTTTTTTAATTAGATGTTTTTTCTATTTTGTGTCTCCATTCCTGAATTCAACAATTTAAAGGTTTTCTTTCTGTACATTTCCATTGTTTTTTTTTAACGTTTCTATTTAATTTTACCAACGGAGATGTTTTCATTTTTTCTCAGATCTCGTTTTAAAATCAGGTCCGTGAAAATAATTCACAATTACAAACAAAAAGTCCATTATTTACTATAATATGAATTTAATTTTATTGATATTTTTATTTGATCAGATCAAATGCCAAATATAGCGCGAAGATGTCTATATTTTCCTATAAATCTTCGTTTTATCTTTTAATAATGTTATTTGGCTTTTGTTTGTGATTTTCTTTAAGCATTTTTCGTTTTTATTAAAGGTGCTGAGTTTAGAGATTAAAAAAGTAATAGCAAGGTTGGATGTTTTTTGTCCTCATGAACATATTTCGAAAAAGTTGTATTATTTTCATATCATTTCATGTTTGATTGTCATATGCTAACTATCTCTACTGTTAATAAGTTTGATATAACGCATATATGTATTTACATGGCTAGTATTCTTGTTATTTGCATTTACTATATCTATTTAACTTCATATGTATTTGAATCCCAAAAGAACAACAAATAACAAATTTTAGCAACCCTTCATACTAATTGTCACTATCCAGCTCTCCTACTCCCCGGGGAGTTGGTTCCCATTTCCCCTTCACTCCTCACATTAAAAATCGGCCTTGTGCCTAATTTGCTCGGTGGGGGAGCAAATAAATATCAACTCCACATATAAGACCTTGGTCAATGTAGAGGCAACCCTTCATACCAATTGTCACTATCCAGCTCCCCGAGGAGTTGATCCCCATTTCCCCTTCACTCCTCACATTAAAAATCGGCCTTGTGTCTAATTTGTTCGGTAGGTGAGCAAATAAATACCCTTTCCTTGGTCTCTTGGCCAAGATCAAAGTGTAGTATCTGTTCTTACTACATGCTGTACTTATTGTGATATAAAGTGGAGATCACTTTTCTGTATTAATTTAATGTAAAATGATCACCAACTTTACAACCAGTCAGTCTCAAAGCCATTCAAGTCATTCCCCAGATCATTCAAGTTGTTTTTGAAGGATTCCAGTTATTTTTAAGCATTCAAGTCATTCTTAAGGTCATTCAATTCATCCTTAAATTCATTAAAGTCATTCTAAGTCATTTACTTTTTATTTATTTAAGTCATTTCATCCCATTTTTCGGTCATTTTAGTTTTTCTTTAAGAATTTCATGTCGAATCTACATTCACGCATTCATTCATTACATGAGAGCACGCAACTAATGGCTATCGGCCTTGTTTTTTTTAGTCATATGGTATAATATTATTTATGTCTCTCTTCTTAAACCTTCCAATTTTTTTTTCTTTCATTGCAATTCTCATCTGTCCGGACATTACAGTTTCCATTTACAAACGTGTTTTCATCATTGAAGATTACATTGTACGCACATAACTTCTTAATCAAGCAGAGACAAGATTTTCTTAGGTGACCCCAACAAATCTGTGTCTAAACGTTTCTTTATGCCGTCACTCCAATCCTCACTTCTTTTTTTCGTGGGTACAAAACGTTGCCTTTTGAAACGTTGCAACAAAAGATGGAGGGCATCTCTATTACATCGCATTCAATTGAAGATCTCACGAGACATTTTCCATTGTTTATTTCTATTATCTATTATATATTATCACCTTTTGTATTTTTTTCTTTTACGTTAGAAAAGTTTTTCTTTTTTAAATTTTATCTGTATTTTTCCTCCGTTAAGTCAACTTAGGCCGGTACTTTTATTTACTTGTTCTATTGCTTTTTTTTAACCGTCCCGACTGTGATGTTTTCATTCTTTCTCATATCTTGTTTTTATTTAAATGATTTACATATTTTCTTTCTTATTTCTCTTTTTTTTTAATTTGATGATGTTTTTTTTAAATTTGATTTTTTTTTAATTTGATGATATTTTTTTAATTTGATGATTTTTTTAATTTGATGATGTTTTTTTTATTTGATGATTTTTTTAATTTGCTGATTTCTTTTTTAATTTGATGATTTTTTTAATTTTATGTTTTTTTTTAATTTAATGTTTTTTTTTAATTTGCTGATGTTTTTTTAATTTGATGATTTTTTTAATTTGATGATTTTTTTAATTTGATTATGTTTTTTTAATTTGATGATGTTTTTTTTTAATTTGATGATGTTTTTTTTAATTTGATGATGATTTTTTTTAATTTGATGATGATTTTTTTTTAATTTGATGATTTTTTTAATTTGATGATTTTTTTCTTTTTTATTTCTCGTTTTATAAATTCAACGATTTAAATGTTTTCTTCTTTACTTGTTCGTTTCTTTTATCTTTACATATTGAGAAAGTACTTTCTGTCTTACGTTTCCCTTATATTCTATTTCGCGAATGTGGCCAACAATTGCATTGTTGCAATAGATGTTACAATTATTTTCTCTCTGGTAACAACCATTGGTATTCTCTTGGATTTGCTGGCAAAAATACCCCTAATTACCCAGCGAAAATCTGGTCAGTGCTCTTACTCCTCGGTCATTTCTTCTTCAACCCTCACAATCATTTGACGTGGCGCACGCTGAGATTGTCAGCATAACTTTGAGGGGTTATTATTATTATTATTATTATTATTATTATTATTGGCTCACAAGCAGCTTTAACACAGATCATCAAGGATCTCTCTTTTAAGCAACCTGTGTTGTTCCCTGGAAGCTGAGTGACAACAGGTCTCCCCAGATACGCAGTACTCTCCCCCTCTTTCGATAACATTCGCAAATGAATTTGCGTTATCGCAACAGCCGCTTACCATTCATTTCTAGCTGACAGCAGCCATTGGTCTGCACTAGAATTTGAGCGGCAATAAGCCTCTCCAAGGTCCCAGTTCTCTTAGTGAATGCTCCGACGAACTACAAGCACTTGTACTTCCTCGACGTAAATACGCACGACAAACCCGACAAACAGCAAAATCCCACCCCTACACAGTACAGATCCATCGATGTAAGAAAGCCTTCTACTCCAATAGTTTATTACCCAGAACTGCTAGACTTTGGAACCCATACCGGGATTCTGCTTTCCCAACTGTACTGACATGCAGAAGTACAAATGTAATGTGAACAGACATCTTGCTGCTCATCTCCCTGCATAGTATTCCTGCAACGTGTGCCCCGATAGTAGGCCCCTATGTCAAAGTGGCAACTGTGCCTTGTTTGGGGTGAAAATGTAATAATAAAAAGGGCTAACAGACGCTTTCTATTTTATTTTCAGCTTTGTATCAGAGTTTCCTACTCAAAGATAGATTGCTTTTAATCTACCATATGTATGGAAAATTTGTGAAACATTAGACTGTGCTTACAGGTAATACACTAGGTATTTAATGGCGAAAACTGATAAGGCCAATGGTTTTTTTTATTACGGCCTATAATTGTTTTTAATATATTTCTGACTACTTTCTCCGTGCGTTTGAAGGATTATAACTTAAATTTAAATTCTAAAAAGAAAAATTGTATTTTTTTATTCGGAAGAAAAAGTTATGATAAAAAATGTTTTCGTGGCGGCTCCGAAAACTCAGAAATCAATCTAAATTTTATAGGTAAATAAATTATATATAAAAATCCGTTGAGAGATAAGTATTAGAGCGAGTTCAAAGATAATTAGTAAAGTTTTAAGATACTAGATAAAACACCTTGTATTTACTAAAAAAAACAAAAATGCCTAATTATCCCACAAAAATAAGCCGGATCGAAACGAAAGAGAAGGCACCTGTATTGTATGGAAGCCCAAAATGTAAAAAAAATTCAAATTTATTTTAAAATTTTAGAGAGAATTGAAACATTATTATACCTTAATTTCTATATTGTTTAAAAATGTCAAAATTTCATTAATTTAAGTGATCCTGTTATATCGCAAGAAAAAGTAAGTGCTTATTAAATTAGATGATATTTCAACGTATAGAAATTAAGGGTTTATAAAGATTGAATTTAACTTTGTACTAGCGGGCGAGGCGCGCCCGGCTGTGTCTGCGCGTAAAATATGCTTAAATATAATATTTTAATTTGTCTAGATTTTGTATATATTATTATAGAGTCGTGATTTTAAAAGTAGAAAAAATATTTAGCTGCCATCAGTTAGACTTGAAACCGAAACTGTAGTATTCAAAGCTGGTGACGTTACCACTATACCAACGTGACACGCATATGAAGTGAGGAAAAGTACAAATTACAAATAAACGAAGATGAATGCATAAATGTTTTACATTTTTTTTTCAAATTTCACCCATTTTTAACAGGCCAAATACCCATAAAAGAACGGCTCGTGAAAATCCAATCATTAGAGACTTTTACTGCCGCTCTGCGGCTTTTAGTTTCGGAGGAGAAAGAGTTGAAAAATATGGAGACAGACAGCCAAAC